>NW_024884475.1:50234981-50252481 GCF_019232065.1 Centrocercus urophasianus
GGGAGGCGGCGGCGGCGGCGCGGGGCCCGGCGGCGGGGCGGGGTGCGGGGGAGCCCCGCGGTCGGGTCGGGCTGGGCCGGGCCGGGCCGGGCCGAGCAGAGGAGGTGGAAGCCGTGTGCGCTCGGCAGCGCGGGGCACGGGCGGGCGGCGGAGAGGGGAGCCGAGAAGGCTGTGAAAATATGTTTGCGGAAAATAGACAATTGTTGGATTAAACGTATTCAAGTATGAAATAATGCCTTTTTGTGTACAACCCCTCGGCAATGTGAGCGTACAAAAGTGCCCTGTGGCCGTTCCGTGCTCCCTTTGTGAGCTGTGCGCGCCGCGTCTCCACTTGGCGCGGTCCGCGCGGAGCCCCCCTTTAAACGCGATTGTTTCTTTCTTTCTAATGACATTTACCGGATCAAAACACGCTGTTAATTCGATCAGAAAGCTTTACTCCGGCGGACAATGCCACAATAATTTCTCCCGAAGTTTGTTAAATTGACCAAAATTAGGCAAATGAATGGCGGGTCTGTCGGCGACCCCGCTCGCAGGTGACGGCGCACAATGCGCTCCGGGCCAGCTGCGGGCCCCGCTTTATTTGCCCCTCTTTTCTTCGCCCCGCATTATTAAAATTTCGGCCCGATGCGACCATTCACGCTCCTCAATGGCACATTTTCCTATAGGATAATAGGCTACAAATTGGGCCTCTCCAGCGCGGGGCGGGGGGGCCCGGCCCGCGGCCGCGCCGACACAAAAAGCGGCGTCGTGTGCCAAAGGCCGCCCGCAGCCGCCCGCGGCCCCGGGGGGGGGGGGAGCGGGGCGGGGGGGCGTGTGCCAGCCGAGGGCCCACACCTGCCGGGTGCCCCAGCAGCACGGAGCGCCGGCACAAAGCCGCGCTGCCAGCGCTCATAAAGCCGCCCGTGTCACCGCGGCGCGTGAGAAAAGCCGGCGAACAAACGGGGCCACTCCGGCTCCGGGGACTCTCCCCGCCGTCGGGCGGAACAGCCTATTAAGGGCTTACTTAATTACTGTAATGACTCTGGACAGGCTTCACGAGGCGGTCAGCGCGGCCCGGCGGGGCGGTGCGGTGCCGCGGGGAGGTGGTGCCGCGCCCCGCACGCCGCGCCCGACCCGGCCCGGCCCTGCCCCGCGGGGGGGCGCCCCGTGCGGGCCGGGCGGGGGGGGGGGGGGGGGGGGGGCGTGGGGGGAGCGGGCGGGCGGCCCCCCCGGCCCTTCTTTCACTCGCCCTCGCCCCTTCCTTCCCGCTCGCCCCTGATCTTTAATGCATACATTCCCCGGCGCGCCGCGGCTCGCCCTAATCCTCTGGGCTCAGGGGCCCGTGGGGGCCCCGTCCCCCCCAGGCGCGGCGGCTTTATAAGCGGCCCCGCGGCGCGGCCCCGCACTGCCGCCATGGCCTCGGGCCTCAAGGAGCGCAGGGTGAGCGCGGGGCCGCCCGCACCGCGCGCCCCGAGGGTACCCGCCGCGGCCCGTGACGCGCCGCCTGTTTTGCAGAGGACGCCCGTGTCCCACAAAGTGATCGAGAAGAGGCGGCGGGACCGCATCAACCGGTGCCTGGCGGAGCTGGGCCGCACCGTGCCGCTGGCGCTGGCCAAGCAGGTGGGTGCGGGCGGCGGGGCTGGGCGGGGGAAGACGGGACGGGATGGACGGAGCGCGGAGCGGGGCCGGGCTGACGGCGCGGCTCGTTGCAGGGCTCGGGCAAGCTGGAGAAGGCGGAGATCCTGGAGATGACGGTGCAGTACCTGCGGGCGCTGCACTCAGCCGACTTCCCCCGCGGCAGGGAGAAGGGTAGGTGTGGGCGCGGGGGGCGCGGCGGGGCGGCCCGGCCCCGTTCCTCGTTCCCTGCTCCCCGCTGAGCGGAGCCGCGCCCCGCCGCGCCCCGTCCCGCAGAGCTGCTCTCCGAGTTCGCCAACTACTTCCACTACGGCTACCACGAGTGCATGAAGAACCTGGTGCACTACCTGACCACGGTGGAGCGGATGGAGACCAAGGATACCAAGTACGCCCGCATCCTCGCCTTCCTGCAGTCCAAGGCGCGCTTCGCCGCCGAGCCGCTCCTCGCCACGCAGCCGGAGCCCGACGCCGCCTTCCCGCCGCCCCCTGAGCGCCCGCCCGGCCCCCCCGAGCCCTTCCCGTGGCCGTACGGCCCCCTGCCCGCCCCCGCGGCCCTGGGCGGCCCCGGGCAGCAGCGCGCCGCCTTCCTCCCGTCCGCGCAGGGCCTGGAGCGCCGTTACCTCGGCTTGCTGGGCCCGCCGCCCCCCGGGGCCTTCGGGCTGCCGCCCGGCCAACACCCTCCCGCCGTGCTATAGGGCCGCGGCGCCGAGGACTCAGCCTGGATGGCGCCGGAAGAAAGCTACGGGCGCGGCCCCGCGTGTCTCGTGGGAAGCTTTCTCGGCTTACCCCGGCACGGAGCAACGGGGCGCGGCGCCTCGCCCCGCACTGGGCACGCACCGCCCGCGCCGCGGCCCGGTACGGGGCCCGAGGCGGTGGGGGGGCACGGCGCTCTGTCCGGAGCGGTGCGGGCCGGCGCAGAGCCGAGCCCCCGCGTGCCCCCCCCCGCGTCCCGGTGCGGGGCTGCGAGCCGGGCGCGCCGCGGGATGACCGCCGTCCGTGAACCGTCCTCCGCGCTTCTGCGCGCAGCCAAACGGGCTGACGGACAGACGGACAGTTCGCCGCCGCAACGCGCCGTGCGCAGCGCGTGCCTCCCGTCCGAAGTGCCGCCGCAAAGGAAGGGAAGGGCCGTGCGGGAACAGCTCCGGCCCGCAGCCCCGGGCGCCCTCGCGGTGCTAACGGGACCCCGCGAGAGTTGTGCTCCGAGCGTTGAGCGGGTGTATGACCCCCTTCTTCCCCTTTGGCATTGTAGCATTAAAGATACAGTGTTTCCCTGGACGTATAAATTATTAATAGATTCATTTCGGGCACTGTTAACCAAATCAGACAGAACTTCCCCGGCTAAGTAGATTTTCTCTCTAGGATTAGCAGAGGGCCACCACGGACAAAACTGCCGTCATTTACATACAATTTTGCCAACTAGCACTGGCCCGTGACAGTCTTTGTATCTCGAATGTTGCTATCCGGGATGTTTTTTTTTGTCCTCTCCGTTTTCATTTGGCCGCGGAGGATAAACCCCTCCGGCTGCACAATGACCCGGCGATAAGCCTCCCGCAGACCCGCACACGCGCCCCTCGGCCCCACACCGCCGCTGGGCTCACCTCTGCCCGCAGCCCCGGGTGCTCTGCACCTCACGCTGAAGCAGCTGTCACTCACCTGGGCAGTAGGTGAGGTTACACTCATCTCCGCAACGTTGCGTTACTGAAAACGTCTCCAACTCACCGATTTATCAGAAGGATTTATTTGAGCTATTGTGGGAATAAACCATCACCAGTTAGGTCACAGAGACACACAAGCAGCTTGCATCCATCCACTCTACATTCAGAGTTTACATTCTGAACAGGCCCAGAACCAGCAAGAATGTTCCCGTGCCATGCTTACTTCACTGTGAAGAGCAGGTTTGTGAGCTGAGCGTGCCCACAGCACAGAGCAGAGCGCTTCCTTCTTCCCCTGACTTTGCAGCACACCTCATGCACAGCCACGGCTTCAGTACCACACTGTGTGCTTCCCACCCTCAGACACAGAGCCCGTGCAACAGGGTACAGCCCCTAAATTGAAGCAAGCAGAGTAATTTCAAGATAACTTGTCAGCTGATGGCAAGGTTCCTTTTATTTGACTTTGGTAGCACTATGACCCCTCGTCCCACAGCAGCACAGCTCCGGTCGGTCTGTGACTCCTGGTGTCTCTGCTCCATGGGATGCCACCACTTCTGCTCCCCTAAAGCACAGAGGATGCCTACCTGTGTCACCTTCTGTAGGGAACTGCTTTAGCAGGGAGGTTGGACCTGACGATCGCTTGCGGTCCCTTCCAAACCCTGCCATTCTGTGGCTCTGTGATTCCACCAGGATCACACTGCTCACACCAGGAGAGCACAGGGTCTGTGGCACCTGGGTGCAAAGCCCTCCCTACCCACAGCAGCTTCTTTCTCTGCTGCTTCATTTGGAGACAGCTCATTAGTACTGGAGCAGCTGTGCACTTACCAGCAACTCCTCTGCAGAGATGGTCTGTGGGAAGGAGCCCTCCCAAGCTGACAGGTGTGTGTCTGCTGAAGAGGAGCTGCAAGAAGTGGAGCTCACAGATGTGCCTGCTGCATCCATCCCCTCTGACATCATCACATTTATTTCTAGCAAAAAGAACTGCATTTTAATACACACACAGGTTAAAGCTCTGATATCTACCCATATGCCACACAGTGGCACATTAAACCAAAACTCATAAAAAAGGTGAGAGACAGCAACATCACATACATCAAACGTGAGGAAAGAGGAGTAACTTAGGAGATTCCAACTCAGAATACCAAATCCCGTTGAATGTATTTTTAACATTCATCTTTACACTACAGCGATGGAAACGTGCAGTATATCTCAGCAACAGTAACGCAGTTAACTGGGATGAAATAAATACTCTCTCTAGAAAAAAATTTGAAGTTTCAGAGATAAGCCATAAAAGTTTAAAGGCGATTTAATTTTTAATAACTAATACATACTTAAAAGTGCAGTCCTCTTCTAGGAAATGAGTAATGTAATAATAATAATAAAAGCCTTCCTTACTGAGGGCATCCTGCAAGGGAACAGGGAATGCGTGATGGGATCCACAACTTAGCCATTACATGTTTGGTGAACGTTGTGGAGCCTGAGGGCTGCACCCAGGGCCTGTGAGAGGAGTTACACCCACTCACAATGCAGTCCTGCGTTTGGAGACTCTCAGTCCACTGGCTCTGAGCTCAGCTGTGAGCCTCAATGCACACCCACATTGTCAGCCCTTGAAGGGTGCAAGCATTTAGAGGAGGATGCAGCTCAACCCAAGCCCTCCCAGCCAACCTTATGGCAGGAAGTGCCTTCAGTGGCTCAGCAGCCTGTGGCTCCTTATCCCTAACCCTAGGCTTAGGCATTCTTCTAGGAAGCTGAAGTCTCAGGCTTGAAGTCTTTGAGGCTAAAACCTGGGTCTTCTTTGGGAGACCATGTTCATAATCACTCTGTCCCTCTGAAGCCACTTCTGTTGAATTCAAACAAAATGGTGTACCCTGGTTAGCCCTCTGAGAGGCATAAGGTGATTAAGACATCAAATAGCAGACTTCCAATTTTGAATTGTGAGCATGAAGTAGAGCTCCAGACAGTGACAGTGTCGGGGTACTTTCTCCATCCAGGGAAGAGGGAGGGAGGACTGCTGCCCTCACACCAGCATACTTCTCTCCTGGACATGCGTGTGCTTGGGGTACCGCACAAATGAACAGCAGTACCACAGAATCCTAGAATCACCTGAGTTTAACGAACCTTTGAAGGCCATCCGGTCCAGTTGCCCTGCACTGAACAGGGACACCTACAGCTCCATTAGGAGCTCAGAGCCCCTCCAGCCTGACCTTGGCTGTCTCCAGGGATGGGGCATTCACCACCTCTCTGGGCAACCTGTGACAGTGCCTCACCACCCTTAGTGTAAAACACCTCCTCCTTAAGTCCAATCTAAATCTCCTGTCTTTGTGTGAAACCATTTCCCCTCGTCCTGTCACAGCAGACCCTGCTAAAGACTCTGTCCCCCTCCTTACAGCCCCTTAGATACTGAAAGGAGGCCCTACATACACATCAAGCCTATATAGGACCTCTGCCACCATTTGGTTGGATTCAGTTTTGTTTTTCTCAGCATTTCCTAGTAGAGTGCGCTGATTCTTTGCTTAAATGTGGGTTTGCTGGAGCCTCATAACTTCCCACGTATGCTGCATTAGTGCCATTCCAGAGGATGAATTCACAGAAATCAGCCTGCAAGGGTCAGTATTTTATGGCTAAGATACAGGATGGATCTTTTTGTTAATTTTTTCCCCCAAACTAAAGTGTCCACCTGTACAACCTTACTGACTTACAACAGTGACATCATGATAGCTGCAAGTGAATGTTAGCGTGCAGAATTTTGCTGTCAAAGGATATAGGACAGGAACAATTCACCTTTACTTCCAAATCCACCGCTGGGTTTTCAGACTGAGATCTGTAGAAAGAACAATGGTAAAACCTACAGAACTAACCTCACGTCTTCACTTTCAAAAAGAGGAAATCTATCAGGGATCAGTGAGATTCATCAAGCACAGATTACACATTTTCACAAGCCTTTGGAGAACCTGAAACAACATACATTATATACAACACAAATGTGTATTGGAAAGTTCTAAGGAAATCACCAGTCCTGCATGTTCCACTATAGAACCTCTTTTGATAGAAGGATGTAATAATAATTTTCTTACATCACACACTTCATTCATACATTACCTTCTTGTTTCTTTAAAAGAAGAAAGAGATTAAAAAAACAAAAACCTCCACCTTTTATTGGAGTTTTGTTATTCTCTTTGATGCCTGGAGAAGGACGGGGAAGTATTTGGAAAAAGAACAAGACCAGAAGTATATTTTCTGTTGTGGAAAGCCAAATAAAACCTGTTAGATGGCTAAGATGCATGAAAACCAATTAAATGTGGCTTAAGGGTACCAGTGCTTAAGTTGGTTACAAATTATTGTCTGCAGAAAAGTCATTATATTAAAGCAAATGAACAAAAAACAAGCTGTTTACCTACTCGTGTATATTCTGGACCAAATCCTTAGCTCCTGCAAGTAGACAAAGCTCTCTGGAAACCCCTGAAGCTAGGGCTGTTTACATGAGGAGGAGGCATGACAGAGCTGCCTCAGCAGAGACCTCACCCAACAGGTAAGTGATCCATATTTCAGTGGCTCTTGGTGCTCAATTTACTAACTGAGCCACACAGCCCTGTGTTTGCAAACATGTATGGCCTACCTTGGTCTTAAACACTCAGTTACTCTGATGGTGAAAGTGAAGTCACATGTGCAGAAGAACTGCAGAGCAGGCCCTACTGCCTGCTATACTGAAGGCATGAACTGTTCCCCCAAGAAGAAAAGATGACACAACTAGGCAAAATAATCTACTCTGTTACATGCATGTGCAGGACTCAAGCTAACTCTGTGAGGCCAAAAGAACACTCTTCTGTTGTGAGGAGGCTCCCAGCATCAAAGCATCTTGAATATTTCACTTTCTCAAAGCAGTCTGCTGCTCCACAGAGCAACTTAGCCTCTCCTTCTCAGAGAGCTCGTTTTCTTAGTCACATGACATATGTTACATACAGTCAGTAACTGCCTTATTTTCAGCTTTGCTTTAAGCTCTCAGAAAGAGCTTCTACCACCTCTTCACAAAACAACATACAATACTGAATATGATCCACAATCAATAGACAGGGGACATAAATAAAAATAAATATGTGACGTAGCTAGAAAGATAGGCAACTGGGAGAATATTAAGGCTGTTATTCTTCTCAAAGGAATATTCTAATTTGTAGCAGTTTTGAAAATTATTTTTTTGCTTTTTGTTTGTCATAATTTTTTTTTTTTCCCAAAATGGATTTGGAATTAACTTGCCTTTTCAGATTGAGATGAATTTTGAGGGCATGTGGTCAATTTCATCCTCTTCTAGCAGGAAGCTGTGAAGATTTGGATGGATTGAAGTTCAGCTGCCAACATGGGGCTTCTTAAAGGCTCTTCAGAGAGTCTTCCAGTCACCATAACTGCAAACAGAAAAAGAAAAAAAACCAAGATAAATTATTTTGGGAAAATGACAATTATGTTCTAGAGCACAAAGCCCCATTTAGCACCTCATCAGAACTGCCTTATTGTAAGGTAAGGATATAGCATGCCTGTAGGTCCACCAATACACAGATAGGATGCTGGCGAGTTTAATTCTTTACCCAGGTTAAAAACAAAACAACCAAGGATGGGATGAGACCATTGGGATTTTTTCATTCAGGTTCTTTGAAAGCTTACTTTGCCATAAGGCAAAGTCATACTGTAAAGGAAAAACCTTTCAGTGGTTTGCTAATAGAAGGATGTACTATAACTCGTGAGCAGCTGACTTTAATCAAGCATTAGACGTCTCAAAAGTAGAGGTGTAAGAGTGAATTAATCACTCTAAGCTCTTTTTCTAATCAAGAGGGAAAAACGGGCCTTTCTAGTGGGTGATTGATCAGACTGATTTCAGACTTTCCCTTAAAATGAGCTGCTTTGCTTTGGAACATGTCTCTTTCCTTCTTTTGAATCAAGAGGGAATGCAGGATCAATAGATCAGATTCACATATATAGGCAGGGGAAAAATCAGGGCAGCTGAATCCCACCCTCACTGCTGCCTGCCACGTAACCTTACTTATCTGCACAGGTATTTCAGAGCTATAATTCTCTATGTTTCATCATGAGAAGTTCAGTTCACTCTTCGGCAACTTTGCAGCAACTTTGCCAACTAAAACCTTTTTCTGTCTCACCTGCAAGACTTGTTGCTCACTAAAAAAAAAAAAAAAAATCTCTTCTTGTGCATCTGCTATGCAGACTGAAGGTGTAGCACGTGAATCTGATAAACTGAAACAGCTGACGAATGTTTAAGGGTACCCCAGAGGCTGCTTACCCTGTGACAGATGTTTCTATTGTACTTGTTGCATGTATTGCTAGAAGAGGTTCTTATACATGGCCAAAAAGAAGCAAAAGGCTTCAGAACTCCATGTATGAACAACCTGCACACAAAATCAGAAAATCCTGAATTTAAAGTACGTACATAGTAGAGGAGAAATTTGCCATTGGTTTCAGTGGAAGCCAATCCTCTTCTCTCTGTGTGGGACACTGAGTAGAGCTCCAGGCACAGCATCATCCAGAATGTTTTAGCTTGTTTTTAGCAGGATTTCTTCAACAGAATGTACACAGCGTTCTGAATGAGACACTAGAAGTTAATTTCATCTAAAGCTTCAAGCTTCTTTTTAACCAATGTGTCAAGTTTATTCAGAAAGCTCGAATACCCCTAAATGGTTTGGGTGGAAGGGACACTGATGCAAAAAGTTATAAACAAGACTGCCTGGTATCATGCTGACACAATTTCTCCTTGTCACATAGCTTCCACACTATTTTACCCTAAATTCAAGCTGACAGCTGGTCAGAATTTATGTCAATAGAAAGAGTAATGGAGTTGGTAGTATGGAACCTGCAAGGACTTGCACACAGATCCAGCCTTATGCACTTGGCTGTCTTGATTTTATGGAGGGCTGATCTCCCTCAGGTTTCAGAGGAACTGGTAAAAAAGAGTGGAAGTAAATTGTCAGTATCATGGGGATTTCAGAGGAACTGGCAAAAAAAAAATAGTGGTTGCAACAGTATGTTATTCCAAACTAAGAAAGAGAATTTCTCTTCGCCTTGAAAACAGCCAGTAGCAAGACTAGTGGCTATTAAATTGTTGTTCCACATGCTTGGAACTGAGACCCTAGCTACAGTCCTGAGTTCTCCAAAACAGGTTTTTAACCCAGGGGACTGGAAAAGCAGCTGCTTGTCAGGACAGGACAAGGAGAAACAGCGTTGCAGGAGCAAGACACAAAGTATTTGTCCACAAAAATTCCACTGGCACTGCTCTCTTTGCGCCCTGTTCATCTTCCTTCTGCTCCTGTGTATTTCTTCTCTTTAGGCTCAGATCCCAGGCAAAGTAGAGATCCTTCATCAGAGACCAGGCAGCCCCTTTCTGAAAAAGAAAACACTTATCAGTTTGATGCGACTTCTCCTTACAATTACATTTTCTTTTGTGGACAACTGTACCAATTATACCCTCAGTAACATCATAGGTAAGCAAGAACTACAAGCATTACTGTAATACCTGCCCGTTTACTTTTGGGATGCTTTTCTTCTTAACAGGCAGGCACAGGTATGGCAGTGCTGTGTGCCGGGCAGAAGCGCTCAACAGAACAGAGGGTGTAAAACAGCTGCTGAAAGGATAGAGCATCTCCAGGTGGTTCAACCAATCTCTGTCCAGGGCACAACCACAGTCCAGCAGGGTTAAAAGGGAGGCTGGCCAAATCCATCCGAGACCTGGAAATCTTGAAACACGTAAAGCCAACATGCATCAGATGAAGAAGGCAGAAAGAAAGGTGCCCCTAATGAGTTTTTTTTGCGCTTGGGTGAGCGAAAGGGCTGCTTCAGGAGGCTAATAACTGAAAACCTTCCAGGCTTTTGTCCGGAGAAATGGCAGGCACTTTCCATCCCTTTGAAAAAAAAAGAAGGCCTTTCGGAGTCTTCACGAGAGATGTGGATTTTAAGGGCGACCTTAGGTCATACAGAACTAATCAAGCGAAAACAATAAGAAAATTAGACTGACAGTCAGCAAGTATCTGAGGACTTTATCAAAAAGAATTAGGAATGGACAAATTCACTGGGAGCAAAGGATCAGATCTGCAAGGTGGCATTGTATGGTGGGATTAAATTATTTATTCATTGTTAATTTATTTATTTATGTATGTGCAAATGACCTAGCTGCTGCAGGTGCTGAGGAGTTTCTGAAAAGGCCCAGTTTTAGAGCCAAGGCTAAAATATTGGTCCATTTAACTCATTCTTTCCCTTAAGGCGATCAAACAGTGACTTTTATCTAGGAGATAGAGGAGGAAAACCATATGTGTACTGGGAATGATGCGGGGTCTGAGCAGCACTAAGTACCCAAGTATTCCAGCCTCATTCAAGAATGCTGTGCAGTTTAATGTCCAGCAAATTAGCAAATGAATGCTTATGTCAATATGTGAAAAATCCCTAGTTGGTTTAAACAGATAAAAAGCCTCTTGGGAAATGGCAGAAAATGCAGGCTTTTTCTCTGTCTTTTTTTAAAGAAAGAAATAGAAACAGTACTTAATAACTTTTCCCCAAACTTACAAAAGGTTGCAGAAAACAACTGTCTACAGGGATGCTCCATCTTCTACATACATGAAATATTTCCCGTGCTGCTGCTGCAGAACTAGAAGAAGCTTTTGCCAGGCACTCTTTGAATCATGCATTTGCTCTTCACAAGAAAACAGCCACAATCTGGGACAGATACAGAGCATGAGATGTCATCCTGCTGTCCCCTTCTGAAAGGTGTGGGAAGCCAAAAGCCTTGGAGTGGGTCTGTCTTTCCCTGTTCCCCCTGTCATTATAAAATCAATCTCAAAGATGAAATCCATACAGACCTCTTCTTACCCCTTCTATAATTTTAACCATTAAGAGGAAAGGGCAAAAATCGTCATCTCGTGTTTCCCTTGACCCAGCAGAGCAAAGCCACAGTGGGGACTCTGTGTAAGACATGACCCTGGGGAAAAAAGGAACATGAGATCTCAGCATGGGGGTTGGAGGCAAGAAGTCAAATGTATCGAAAATGACAGCACCACCTCAGTTAATGCCATGTGATAAGGGAGTCCTGCTGGGTTTTATGTCCTTCTGCAGAGACATACTTGAAGGTTGACACCAACTGGCAAGGAAGATTTCTCCCTAAATCCAGAAATGAGTTGCAGGTTTTTTGGCAGGACAGATCATGACAAATTCTCTCTCCTCAGGACAATCATCAGGAGCTACACTGGAGGTAACGGAACTGCTCAACAAGATGGACAAATCTACACATCTTAGAACAAGACAGGCAGGTTCGTGTAGAATGCGATCTCACATACTTCAGCTTTGCTTTTATTTCTCTTGTGTGGGCCATTCTTGGGTCCTCTTCTCAAAACACAGTACTCTTTATGCCACTGGGGAGTAAGGGGTACTAATAAGAAAACTAAAGATATTCTAAAGAGCAAACATCTTTAATAATACTAAATCTAAAACATTGCCTCCAATTAAAAGGTCAGGGAAAGAATTTCTCAGACCAAGGCAAAAACACAGGTTATGCAGAAAGTCACCCTACAGACAGCTTCCCTTTCTCCCTTGAATGCTAATGAGCAAGGATGAATTTGCTTGATATGAACACCAGCACATCACAAACAAGCTCTCACTTAGCTTCTGCAGCCTGCTGGGACATGCTGCAATCAGGAGCTCCCTGAGCTCTGGTCTTACTACGCAGGCTGCCAGGATGCCTTGCTGAAAAGAGAATACAAACATACCTGCTCAAGTTGAGTCAGATGGAACTGTTTCATTTGATTTTATATAGATCAGACGATCCCTTCTGCTCTATTAAAAATCTAGTCTGCCAATCTGCTAAGACAAAGTCTTATAATCCCCAGTTTTTAAAAGCTTTTGCATGTACAGACAGCCACCATAACTCCTCCCATTACCAATTTTGCCAATTTAAAGAAACTAAGCATTCTAATCCCTCCCTATATTTTTCTCTCTTGGTCACGTGGGCATAAAATCTTGGCAGTTTCTCCAGTTTCAGTCCATTTTTGAAAAAGGCATATCTAGTCCTTACTCATAGCAGCTGAGTTATCTTTAGTGAGAACCACTTTCATATCACTGTAAGAGGTACTGGGGGACTTTGTCAGGAATGCTATGCTCATACTTGTACACAGCATTTCACATCGCTTCTCCTCAGTGCCTTTGGAAATGGCATGAGCCAAAAGCTGCACCTGCCTTTTCCAGAGTCACATAGCACTGGTAGCTCAGCCATCTCAGGCACAAGCTGCAACATCCCAGCCATGGTCCTGCTCATTATTCATACAGAGAGAGCCCCAGCTCACAAGAGAAATACTTACTAGTAGTAATAAGGGCACAAAGTAGTACTGAATTTCAAGTTCTGAAGACCATCCAATTCACCTGCATTGTCTCTGGCTTAAACTGTCTTAGTTTAAGCACTCATCAGCACTCGTGGCCAAATGATGCCCAGGAGAGATTCCCCTTTGCTCTACACATATGCAATTGCCCCCTGACTGCATAGCAGCCACTCATCAACTATTTCTGGCACCTATGGCCCAGACTGATTCATGAAGCTGTAGTGCAGCAGATTACAAAGACACTAGATAGGCAAATCTAAGCAATGGAGTATGGACAAACTAGAGCAGGGAGACCCTGGAACATCCAGAGCTTTCCATAGTTACATAGGCAAAGAGCTAAATTCATACAATTCAACATAAGTCTTCTGGGAATGCCAGGAATTCAACACTTAGCCTTGAAGGGAATCTTGTGAGCAAATGCCCTTTTTGGCAAGTCAATACAGGATATAAAATTACCAAAGGTTTCTCAGAGCTCCTCCTGTGGAAAAGTTTTTCAATGGAGAACAGAACTGAGTGGAAAGTAGAGATCTCATGCTGCTGAACATTATTAAAATCACACTTCTCTAACATTGTGGGTTTATTTCAGTGCTCTCTTGTTACAAACAAACAAACAAACAAAAATCCCACTCATTTTAAATTCAGCAACCACATGGGACCACTCTGCAGGACACTAAGCTCAAAACTCACTAAGTTCAAAAGACTATGCTACAGTCTCATCCTTGCCAAGGGACAAAGCATGAGTTTATGCATTGTTTCTGCCTCTACTTTCATACATGCAGGTCAGACACTCAAGCACCTTTTGCTTTGGGGTTTTTTTTAAGACGTATCATGGCTTAACATTGTTTTCTTTAATTCTATCATTAGTTTATGATTTGGATGTACAGAGCCATACTGCCTAGAAATTCTCAGCAATCCTGGCGTTTTTAAAACACAGAAGATAAAGGAGCTAGATATTGTACCAACCTTTAAGAAAGGGAAGGCTGGGCTCTCCTTTCAGCTGGAGGGATGTGGTTCAGGCTCCAGGGAAGTCCTCCCATGAATTCAAGCTGTAACATCTACAGCCTACTTCTTACAGACTCCTGGGATGTTTGCCTTTTCCATGTAAAGGCATTCTGTATATGGATAGGAGTGAAGCCAGTGCAAAACTGGTGTGGTGTTTTTATGTTCAGCTGGGTACCTGGATTTTTACAGCTCCTCAATGATTGAAAGGTAGACAAAGTGATAAAATGAATCAACAAAGAAAATTATGCTCTCTTAAGTGTCAATTTTTTTCCTTTTTGATAAAAGACCTTTCCTAGCAGATCTAGAGACTTCACTAAAGCACAAGATGCTTTTAAACAAGAAAGAACAACAGATTAAGTGCATTTGAATGGATGGTGACTCTTGTTCTAACAGTCATCAGCTGAAGGCTAAGGGCAAAGGGACAAAATGCAGAAGACTGTAAAGAGAGACAAGCAAAAGCAAGACATTGTGAAGAAAGACATTATTTAAAAATTCCTGTCAAAGCCAGACAATTTGCACTAGTGAATATATCAATAACTGATCCAAAGACCCTTAAGAAGAAGAAGTTTGGCTTTGCTGATCACTCAGCAAGGCAAACATCACAGCACTAAGCACAGTGCAGATCTGCCCTTTTGGGTTTGTTCCATGATGACAGTTGCAGCCTACTGTAGGGAACCAGCTTTAGCAGGAGAGTTGGACTTGATGATCCCCAGATGTTCCTTCCAGCTGCAACAATTCTCTGTTATCATGCATTTTCAGATATACTTTGTATTTTCCTTACCACTCAAAATGTGCAAGTGCTGCTCAGTGAAACACCGATTTAGTCCCCAGCTTCAAAATTTGGAGGGTCAGAGCTGCTACAGCATCTTCAACTAGCAGTGCATCTATTCACTGAAGCCCTGTTCACATTTAGTCCTAAAAAATGTAACAGTTCAGGACCACAAGTTGTTTTTCAAATATTAAAACATGACCTTAAATACCTCGTGTAGGAGGCAGGATGAATCCTTAACATTCAGACCACGTGGTTGCTCACAACTTGTATGTGTTCTTTCACATAGTATAAATTCTTCTCAACTGTATCTGAGCTAATGGATAAAATAGTGCAGGGAGAGCTTCCATTGCCCAGCAGCCCAGCTTTGCTTGGGTGTCATCAGGGAATGAAAGTGTGAATCAGAAAGATGTCTGGTACTCAGTCTTTGTCTCCAGAGATTTCCTAGTGGTCCTGCAGAGTAACAGTTCAGTTTGCTATGAAGAGAAAACATACAGGAAAAGAAGGCACAGAGTTGGGAATAATTGTGCTGGATACAACAGAGGCCTCTCAAGAAGTTTACAGAAGATCATAATACAGACACTCTGCCCTTTCCAGAGACAACAAGCATGATGTGTCTTACACTTATATGTAAGATAATTATGTGAAAATATAGAATCATAGAATTGCTCAGGTTGGAAAAAACGTTAAAGATCATAGAGTCCAACCACAACCTTACCATACTATCCTAACTCTAACAACTCCGTTAAGTCATGTCCCTGAGCACCACATCCAGATGCTTTTTAAACACATCCAGGGATGGTGACTTAACCACTTCCCTGGGGAGCCCATTCCAGTGCTTCACAACCCTTTCTGTACAGAAGTTTTTCCTGACATCCAACCTAAACTTACCCTGGCACAACTTGAGGCCATTTCCCCTCGTCCTGTCACCAGTGAGAAGAAACCAACCCTACTCTCACTGTAAGCACCTCTCAGATATTGGAAGAGAGCAATAAGGTCTCCCCTCAGCCTCCTTTTCCCCAGACTGAACAGCCCCAGTTCCTTCAGTCTCTCCTCATGGGCCGTATTCTCCGAGCCCTTCACAAGCCTTGCTGCCCTTCTTTGGACCTGCTCCAGCACCTCCATGTCCTTTCTGTTCTGAGGTGCCCAAAACTGAACACAGTACTCAAGGAGAGACCTCACCCGTGCCGAGTACAGGGGCAGGATGACTTTTGCCCAGTCCTGCTCACCACACCATTCCTGACACAAGCCGGGATGCCATTGGCCTATAGTTTGTATTGATTAGAATCTTCTAGGAAAACAAACAAACAAAACACTAAGAGTATCAGTTTAATTAAAAATCTGCCCAGCTGCAATAACTTAATGGCTAACAACTGCTGAGAAACTAACGCAACGCCTAAAAGCGAGGTTCTAAATGCTACCAGTCGGTAAAACTGCCGCGGATTCGAGATGCCCTCAGTTCAGGTCGGGGACGCAGCACCTCGCGTGCCTGCACGCTCCTCCCAGGCAGCGAAGTTCTAAACGCATCGGACGGGGACATGAGGACGCCGGGAGGGCGCCGGGCTGGTCATGCGGCGGCAGCCGCAGCGGAGCCGCCGCGCCCCCTGTAGACTCGGCAGCGCCACGGCGGGGAGAGCGGCCCCCCATCCCGAGGCAGCGAGCGGGAGCGGCTGCCTACAACAGCCGCCCTCCCGGCTGCCGCTCTGCCCCCGAGAACCTGCGGTAGGTGACTGCGTCACCCTCGCTTCCGCTGTGTTAAAGAAAAAAATCCAAGAAAAGCTATGCAAAATCTGAATTTGATCTAAAACTCATGGATGAGTAAGAAAGAAGCCAAGCCATGCGTTTGTCCGTGGTTTACCCCGAGGAAGCTGTGCTGAAAGGCATCCCGTGGTTGTCCATCAGCCGCCTTTTCCACCTCGGTGTACAGCTGCCGTGACCGAGGTCAAGTGATATGTCAGTCTGTCAGATCACACAGGGAGGCAGTGGCTCTTCTCGGATTAGGACAATTCCACACGGCCCTCTGAAAAAGATTTGTAACAAATGTCAGCCCCAACTGTCTGCTGCTCAAAGCATATGTTCAAAGCTCTTAGACATCTCAGTCAAAAGGTATTGTAAATATAGGGACAAAGCTAGGAAACGCCTCGTTGTGGAGTTTCAATAATGGCAAACCAGGATCTGGCATGAAAAACCCACACCCCAAACAGGTTTCCTTTAGCGGGGGATCCCTGCCCAGTTTTGCAGCCATTCTGAGACAGCAAAGTATTTCACTTTTTTCCTCCAGCCAAAGGGGCTGAGATGCACTGGCTGAGCACAGGCTGGTGAGCTCAAAGGGCAGAGGGCACAAAATAACCTGCCCACAACTTTCTGGCTTGCCAGCATCCTCCTGCCATTGCTTTCAGTGCCTTTTTGTAGCGAAAAGGAAGTGTGCTCAAAATGGTTGTTTTGCTGTCCACTACGTCCAACTCCTTATGCCTGGAATGCTCTATAAAAACATGGTTGTGAAGTAACTTAAAAACCTACTGTTTAAGATGGGGAAAATTGAGGGTAAAAAGCAAAAAAAAAACAAAACAACAACTTCAGACTGGGCTTATTGATAAATACTTAACAAAAACACCAAAAGCTGCCAAATCTCACAGAGAATACAGCCACCACAGCATCACCAGCAAAATACTATTGCACTGAAATACAACCACATCACTGGGCACTTTTCCTCTCTGCGCAATCCAACCTTCTAGCTATGCAGAAGGATATGGCTCCTCTCTTAGCTCACCTCAGCTTCACGCTCATCCTTTTGAACTCATGAGAACCTGGCAACATAAAGGAGCCAATGGCAGCTATCAAAGTGCTGCCAGAGGTGGAGGAAAAGCAGAGGAGCTGCCCAGAAGAGAAGTCCCAGAGCAGCATTTGGGTTTCCTGGGAATTATGTTCTGGATTTTTCTTCTCCTTCTGGTCTGCAAAACCCGTTCCCCTCAAATGAGCATTATGTGATTTTCTTTGCCAAGGTTTTGCACTGCTTCATGAGCTACATGACACAGGAACAAGCTTTCCCCTTGGTTCTTCCGTAAACTACGCAGAGAAACTTCAAGTGATAAAGTATTTAAACTACA
>NW_024884475.1:50257481-50306710 GCF_019232065.1 Centrocercus urophasianus
AACTAATGAAAATGAAGCTGTACTAATGTTGGCTGACCCATGGGCTTGGCTGAGAGTGCAGAATCAAAAACAACCCAAAGGGCATTGCAGCAGGGGGCTGTGCCTGACTGCCAGGCAGGGAAGAGAAGCCTGTGTATGAGAGGATGTCGGGCAATCAGAACACTCACCTCCTACATTTGCTTAGAATTTAGGATGACCGTGGGGGAAAGAGGGTTATTTTTAGAGGGTGGGAAGTTCAAGGGCATGTGAGGTTTTGGAAGGACATGACTAAGTCTTACCTTGTAGCTGACCTCTCACCTTAGCTCCTCAAATACAACACTTAAGGTTGACATTCATCCTGCATCTTTGTCACTCTGCCTTTGGTCACAGTCTCTGAAATCTGGCATAGGCTGTAGCTACCAATGGAACATCAAAAAACAGGCAGCCTTTAAAAAACTCATCTGCAAGGCAAAATAACCACTCTACAGTTATCTGACTCGTGCTTTTCACCAGTGTGACTTATGTCAGAGTGACTAATGAAGCGATCATCCAGGAATAGCTCACACAATATTTTAGCACTCTAATACAGTATGTGAATTAAAAACAAAATCAAACAAAAAAAAAAAAACCCAAATACCACCAAAAAAACTGCCAGAGCAAATGACTTAGGACTTTCAAAATAATTTCTTATTTAGCCGCTCAGTTTGAAAAGATAACATTTGGGAGGGGGTTTAACCACTGTTTTCACTGTTATTAGAGTTAACGCTGAACACTTCTCAAACCTTATCCTATTTCTGTGAACACACTATGAGAGAAAAGAATGATGCCTTGATTCTGCTGTTACATCTCCCTTCTATCTTGTGCATGCCACTACAGTAAATACCCAGATAACGGGCAGCAAGAGCCAAGCTACTGATGTACTTGATTTCCAGGGCAGATCCTTCTCTTGGGGTGTATGAGCAGTACACACCAATGCATGTGGCTAATTAAGTCTGCAGTGTGCAGCATGAGCATCAAATGTGCACATATTACAGCATCTGGGTAACAGTGATATGGTCTACAGATATCTTGGATTAGGTCAACTAAACAGTAGGAGGAAACAAACCAACTTTGACTGCATAATCCTTTTCTAATCTTTCAAAGGTAATATATACAATATTACTTCTTCTTTTAAAATTTGTCTCAAGTCTAATGCACCCATAGCAGATTCTGAATAACTCCTGTTTTTATTAATCCACTTATCATCACCACTAGCATAAAATGTAATTATAGAGAAAGAAGATACATTTTTCTATTCTTACACTAAATTCTGTATTTCCCATCTATGACTGTGGGCAAAGGTTTCCACATTATCCTCACTGGTTATATTCCTTTAGACTCAGAAACTTTTTCTTTCGCTCAGGGCAAATCTTTAAGCTCTTCTGTTAATATCTATGGTATTGGGAACATGCTGAGTCTCCTACAGCTCACTCTCTATCTTTATGGTTTGTAGTAGGCCTACCTGAGTGGATAACAAGGGAGGGATGGAAGAAATAGTTGACTGTGTGAAAGGGGAAGTCAATACACAGCCATTTTTATAACCAAATTTAGTTCTTTAACAGTGTTACTTTCCAACCAAAATGACACTTTATTTGAAGATAAATAATACATATAAGTTATAGAAAATCAAATTTCCAATTAAGATGTTATTTTAGTAAATAAAACATCTTCACTGTCATTTAATGAGCAGCTGGCCAGTAGTCTGGCTGCTGGCTGAGGCCAGCCCACTACATACAGTACAGAAACTGAGACTAAAGCTGCAAGAAACATTTGTTTTAATAAGAAAGACACTGGGGGTAGGTGATGAAAGTGAAAGTTACCATGCCTCAGTCTTACATTCTGATCCCAGTCACACTTTAGTTTTGCACTGGAGTAAATGAAGTTACCCCATACTAACATCAAAGCAATCTGAGAAAATGATCTGGTCCCCAGTTCTCGATGTGAAACAAATAAAGACCTGTTACCTAAGCTATGCTGTGGGGCTTATGTACTCTCTCCCACTCGACTTGAGCAACAATATTCCCAATGAACATATATAATTATTTGTTTGGATCATGTTCAAATACAGAATTGTGCCATGGAAAGTACAATGATTTCTGTATAAACAGTAATTATTTCTAAGCAACAAGTGCAGGCATGCTAATAATCTTTGAAATTGCTAGATTGAGTGCATTCTGAAAGGTGACTTGGAAATGGGACTGATAAGTTCAAAAATTGACTGCAGAGAAAGCACTTAATTGCTGCATGATCAGGTGCTCTTCCCTCTACCGTAACAAAAGCCACAGTACTTCTAGACCCCCTCTGTCCCATCTTATTCTGGGTTTCTAACCTAACTGTTCTTCTAGCTGCAACCAAGACAGACCACTTCTTACAATACTCATTCTCTTTTTCTTCTATACAACCCACCTTTGGGCCTGACAGTGTTTCTATGCCTGAGAGTCTTCTGGTATAGAGGCTAGCAGTTTCTGGTTATATTTAACCAAATGCTATTTTTGGTGGCATCTGATAGCATGGGAGTCATATGAGACTTGACCAGTACAAAACAAAATCTGTAGTCAATCATTCAGATTTACAGAGATTCTGAAAAGCAGAGATCTTTGTATGAGATATGGCAAGAGATGGGAACAGGTGGTAGCTCAGCTTCTCAGGTCCCATCATTTTCCCTGGAAGATATCAGGCTGGGCACATCCAGGGGAAAAAGCTTTCATAACCCTATGAGCTTTTTCTGCACTTTCCATTGCAAATGTAAGCTATGCATCCAAGGTCTCTGCCTAGCACGCTCCCATTTATAACAGGCAGCTTTGAACTTCCAGTTACTGCACATTCCTTCCTTCACTGTTTAATGTAGAAGTGCTTTAATTAATTCAGCAGCAAAGTTCTGGATATTGTCTACAGTTCTCTGGTAGATGTTATACAGCGTGTTCCCAACTCAGCCAGCACCGCAAAGGGCTTGAAGCTGGCAGAGTTAGGTTAGTTAAATTAGGATTCTCACATCTCTAATGGTCACAACGTCATTTGCCCCTGGTTGAAAAGCATACTAGATACAACCGTGCATGTTAACTACTGGTCAGTACTACATAGTACAGCTTCTTACTATTGAAACGTGGGTTCAGTCATAGGCCTCTTAAAGGGCTACAAATAGCTGTGTGTGTCCTTGCAGATGCACTCCAAGGCAAGTGACAGCCAGCAGAACACTTTGTGCTAATGCAGCTCCTTTGTGGTGAAAATGTGTTACTTTAAGTAAATACAAGAAAATAGTTACTAAAAGCTGAAATAAATGTGGTCTCCAATCTGATGCATGAAGTGAATACACTTACTAAGATGAATGTTGCTTCTTTTAGGGACGTTGGCTTCTCTTGACTTCAGAATTTACTTGGACATGACAGCTGAAGCAATCTGTGCGTGAGAAAAAAAGCACGAAGCTCAGAAAAAGAGTTGCAACAGCAGAGTGCACAGTGAGAGGAAGAAGGTCCAGTGTTGTGCCTCTCTGTATCTTATTTCTGAAGCTTTTGATTACTCAAAATTTCGTAGTTTTGCCAGAGGATGTTTATCCTCTGCCATCTATTTACATCCTCAACACTAGAGGACACAACAGGCTATATTCCTGGAGCTGAAACACTTCACAGAAATTCAAGCACAACCAAATCCAGGGTAGCTGCAACCCATTCAGAAGACTATAAAAGAAAGAACTGGAGAGGAGGCCTTGGCAGTAAAAGTATGAGAAAAACAGGAGGCCACCCAAGGACATTCAAGTGTAATTTGAGAGACTCTCAGAGGTTACTTCAAGGATATCATTCCAGAAGGACATATGCATCTCATGAATCCTGTATCCTATTTGACAGCTCTGTGTTAAAACATGTGGACAAGCGAATTTAACCTCAATACTTCCTGAAGCAGGATGATGAGGACAATGAGAGAGAAAGAGCAGAAAAGCAGTTAGTGGAACTGGAAGATAGAAGCACTTTTATCAGCTTTGCAATGTGCAGTTTTACCTGAAGTGTAGGAACTACCTAATGTTATTTCAG
Source organism: Centrocercus urophasianus (assembly GCF_019232065.1). Taxonomy (NCBI): domain Eukaryota; kingdom Metazoa; phylum Chordata; class Aves; order Galliformes; family Phasianidae; genus Centrocercus; species Centrocercus urophasianus. The sequence goes on from NW_024884475.1 coordinate 50,261,525, forward strand.
TACTCAGACTTCTACCTATCCTTCATGCATGTATGCAGACTATACAGAAGATATGCTCTTGCCTGCTACATAACTCAGAAACATTTGCATTGCCTTTAAGCAGTCTAAAAATCTATGTATGCATGTAAGTGGGTGGGATGTACTTCTCCAGTCCCAGATTCTACAAGAGACTTGCATTCACCTCAGCAATGTCACTGGCATCTACTCTGCTATTAGCACAGCTGTTTGGGGAACAGAGTCTTCATTTTTGGAAATTGATAAAGTATCTGTATTTAGCCCATTGTTTCTTCATTTTAATTAAACTCTCATGTGTGTAACTAGGCCTTAGAGTCTGAGTAGAGCTTCTGTTAAGCAATATCACCATTTCAAAACAACTTCAGATTATATATAGGGTCTATAAATGCTTCAAGTTCTTAGAACTGCATCAAGTACATGTATTGATTTTTTTGGGAAGCAATTAGCTTTTACTTAGAAGTCTGTCATATTTCCCAGCCTACAGAAAGCATGAGGATACATTACACGACTCTGAAGTCCTCCAAAACACATAACTAGCGTTTAAAGACAAACTAGATTATAAACAATACATTCCCATAACATCAGCTAATTTTAAATGCAATCAGCATTCCCCATGCAAGAAATGTCATAAAGAAGCATACTTAAGAAATGAGGATCAGTCTGCAAATGTTAGGGGAGCCTCTTAGAATAAAAATAATTCTACACACAAATGAGAAATAAAATGCATATGCTGCATACCAGGAATCAAACCTGGCCATGAACTGGGGGTATCTGACACTTCCATCTTCATCAAGGGGGATTCTGTCAAGTAGCAGCTCAAACTCTTCATCAGTAATCTCCACGCCAAACCTGAAACAAACAGCAGTTAGCAGCACTAGCTGGCTGAGTTCACATTTGGGTCAACAGTACCCACAATACCGTGAGCATATGGCTGCCATTAACTCTTTGTTACTGCTTCGGTCCTCAAGATCAAGAGCACCACGTGAATATCAGAGGTTAATCAGGGTTTTGATCGCCTCAGCTTTCTCAAAGAAAGAAATTCTACCCGAGAGTCCTGGCATTGGTGAGGCACAGAAATAGAAATACTAGCATATTGAACTGTGTGCAATTGTCCTCTATAAAAAAGTTATTCATTACACTAAAACACTGGTATTGCTTAAACTAGTTAACTCTGAAAGGCTTTTCATTTGGACTGTTTAGCATGAAAGAAAATGGAGAGAAAAAACTGTCTTTTCGGGAAACAGCTTCTTAGTGCTTTTGGTAAGCATTTCATAATGGCTTTAAAGACATTTTGCATACAAATATTTAAAAGTGTCAGTGTTTATTCATCAGCAAGAAAGTGTTTTCACTTCTCCAGAACAATCAAAACATAATCCTTGAAATACTGGCATAAACAGGAATGACTTAAGCAATAATAAAGAGCCAAGGCATTCATTCATCATTTTGCAAAGCCGATAAAAGTCAGCTGACTTCTGGGGAGATACATTTTGGTTTTGGCAAGGCACTGAAAAGGTGCACGAAACATAGTATTTATTTGTTGTTTCGGTTTCATCACCTTGCTTTCCCACTTTACATAACTCAAGAAACCCTTTCGTTAGCGTGCCACAGCAGCTTCTTACGGGGACTTCTGACTCCCAGGTTAGGAGCACAGCAAATGGCCCGTTTATCCTGCTTTAGGCTGTAGAAAGTCTGCTGAGGAGGGCAGACTGGGAGCTGCTTTTGCGGCTGCCCTCAGCTGACAGTGCTCATTTTACTGCCTTTCAACTTTGCTTATCTACATTCACTTTTCATTTACACACGTGCGTTTACGGAAGCTTGTGTTCTGCCAATACAAACACACATGACCAAAGTAAACCTGCAGCACTTTTTTCCCTATGAAGAATAGAAAATCTGATTTTGCTGGGGAGTTTCAGTAAGAATGGATTCTCAGGAGTCCATAACTGTTCTGGGGTTAAAGAACATTGCACTGAAGATTAGCTATTTGCACATGCAATCAACAGACAAAATCTCCTGTTTGTTGCTATCTCCTAATCTGTGCCTCTATCATTTGCTTCAAGGGACGACATGCAGAAAGGATTAAGAGCTGTATATTAGGCATAAGCAGCTGAGAAGCTATGCTGAGAACCAGTATGTAAACTGGCCACCTTGCAGGTCTGCTACTAAAATAGATTGACCACTGTCCACTACTTTATCACTTCTCGGTGTATAGTCACATTCACAAAGAAATGTAGCCAGGTTGCACATAAAGTAACACAAGATCCAAGGAAGAAAAAGAATAGCACTTAATACAACATTTGTGGTTTTGTACTGTGCAAGAACGTGTCTGGGGGAAGTGGATTTTTTATATTGCACATGAGCATCTTTAAATAGGCAAGATAGCAGCAAATTCACTGCCTGTTCAAAAAGCAAAACTAAGCTTTTTGAGCATTGTAATGTTCTGGAATTAAAAACAAGAATTGCTGGGATCTAAAAAGCAATTAAAAAGATCTGAGAAATGGGTCTTATCCACTTTGTCCTCGTTTAGAGTAGAACTATCAAAGAAAGGCCCCACTTCTGGCAATTTCATCTGCCTTGTACAGGAGCTTCTGTAAATCCCAGAGACAGAAATTCACACACAGATCACTCCAGTACCTTTAGCTGCAAATAAATAACCTCTCAACAACTAGTTAGCACAATCTCTTTCTGGATTCTGGCTTATAATGTTTTTGGTTTTTTTTTTTTTTGGTCATTTCTTCTGGTAACCAAATGAAAACAAACAATTCGGTAGGAAAATGAGTAGCAATTTTCTTGGTACTGAACTCAATTTTGTCATGACTTGTTACTGAGAATATTCCTCAGTTCTATGGGTTCAGTGGAACCCTGGATAACTGTTCACTTAATTTCACTTAGAGAGGCTGATAGCCTGAGCTAGAGAGGTGTTTCAGTAATGTGGAATGAACCACACCACTGTGCCTATTGCAGTGAGAGCTTCTAATCATTTCTTGCGTAAGAATGTCTCAACATGTTCTCCATATCAAGATATACATAGAGACTACTGGAAAAAAGGCTTGGCTAAGCTTAATGCTCAAGAAAGCTACTGCCAAGATGGACTGTTTTACACACATGGAGCCAGTGCATAAACACCAGGTATACTACTGACAGTGTACAAGTATATTTTATGAGAAAAATACCAACCTAATTCAATGAACTCAATAATAATGTCATTCCTACCAAAAGGATGGGTCCGAATCACACTCTCTTGAACGCTTTGCTGCTTATCTTTGGTATTACTTAACAACCTTCAAGCTGGTTTGATTGCAGCACTGCTGGTCACACACAACTCCTTGAACCTAGCTGGGGAAAAACAGCTGTCTGGATAGAACTCAATGATCTCTGGATGCCACAGGCTCTCTTAGGAGATGTCAAAGCCATGTCAACATTGAAGGACTCCAAGTTCTTCAGACACACCTGGGGAAGATGGGAGCTGATCCTGAAACTCTGGTCTACAAGTATGCCTGTGTACAACTGATTTTTGGGGTGGTGAATCCTACTGGAACGGAGTGGGAATCAATATATGGTTCCAGAGAATGCCTCATTCCCACTTTTTGTATCCACAAAGTCAGAAAATACACTGACTGATCTAAAGGAGTAGAACTGGGGGAAGGGAGGAACAACCCTGCACCAACTTTGCATACTGACATTTTCTCCATTATTAAAATTCCAAAGACCTATTTTACATTACTGATCTCAGGATTTCTGGTAGCATGCTGTGACAACATTACATCCAACGTGCTCACTGATGTGGAAACAGAAAAAGCATTGAATGAAGAGAGCGTATGGCCTGTACCATTTGTTATCCCAAACACTGATATTATACTTTTCATTCTGAACTTCCCCTCAAGCTTTACAAACACATCCAAGATATACAAAAGCAGTAAACAGGAGGATCCAGTGCTCCAGCATGCAAATGCAGCCACCTGAAACTAAGCAATGATTTAACCAAACAGCAACAGCACACAACAGACCAATCACTGAGTTCTCCAGAGCACATTTCAAAGGCAGGTGCAATGGGCAGCACTTGAGAAAAAGATATCTATTAACTGGAGGGCTAAGCCTATTTAGACAGAAGCTGATGCAAAATGCAAGGGACTGGTTAACAGTGAGGTTGAGAGAAAATGCTTTGGCAGGAAGCCCAGAATCCTGGAGAAGGGAGCACCTGCAAAAAAGCCACATGTGGTTTGTTGCACCAATACCTACATTTGCGCATACAGACTGGGAAACTCTTATTTCCATTTTATCATATGTTTAACATCTGCAGTATCCTCAAATAAAGGCATCTCACACCTCAAATCAAAGGAACACAGAGGTAGATAAGGCACACTGGGAAATTCAATCAGTGTTTCAGCGAGTTGTCAAAATATCTTTTAATCATCCTATAAAAACACCACTTCCTGGGTACCAAACAGCGAGTTTTTGAGAGGATATTAGGGGAAGATAGAAGACACACACACACAGAACAACCTCAGTGAGCAGGAAATTGGTAAGAAGCATAGAAAGCAGAGAACAACTTGCTTAGTGTCAAGACTAGCACACTGCAGCAGAGATAGCAATAAGATAGCAGAACAGGTCAGAGGGATAGGCAAGCCTAAAACTGTGCTGGACATTTGAAATAAGAGAGTGCAGCTCTCCTACAAAGCTGCCAATAGGCAGCTCTCCTACAAAGACGCTACACGCTGAGGGAGCTAGACTTGCTCTTTGATTCTATGATCTTTAAAAGATATAGACCTGATCTCAGCATGCTCATTTCCATTTGCCAACGTGTAATGTTCCACATGAAAATAGAAGAGTTTTACATCTAATTTGTCCAGACATACCTATATATTTTGCACCAGTAAACACACAACTTTTTCACCTTCGTATTCTGAAGACTTTAACTGCAGCTGAACAACATAAACACCCTGCTTCTCAGCACCACTATGCAAGTTTCATTCAATTGAACTTATTACAGTTACTGTAAAATGAAACTGATGTGGAAGAGTGAAAATCAGACACCTTAACTCTTATAAATGCTATCTGAATCTGATACCTGCAGCAAGCTGCCCATCCAAACTATTTTAAGCCAGATTCCAAGGTCAGCACTTGAGCTAATCTGCTCTTTGCAATTTACTTCAAGGAGTGACTGAGTAGCTGAGAATTTGGCACAGCAAGCGTGGCACGTGTATGAGGGGGAGAGTTTTTTTTTTTTTTTTAAACAAAATCACCAACATTGGCTCATAATTTAATTGCAGTTAATGCACAGCTTTTTCTTATTATCTTATTAAGCTGAGCTTTGAGGAATTCAACTAAGATATCTATTGTACTGCAGAAAAAGATAAAACTGCATGCCAGTGCTGCCAAAGCGTCATGACACAATTACAGTTCTATCCAACACTCCAGCCACTCCTCACTCCAACCAAGCTTTTGACAAGCTCAATGAGGGATTTTCTAGACTAAGAACAAATCAGTGTGGAATACAGCCTGTTCGCTACTTCCTTTATTCAAAGTGTGCCCTGCCATCTAGTGGCACGGACATTCCAAAAATACCATCTTGTTTTTCCTCACAAGGCAGACCTTGTATGGAAAGCTCTTCACTTCCTAAAGTACATGCTTTAGATTTAACTACAATCAGTTGAAAAATACCACAAAGTAAAAACTGAACCTGCCTAATCCATATCGTGTTGAAATGCTCGGTCCATGAACAACTTTTACATGTAGTTTTGCAAAATGTTAAGTGCCTTTTTCTTGTTAACTGTCAAAGAGAAATTTACATCGTAGCTCCAGAGAACCAAACCATTGAATTCTTTTTCCATATACAGTTTCCCCTACCTAGTTGCTCTAAAGCTAAAGAGTGTCAGCCCACACGGTGATAGTGGTTATTCAGAAAGAAATATGAGGTAGGAGAGATTGATGAAGGGTACATAAGCATGAAATATAGCCACAGCATAAGAACTACCCACTGTGCCACAAATTGACATGTCTATTCCAGCAGTGTCACTTCTGTCACTTTCCCGCACCCCAGCCAGCCATTCTCACGCTCATGCCTGCAGAGCAGCTTCAACTCACTGTAGGGGACATGCAGGAAATTTGCTTTTTGCAGGGCTGCATGATCGCTAGTGCTGACTTGAGGGGAGATGGGAAACACACGACTGGAAAGGAGAGGGAACTAAGAGCTGCAACTGAGTCACCAGTATCTTTATGCTAACTATGAAACTGTATCCTCAATTTCTGATCTACTATGCATTAATGTCAAGCAGCTCTGTTGTACTGGATCTGGCTGAATAGTACTCATACTTCAAGATTTTTTTCTCACCCTGCCTCACACTAGCAAGTAAGCTTGAAGGAACAAAAAGCTGGGGAAGGACACAGGACAGCTGACTAACTGGCAGAAGAGAGATTTCCCATACCATGTAATGTCATTCTCAGCGCTAACAGGTGGGGTGCAGCATCTTTCCAGGTAGCCACTATAGCAGTTGCTCAAGGGACTGGTTAGTCATCAGTAGGAGGTGCTGAATGATTGCTTTCTGTTACTTTGCAATATTTTCTCTTTCCTTCCCTTATTAAACTCTTTATCTTGACTCATGGTTTTTCTTTTGTTCTTTCTACTCTCTACCCTGTCCAACATGTGAGAGGTGAGTGACTGTGTGTTTTGCTTTTGAAGATAGAAGTTCTCCTTTCCCACTGACAGATGGTTCTAAATAAAGAAAATCATCCCTGCCTGCATTTGTTTGCTATCTGAAATTCCCGATTCCCTACTAAACACCTTCTCTTCAACAAAGGAGAGATTCTTCTGAGACAAAAAGACAAAACAATACTAAGAAAGTACAATTTCATACTCATTGAAAGTAAATGAGCCCTAAGTTAGTAGAAGGATTGACCTACATTACACTAGAATACATCACTTGGCAAAAAGGCCCAGCTTTATTTTAAATATCCTGCCTACCCTACATGGTAAAGGGAAAATTGTTTCCCTTCCCAGTACACAGTTCCAGCCCATAGCATACTCCAATTGCATTGCACAAAAACAGCCTAATACTTAATGGAGTTTATATAAAATGATATTTTTTTAAACAAGACATTGGAGATCTCTCATATAACCCAGCACAGCAAGAAATCACTTAGGATGCTTCACTGACATATTTCAATCTAAATTTGCTTATGAACCAGTTCTCTGTGACTTGAACTCCTCCAGAATGAAGACTATTGCATTGTGAAAGCACTCAGTCTCCAGATCACTGTTATCATTGATAAGCATGTAGCATCATAGCCACACTTTTTTTTTTTTTTTTTTTTGCTTGTGGTGCCAAATCACAACTGCAAGGCAGTCACAGAATTTTGCAAAGAGAACAGGCACCATCCTGGGGTCCAGTGGCTCTGTGACCCCTGGTGCCCAGCATTTCCTGGTCTCAGGGGCAGAATTAGGCAGTGTGTGGGGAATGCCAGACACCCAGCAGCTGAAGGCTAGCCAGATGTCAAGGTTTCCAAGTTGCCATCTTCCTCAAGGGATATTACCACCTGGCTCTTCAAGTCAGTGACCCACCAGCTTCATGCGCACTGGTGATAGACAGGGACTGAGGATTTCTCCACTGACCACTATACTTGTTATTTGTCTGTTCCTGTAAAGTTTGTCTGTCCCCATGTGCTCTTAATGCACACTAATTGACAATGATCTGCAGAGCAACTCACAGTAACAAAACAAAAACAAACAAAAAAGAAAGGGAAAGAGTATTGGAGTATCTTTGGAAAAGGATCTCTTCTATGACAGGTGAATTTCCTTTGTTTTGAGCTTCATCAACTGTTTGCATTCATAAATGGTTCACAAATTAAACACAATAAATGTGATTAGACAGACACTTACCAGAGCGTGGCCAAGTAGAATGAAATCAGAGTGAAACAACTTCACCAAGTTGGCTTCAATTGCAGTCACAGCAGATGATGCACTGATTTTCCCATCCCTGTGAAATCTAAGAAGGAAAAAACAAAGCACAATCAGATTGTACCCAATTTTTTTCAACCAACACTCTCAATTACTGAGACTACATATAAAACAGATTTTTCTTTTTTCATCTTCCTGTTTTCTTCTGTTGCTAATGTAGATATGATGGAGGCAAATACACATCAAACAAAAAACCTGGCATATGGGAAGATTATGACCACTGCTCTAGTCAACCAGATCCCCCTGCCATCGTGGCTGAGGAACAGATATTGCCTGCACAAATCAGCATCTCAGCCAACCAACGGTGTTGGGTCTCTCCTCCCTCATCTGCTTTTGGAATCTGGCAAATGAGGGTAAATACTCCCAAAACTGAAGAGCAAACCAAGCAGAAAGAAAAGTTAAACAGGAACTTTTTACTGGTTCAGTATCTTCAATCAGATGGGCCAAGAGTTAGGAACTGATTATTGTTTACAATACAAAGACAGAAGGCCTCACCTTTACAGGCCATTTGAAGTTGCAAGCCTACATGTTAGAAAAAGTATTCTTCACCAGAAATTAAAATACAAGTTCCTGAAGGCAGGGGCAACCAATGATGAACCTTGAACCTCCATTGTTACAACCACTTCCACAAGTCATTAATTAACTCTCACATATTTTGACAGAAGGTTTGATTCATTTTAATACTGTATAATCAAAGAATCTTAGGATGTTACAATCACAAAATAAACAAGAGAGCTAGTCAAGGCAGACTATGAAAACAAAAAAGAATAAACAGAAGGCTTACCCCTAACCTGGGCTCACTCACAAAACACCAGCAGAGCAGATCTCCAGGAGAGATCCTTCCCCACTGGCAGCCAGTTCTTAAATGGGTCTAGGAGGGGTGCAGCCAGGCTCCACCCCTTCCTGCAGCACAGGTGAATTGCCTTCAGCTGTGCTCCTCTGGCTGACTCATGGCTCGCCTCAGGTGATCCATCAGAGGTTCAGGCTGTGACTCAGCAGTTCCCATACAAATATCCATATTGAATATTGCTGCATAAACAGGTAACCAGCAACCTCTGCACACTGTGAAACAATCTGTCCAGTTGCTGATAGGATCGATGTTACTTTTACTTCTCACTGTACAACACCAGCTGTGTCACAGTTATGGATCAATTCTGCTTTTATTTAGTGCCTTTACCATCAGGGACAGAATGCAGAATAGAACTACAATTTTCTGTTTTTCAGTACCAGTCAGAAAGTGAGAAGTTTATCCCACTTTGAAAGAGGGCCGTCACTTATGTTCACTAAGCAATGCTGAGAACTGAGCTTCTTTAGCTAAAAAAAAAAACCCACTGCCACCAACAGTCTGGACAGTATGTCTGCTTTCAATAGCTGCCAGGCATATCTGCATTTGTGCAAGGGTTTGGAGTCACCTATGTGTCAGGTTTGGCAAGGCTGCACTACACTAGGACTAGGAAATGCTCCTTGATGGGATTTCCCTCCAGATCAGATGGAAATATCAGACTACTTTCATTTTGCTTCCACACTGGTTCACAGATTAGCTATGGGGAAAAAGTTCTAGACAATTCTCTACAGCTTTTATTCAAAGAAGAGTGACCTTGAATTCTAGCTTTCTATACAACTTCATCTCAAGTGCTTGTAAGTGAGAAATTCAGTAATTCCATATAAAAATAAGAAAAAATAGCAGATACAAGAAGCTACAGAAAATAGAAAATTCTTCCTCTGTATTTCCCCTGTGCATAAAATACAAACAAGCATCCTACAATGTATGACTTCTGGGACACAAGATCAGACATGAGGACTATCTGCTAAAAAAGGAATAATATTATTAGCTGTGTTCTGTTCCTACAAACTGAACTGCTAGTGAAGAGATGCAGGCACATACCAATGGGCTGAACCACCATATGAAACAAGTGGATGAAACTGTTCACTTATTCACATGTGGCTTTTCTACTCACATTTTACTAACGTTCGGCTGAATTTCATCATTGCCTTGTATGAGTTTTTTTGAATTCCAACAACAGAGGGCAGCACTGTAACCTGTTTCAGCCTGACACCAGACTCAGAAAAAGTCCTTTTGCCGAGGGCTGTCTTTGCTGTTTATCACAAAGGTTAACTTAGGATACTCCTCTGACACTGGGCACAGGCCCAGCAGTTAGAAGCACTGTCTACTTAGTAGATATCTCCAGCTTCCCGAGTCACCCCAGCTATGGAAGGCCATGTATCCTGGCACTATCCCAGCCTGACCTATTCAGGGGAAAAACAATCCTGCTTCAGAAGGCCAAAGCTAAAATAAACCCATGCTTGCTGGAGAGCAGAGGGGAGGCAAGGAAAAGCAGCCTATGCAAATGCATGCTTCACATCCTCTGCTGTAAGAGACCGCCTGCCACCCCCGCTTCTACTGGCTGAAGCTGAGAACAGCCTCCCCTGCTGAGCAATGCCCAGTAGGAGAAAGTGCACAGCTTTAGGTTAGTTTTCCCCTAAGCTGTGCCAAGATCTCTTCTGCTCACTGGAAATGAGGGTGCTGTATAAGTGGAGGAGAAAGGGGAGGATGTAACGACAGATCTGCTTAGGACACTTTTATAGCATATACTCATTCATACCTACATATAATACAACTGTACATGCTAGACATATGAATTCCAAACAGTGTAGCAACATTTAAGAGTCTATAATAAATGTTAGTGTAATCAGTATTTATTTCTCATGACTTATGGGCAAATACTAAAAAGTCTTTTTTTTTTTTTTCCCTTTGAATCAGAGGTTGATAGCTTTCCTTGTGCTCCTGCACTAGACGTATTCCCAAAAAGCACTACCCAAGCAATGACTGAAACACAGATTATGTTTTTATCACGCTGAGGCAGAATGCCTCATCATCTATTTCCCAACTTCTTCTTCCCCATCATTTTTTTCCCCTCTCATACCCATACTCAAGGATTTCAGCTGAAAAAAAGAAAAAGAGAGAGAGAAAGCAAATAAAAGTGAATAAAACCAAGAGATTTTAATCTTTTCAGATCCTCCATTCTTCCTGATGCCTTCATTATTCATCACTGTGAATCACTCTCTAAGCTGGATGACACTCACTCATTGAGTGTTCATCTCTGCCTTTCATCTTGTTCCTAGAGTTGCACGTATCAGCTGCAAATCTTGGTGTTCCATTCCTACATACTAAGGCTGACATGTGTTTTTCCCCATGCATCCACACAGACAGCGCACTGATTCAAGGTCTCATCAGGGTTAGGGTTAGTTTCAACATTTCTCTGTCTGGTCTCAGAAATGCAGTCTTAAAATCCTACTATACATCTAGAACGTACTGCATAAACATAACCCACCATCTTTCCTGTATTATCCCTGTCTTTGCATCCTTCCAGTAGCTCACAGTTCTCCAACACATGATGGGAGTTACTCTTTGTATTCTTACAGCCGAGCACAGCCCATTGTGAAAATGCTGGCTCCTGTTTCCAGCCAGACTGATCAGGCTGTGAGATTAGTCTTCAGTTTGTATTGGTTACATTTTCAGACTGACATTTTGTGCCTCCTCCCAGGCTTCTACACTTATGTACGAGGAACTCACTACAAACACAAACCAACCTTTTACATGGAGAATGTACTGCAACCCCACTAATCTTTTCTGAAAACAAACCAGAAGAAAATACGTTTCTTCTTAGCGTCGTGCCACAGCTTGTCTGTGCTGGGGGGGGGGTCAGCACTGTCTTGCAGACTGCTTGTGCTCCCCCTTGTGTCTGCTGTCGGACGGAGACTGCTGACTTTTGAAAAAAAGCGTTCTTGTGTCTGGCCCAACCTCAGCACTAGTTTCCTAGGGTTCAGCAATGCAGAGAAACAAGAATACACAACAGCTGGTAAAACTTTCATCTCATGTAGTGTTTCAAGAAAATGCAGTACGCTAAGCACCAACGAATTCCATGAAAAGCCAAGCTGCTTTCACTTTTTCTTTAATGACATTTCTAGCTACTGGAAATCCCTATCCTTGTTTGGTGGTACTGGTAGAGTTAGTGAAAGGTCCCTTACAGAGTGCATTTGATCTCCTACAAGTAGAATAAAAAGGCTGGACTGTCATATACATGGAAGATCTAAATAGGCATTTGGAGCAAAAATAAATCAAAAAACACCACCCAGAGCAGCAAGCACATGTCCTGGTCTAGCCCATTATTTTAACACTGTTAACACTGAAAGTTGAATATCCCTTGAAACTAGGCATCTGGGTACTGGCAAGGGAGATCAGAAGCATAAAACGTGACTGCTCACTTCTAGTGCATTGCTTTATTTAAATACTGGCAGATGTGGATATATAGCATTACTGCTACAGAAATACGTATCAAACCAAAGAACTTATGTGGAACAGAATAATGATGTGTAACAGTAACCTCAAAAAACTAGCTGGAATTTTTACGATAAAGGCTTTACTAAAATTTATTGTTCATTTAGAGAAAATGAAAAGCAGCGTAAACAAGCTAAAATGAAGAGGGTGGGGAAGAAGCAGGTGAAAGACCCTTTTGGGCTAGACCCTTCCCACCACAGTCCCACTCCAGGCCCTACTCCCCTCCCTCCCAATACCACCCTGCTGCCACTCACTGACTCCAGTCAGCAGGGCACTGGCACACACCTGCCTGCATGCACTGAGGAGACCTCGTCCAGCTAGGCAGCGCTGCAAACACTGCCATCCTGTGGGTTCGTGTGAAACCAGCAGCAGAAGCCCTGAGATGTCAAAAGGATATTTACTTCCCTGTGAAAAGACAAGATACCACACCTAGTGAGTTAAGCACAAGGAAAAAAAAGCGAAGATCAAGAGTAGCTACACCTGTTAAACAATGAACCCTGTAACTCACAGTCTAACTTTAGGGAGCCCCTGTGCTTCCAGCTTGCACCTGCTTTCAGTTCTTGCTTGGGAAAAAGGCCTTTTCAGGTAACCTCTCTTTCCATTTCTTAGAACTGGGGAAAGACTCCATCTTGCTCATGGTGGCTTAGGTGTGCAGCGTTAAAGCTGCTGTTGCTGAGGTTCATGAGAAAAGACCTCTACCTCAGAGAGCAGCAGAGAGCAAGAGAGGCTGGGGATCAAATTTACAGTCTCATTGCCTTGTGCTAAACACAGACGTCAGTGAGATTTGCTGTCCTGGAGGGAATGTCTCTTCATGGAACAGCCAATCTTTTAGCACCTACATTAAGATGAATTCTATTTCCATTATTGATACTATATTACTGAATTAAGGCTGACCTCATTAACCTTAGCTTTCCTCAGTACAGCATCATCCTAGAACCACATATGATGACTGTTTTAAGGCAAATTCCTTGGTATACACTTACAATTTTTTACACTGGCTTTCACATAACTACTCCATGCAACAGCGAATCACAAGCTTGTACAGCAGAGGGAACATGTGAAGAAGGCCACGTAACCTGCATTTGAGACTGAAGTGCTTCCCTCTGCATTGAAGAGAGGTAAGGTTTTGCTGCAGTCCTCACTGATCTCTCACACAGGGTGCGAGTCAAGCAACCTGAGCATTTCCAAGCATGTGCTTCCTGGAGGGGTGACTGACTGCAGTGCTTGCAGAGGGTCTGACCTTGCCAGATTGAAACCAGGGCATGTTGCCTCTTCTATGGGAAGGCAGCCTCTGGAACATGCCGGGATGTTGAAGACCTCAAGGCTGGCAGGCTCACACTGCATCAGACACGAGGATATTCCATGTCCTTGCCTTGCAGAGGCTGCACCCGTTTCTAGTTCCCCCAAATGCTCACAGACACGTGCACACTGCCACATTGCTGCAACAGGTTGCCCAAAGAGGCTGTGGATGCCCCATCTCTGGAGGCATTCAAGGCCAGGCTGGAAGTGGCTCTGGGCAGCCTGGTTTGGTGGTTGGCGACCCCGCACATAGCAGGGGGTTGAAAATAGATTATAACCGCGGTCCTTTTCGACCCAGGCCACTCTGTGATTCTATGATCACTTTCCCCGGGGGCTCGGCAGCCCGACGCCCTCCCGCAGCACGCACCGCAGAGGTTCGAGGCCACGCACACAAAGACTGTGCCTGCAGCACCCTCAGCGCCGGCCGTCAGCCCCTACAAACGGTTACTGCCGCCCGAGGTATTCCTGCAAGCTTTCTCGGTCCCCTCGGGTGCCTCCTGCGAGCTATTAATACAGCAGGCACATGCTCTGACATCGCGTTCCCCACAGCCGCCAGATAACTTTAATTTGCCCTTTAAACGTCCCGAGACCGGCGGCCCTCGCCGTGCCTCCAGAGGAACATGGCGGCGCTGCCTCGCGCCCCCCAGCGGGGGCGGGCCCTGGGGGGTCCCAGCCAATGTGCGCGCCCCGGGGGCCGCCTCCTCCTATCGCGAGAGGCCGCGGGTTATAAGCGGGGCGGCACGGGGCTCTGGGCCATTTGGCCGGCGGGGCGCGGCGGGGGGCTGCTGGGTGGGGAGGTGCGTGACTCGTTGGCTCTCTCCGGGTAGGGGGTGTTGGACCGGTTACCAGCATGGGTGACCAAGCGCTCAGCTTTCTCAAGGACTTTTTGGCCGGTGGAGTCGCCGCCGCCATCTCCAAGACGGCCGTCGCCCCCATCGAGAGAGTGAAGTTGCTGCTGCAGGTGAGGAGGCGGGGGGCGCGGGGGGCTGCGGGCGGCGGATCCCGACGGAGCTGCGCCACAGGTGGATCGGGCGCGACCCGGCGTGCCTAAATATGGGAAGGCGCTCGGCCGGCTCCGGTTTCGCGGGAGCTGCCCGGGCTCCTCGGGGAGCGGGAGCCGGGCCAGGGGGCGGGCGGGCGTTCGTTGCCCTTAGCCGGCCGGCGTGCGGGGTGACCCTGCCGCGTCCTTCTCCCTGCCCTGCCCTCCCACCCTCCTATTGCTTTTCCAGGTCCAGCACGCCAGCAAACAGATCACAGCGGAGAAACAGTACAAGGGCATCATCGACTGCGTCATCCGCATCCCCAAGGAGCAAGGCATCATCTCCTTCTGGAGGGGCAATCTAGCCAACGTCATCCGCTACTTCCCCACCCAGGCCCTCAACTTCGCCTTCAAGGACAAGTACAAGCAGATCTTCCTGGGGGGAGTGGACAGGCACAAGCAGTTCTGGCGCTACTTCGCGGGCAACCTGGCATCTGGTGGCGCGGCTGGAGCCACTTCGCTCTGCTTCGTCTACCCGCTGGATTTTGCCAGGACCCGGCTGGCGGCTGATGTGGGCAAAGGAGCAGCCGAGAGGGAGTTCACGGGGCTGGGCGACTGCATTGTCAAGATCTTCAAGTCCGATGGCTTGAGGGGCCTGTACCAGGGATTCAATGTGTCTGTCCAGGGCATCATCATCTACAGAGCAGCCTATTTTGGGGTTTATGACACAGCCAAGGGTAAGAAGCGGATGGAGTGGTGGCTGCGAGGGAAGATCCAACCAGAAAAGGCCTGCTAAGGCACCCTGCCCTACAAGGATGAGCAGGGCTGGGCTTAGTACTGCTTTGGGGGAACTAGTGCTGGAGTATGTGCATGTGTTTCTGAAATGCATTCCTGCCTTCCTCCACTTGCTGCTCCAGGCAGAAGCTGTGGGTTTGCAGTTGCAATTATTTGTTGGTTTTTTTCCTAAATGTTTATATGGGAGCTTGTCCCTCCTTGAAGCCCCCAGAGGGCTGTGCCTGAGAGCTTCTGGTCAGGGAATGTCAAGTAGTCTATAGATCACAAAATACCATAATCCTATAAACTTTTTTCACTCAGCAGCTGTTCACTGTCAAATACAAAGTGAGAAGTTGCAGGCATGCTCCTGTTGACTAGACTGAGTGACTTCTGGGTTTGGTGGGTGACTGCTCCTTCCAGAGCCATCTTTCTCATAATGCTTTTCCTTCTGTACTCACTCTTAATTTGTTCTCGGTGGCAGGTATGTTGCCTGATCCAAAGAACGTGCACATCATAGTGAGCTGGATGATTGCCCAGAGTGTCACTGCAGCAGCAGGGTTGGTTTCGTACCCTTTTGATACTGTGCGACGTAGGATGATGATGCAGTCTGGACGAAAGGGAGGTAAGAATAAGTTTGTTCCTGTGGTGTTCTGGCAGTATTATTTCATTAAAGGATTAAAGTATTATTTCATTAGGATGCAAGGTAGTGGTGTAGTGGTGTTTAGCTTTTGTGAGGGATTTCTATGAAAGGGCTGTTGGTTTTCCACAACCCTACAGGAAACTTCTGGTTATGTTTTAGTACACTCTGCAGTAATTTCTGGTTATCTCAATGTGGTCCTCTATGAGACTGAGTGTTTATTTTAGATTTCATATGGTGAATTAAAATGACTTTATGAACTGATTATTTCATTTGAAATTCTTATGTTTATCCCTGCCTGTTTTTCTAAATATGAAATTGAAACAGACTTGCTGTGTAGCTCAACCTTATGACCTTCATTTGTTTCCACAGCTGATATTATGTACAAGGGCACAATTGATTGCTGGAAGAAGATAGCAAAAGATGAAGGATCCAAAGCGTTCTTCAAAGGTGCCTGGTCAAATGTGTTGAGAGGCATGGGTGGAGCTTTTGTACTAGTACTTTATGATGAAATCAAGAAGTATGTCTAAAACTTAACATCCTAATGTAGTTCAGTTGTTCTCAATTGACTTTTTAAAATAACTACTGTGATGTAATGGACAACAAAATATTTCCTAGGGAAACAGAATAAGACTTGAGTAACATCCAGTTGAGAGAGGGATGCATTTAAAATCTATCCACTACAGCACAGTTGCACTTTGTATGGAAATTCCTCCAACATTTATATTGGAAGCTATGTATATATTATACCCTTTCAAATTTCAGGTAAAGCATTTTGACTAGAGATGAGATGTAGGTGGTATACACCTAGTTTAAAATCTAATGTAAACTCAAAGTGAGAAATACCTTTTATACTAAGTAATGTCTCTAGCTAGCCATCATCATGATGATACAACATGATTTTATAAGCCATGTCATCTTCTTTGAAGTTCTTATTTTTTTAATCTGATATGTAAGCGTAAATACCTGCAAACTATATAACACAACAATGGGCTGCAAGTTCCTAATTGCTGCCTTTTCACTGACAAGTTAGGCAGTTGTGGTCAAAACCAGACCATAATGACTGTTTTCAATTGTACTTTGTAGAAGGTGGAAATATTGTTAAAAATACCCTATTCTCACAAAGCAAGAAGTTGTCTGCTCTGATGTTCAATTGAACTAAAACTGAACTCATGAAATAAATTAATATATATGAACTCTTCCTGTTGTTTTCACTGTAAATGGAACAGATCTACCAGAACTAATGTAGTTGGAGACACTCCAGGTTAATATTGGACATGTCTGTTAAGAACTTTTCATGGTTATTCACTATGGCATTTTTAGTGGAGTATTCAGCTGAAAGGCTTCTGGCTTTACCTGTTTTATGAATAGGAGAAAAGGGACAGCAATGAGCCTCCAGATTCTGTGACTTGGCATCTAGTTCTCCCTTTCCTGTACTTCAGATTTCTCAGATCTGTCACTTAACATGATGGTCCTTATGGGTGTGAATGCTCTATGTGAAAGCAGCAACAAGGTACTAAAGTTACAGCTGGAGGCATTTCATCCACCCAAAGAATAGCAGTGTTCGGGGAAAGTTGTTCTTAAAAACAATAAACTTTCAGATTACCTAAAGCTGTACAGCTAACTGGTGGTTGCCCTAGTAAAGGAAGCTCCTTTGCTTAAACCACAGTACTACTATAGACTTCGACAAATGCTTCATTCCTGAGCTTCTAGGGTTATTTTCTGCTCTATCTCCTGCCAGATAGTGCCTCTTTAAATGTGTTTTCTGCCTGGTGGCAAATAACCAGGGTTGTAACCTATTGAAGCATAAGGTTGCAAAGAAAATCAAGGTGTTTACTGCAGTAGGCTTATAAATCATGGCCTGCATGCTTGTCTTTTCTCCTTTGCGTATTCCTAAGAGAAAGTTTGCCAACACACTAACCATTCACCTCACCAAAGTGAGTGCATAGGGCATTTAGTATCTTCTCCAAAATATTCAAAACAATGTCCAAGGTACCAAACTTGGGGGGTAATTTATGCATGAAAAAATACTAAAAGAAGAGAAAGCAGAATTTCCAGAAGGGTCTAAATAAGAACAAACATCCGGGATTTTATTTAATTCTAGAAAAAAATATTCTGAAACATTGCAGAAAAGAAGGCAAAAAAACAAAAATGGAGTGAAGGCTATTCAGAAGGGAAAAAAAAAAAATCATTGCAGGAAAATTCCTCTGGAGAAGAAACAGTAGGTGAAATAATACATTATAAAATACAGATTAAAAAATCCTTATTTCTGCTTATATGCTCACACACACACTTTGGCATTTAACAAGCAGCACTTTCCTCAAAGATACTTGGTGTACGAACTCAAAAATCATCAGTTGAATAACCACTCTCCTAAAAGCAGCACTGTTTCCTCAGCATAAAATCCAGTTTTCTGCAAAGCTGGAAAGCAGGCAGCTTTGCAGGCAGTTTTGCAGACACTTTGCTACTACAGTGAAATAAGCCCTCGGCTAGCGCCACTTCAATCCATCTGCACCTCAAAGTTATTCAGCAGAACCCTGCGCTGAAATCATCACCATTACCTTGTAACTCAAACAGAGGGAAATATCTTGAATATCTGGGAAAAGATTCTAGAAGTAGAGAAAGACAAAGCCCACCCACCACCAAGCATGTGTGGACTGTACCACACAACCCAGAAAGCAACCCAGTGAGGGAGGGCACTGAGATTTATCTTTTGGATCAAGAGGTTAGGACCTTCAGGGTGGATCTGAAAGGGAAACCTCGCTCTCTAAAGAACACAGCATACTGCAGAGAGTGGAAGGGGAAGAATTTATGTCTACAAGTAGAGTTTTCCCTACCTTTCTGCAGGTGAAAACCTGTGTTCTCAGCTCTAGGTTTGTTATGGAAGGAACAGCAGCCACCAGTTTTTAAAAACAAACAAAAGAAAACAGAAGAATTTAAGGCACGCTGAGAGGCACAGCAGAAGAAAAACCCTAAAAGATACTTGCTCAGCCCTGTTTTTCCTTTCTGGCCCTTTAAACTAAAAAAATCTCTCAATACTATGTTCTAGTCTTAAGAAGTAGTGTGTGGGCAGAACTGAGAATTGTGAGTTTTGTCCCAAGCTCTCATCACATATAACTCATTATTACAATTCTTGCACATGATCAGAGCTTGCAACAAAAATAAATGGCAACTTAGGTCTCCGTAGTGAGAAGCAAGGGATCTTCAAATAACACAGTGGCAAAGATCACTGTTGGCAAATCCTGTCTCATTTTGACCAGGAGGAAACTTACCAGATGCACAGAAGTTTACCTGAACAAGGAAATAGAACTAACATCCTGAAGACAAACCAGACCTGCATCATAAGCACTAGCAACCCCTCCTGGTACACAGAATACAAAGCTGATCTCAACCATAATCTCTCCTGGAAGACGGCTCCAGATGCAGCTCTGAATTTTTCACTCATCAGTGGAAATAACAAGGTTCATCCACTATTTTGCACCTGACTTTGAGCAGGCAAACACCACAGATGGAGGGAGCGTACAAGGAAAAGGAGTCAAAAGGAAACTTTATTGGCTGACATGTTAGAAAGAAAAATACCAGCTATTTGTAGGGATTTATCCTGAAATTGTTTAGCTGACAAGTAGGAAAACACCCACCATACAAGACAAATGTAGCTAGCCAATGCTTATCTGAGTGAGGGGTACCAGCTGAGATGCCTCAGGATCTTCAGTAAATGCTGCAAACAATCTGGCAGAAGATAGGCTCTGGTACAGAGAAAATCTTATAAACTCCATGTGAAGAATGGCCTTGCCTGATTCTTCCAACTTGCTCAAAGTCTCTGAGGTTCCCAGGAATTAAAATTTAAGGACGCTGCTTGCACTTTCTGTTTTGAAAAAATTGGGAGGGGAAAAAAGGCAGGAGAGAACATAAAGTGACAGAATCTATTAGAATTTGTTATAAAAATTGAAATTGGCTAACAATGAAAACCTGTCTGTATTTAAACCAAAAACAAAGAAATCTACCACACATCAGTGTCGCTGATAAGTGCAATCTCCACTGCAGGTAAGCATTTCTCCAATTACATCCTCTGCAATTTAATATCAAATATAGAATTCTGAAAAGTCACTGTACTAGCAACCATTCCATGTCAATGATTTTCTTACAGTTTACAAAAATGACAAAAAATTGACAGTATTTCATACTGAAGTTAAATAAAATGAAGTTATTAAAAGTAATCCATTTTGGAAATTCCTTTCCAGAAGAGAATTATCATGTGAACATTCAGAAGTACTGAACTGTGACCTTGATACTCACATTCAAGGACAGAAGTCTTCAAATGGTGAATAATTTTAATTAGCATAATATTATAAATAAACATGGCAGCACTATGCAAAAAAATGCCTTACACTCCTTATCAACACGCAATAATTGTAATAAAATCTGTTTGCCACAATGCTGCTTCAAGATAAAAGTTTAAATATTGCCAAACAGCTAAATGTGATCTGAAGGTCACGAGGAGCAGAAGCTCTGCCAAACTACCATACAGGACCCAGCAAAAAGTTTGTTACTATGCAGAATACTTGAGAGCATAGACCCTTGTGCAAGCATGAGTAAAGAATAGTAAGTTTGCTTTTTTTTTTTTTGTAAGGCCAAGACAACACTACCAAACACAGCTTTTTTGCTTACACACAATACAAAGATTTTCTGTACCTCTCCTAGGAAGACGTTGGGAAAGCAAGCAGGGTTCCCAACAACAGCTACAGACAGCAGCATCGCAATTTATGCTTTTCATAAGACTGCAGCCCAACAAAACAAGCACACTCTAAGCTTGCCTTCACAGACAAATGAAGCATGACACCTACTACACTTGCCAACTACATTAAGTTTTGACAATCACATTAAATTTTGCTCCCCTTATAAATGGACATAATACTGAAGCCTGTCTATTGGACACTACTATAAACATTTGGTATGAACCTAACATTGTAAAAATGGGCTACAAAGCATAAGATTTTATTTTTAATCTCTCTTTTTTAATCTTGGTAAATAGTTGCCCTCATAAGCAAATGCTGAAAATTTCTTTCAGCTCAAGCTTTATCTCCCACTTACAGGTAAGGATAAACAAAAGCACAGCCATGAAATGATTCCTTTGCTTTCTATTCTCTAGCCTGGGAAGAATCTAAAACTTAATTTGTTTAGAGTAAATCTGAAACTGTTGTTCACTTCAAACTTCAGTCTCTGGTGTTGAAAGAGCATCGTATGCTTCTTCCCTTTGCAAAGGTCCCAGTATAACTTCTAAAATCATTTTAAATATCGAAGAGAGACAGCCTTCCATATAAAATGAATCTCATCACTTTGAGCCATCTGTAATCATGGCAGAGTAACACCTTCTGCAATATCTGTATTCTAGCCTTTTACCTCTTTATGCTGCTATAAAAGGAAGATTCTTTCAGACATCTGAATGTTTAGGTCATGTTCAGAAGACTTACCTAAAGCCAGGATGAGAAGTACTAGACTAGGAATTAAGTTCTAGAGTACAGCAATTCTGTCCTCCCATGTCACAGACACAAATTCCACTTACGTACCACATATTTAAATGCTTCTCTTTCATAAATACTCCCTCTCATAGAAAACACTGATTGATGCAAGAGCATATGCATGAAACCATTTAATAAGCAATTAGTTTACTATGCATTTAAATCGTTAAACAATGGAGAATATTTTCACACATGCACTTGCTGAAAATAGAAACCCAATAGAACATTGCAAATTGTGAAGCAAAGCATGCACTTACAAACAAGCAGCATGAACATTAGTGGATTTAGGTCTCTGTGATGCCCCAGTAGGTGAAACTGACATAAGCTTTTCCTTCTTCTGCCTCATTGTGCTTGATGCAGTGTATGTTCTTGAAGAGACTCCTGTTAACACATACACAAAGAGGTATTAATGCTAATGCTAGGTATGTCAGAAAGCTTAATGCTACATTACATTACTATATTCATTATCATAATTTCCCGAACAAAACATAAAAAAATCCACACAATCGTTCTAAATTGAATACAGAACTAAAACACTGTGAGTCACTTATACACAGTCAGAACAAAAAATATTGAGTATATGCCACAGTGCAGTGGTTCTCTGTACATGGATCACTGGAGATAAATGACCCACTTCCAAATATTACACATACTACTTCCAGAGAAACAAAGCTACCACTAGTAGATTTACACTTTCTAAAAAAGAGCTAGAGCTTCCTCCCCCTGCTTAGTCCTTTCTATAGCAAGTGCTGACAAATTGAAAAATATTTATGATGATTTTTTTTTTAAACCTTCTCGGCAAAGATTCTTAACAAAACCATTTATTAGAAATTTAGGAAGGTAAATAAACAATTCAGAGGTTGACCATACTTTCGGCGTGCTTAACAAATTCAGTTTAGTGATCGATAGTTTCAGAGTACTCACGAGACAGGCCACGCTGCCTGGAAAGAGAACTTTCTTCTCTTGCAGACGGTGAAGCACTCGCATAGCTCACGTAGCGCTGATAGTCCCACAGTTGTTCGGAACGCTTCATTCCAGGTGTTGGCTTCACTGCTGTCAGTCTCTTCAGTAAAGCCTTGATATCAAAGAAAATATCAAGAGAAAGAATGAACAAGAAACTATAAAACAAGCGTTCAGAGACTTCTACCTATTTTAAATGGAAAAAAAATAAACCCACCAATGTTTGGTATTTTCCAACATGAACAACTTTACTGATGACTAGTACATACTATCCCAAACAGATGGCAACAGAGGGGCACTCTGACAGAATGGTCTGTTGACAGGGAAGCGTGGATGAAATAAAGGTGTATCATTGAATTCCTCCTCCATGCAGAGAAAAAATGGCACCTGGGGACATTCATCAATACTGGCTGAACATTGCTAGAGACCAAATAGTGGATGTAAGCACAGTGAGGGTGTGGGTGGTGCATTTCAGCAACAGAGGCAGTACCTTTGCTGGTTAAGATTGATATTTGTGCAGCATGCAGGCTCTTGTTCATTGCTGATGCAAATACAGAGCTAGTGGTGGTGACTGTGGTGAAAACGTGTTCTGTAGCCAAGAACAGGCTCTATTAAATCATTTACTGTGCTCTTGGTATCTGCTGTTGTTCCCGAGGAAATAAGTAGGTGTTACTTTCAGAGCAGCCCTCATAGATGCAGCCCTAGACAATCCCTCATCACTCAATGAGGCCCAGGAAAGCCACAAGGCCAGACACCTACACTCCAGTATCCCTAGAGAGAACTACTGACCTCAATTCTGTGAAACTAAACAGGAAAGCACAATGTTGGATATTTTTATTTTTTTCTTCACTTTGGCCTTCATGAATGTCTTGCCCGTAACACTTTTAACAATAATTTCAACTATGATCTCTTATAGACATTATTTCCATTATTTCCTCTTACTGAGATCAACCCTGACAATTACATAGCAAGCATTACATCACAACAGCTACCTACATAATACTTAAAAGATATATCCATTTTCCTCAAACTTCATTATCACTTTTGCTTGAAATTCTTAAACCAATGCATCCCACTTTCCACCATCTTTCTAAGAAAAGAACCTTACAGTATGACAAATTTGGAAGGACTCTGCTACACACAACTTCCAATTAACAAGTTCACATTCTTAATATATTTAGCTTCCAATACCTGCTTTTAAAAAGATTATTTAAAAGATCATTTGCATTCTCTGCTAACTAATTTAATTTGTGACAATACCATTGGTCAGAGTTATAACACATCCTATCAATGAGAAACAATGCAAACTGCAATTGCACAAATCTCCAAAGGACAAATGATACCACTATTAATAAGGATGCATTATCTAAATGCTTACTTACATGGTAGACATCAAGAACCCACATAGCTATTAAACTGCACTCTATATGAAGTGTTTATCTCCTCCCACTGCTCCCCTCTTTAGGGGTTGGTTACTGTTGGTGGTTTTTTTTTTTTTTGTTTGTTTGCTTATTTCTGTTTTGTTAAAATGGTATTTTCATTGCTTTAGAAGAAAAAAGTCACAGAAAGCAATTTGGGAAACTGCATGGTATTCATGTGATGTTAGCTGCCACTGACCAGCTGTAATGGGAATGTACAAACTACCAAGAGTTTATACACAGGACTGGAAACCTGCACAGTGTGCAGGAGAGAAAGGACAAGCCATTTTGGCTCAGGCATAATATGTCACAAGTTCCTGCATCAAGTGCCAGCCAGTTCACTCTCAAGTGGAAATACCTAAGTAAGCAGAAGTCAAAGGAAGGACTCCAGCTAGAAATAGCTCTTCACTAAAGCCCGTTACAGAACACAAAATGGTAGATTTCTCTAAATGTTACATCCAACATTTTACGTGCAAGTTCACCATCTTTTAACACTACATGCATATGGGTTTGCAAAGAACACTTATCTTCTATATTATAAATGGATGCTCTCATCATAAATAGGTAAATAGTAGAAGCAACTTTCTCTTCCCTGTGAAAGTCATTTCAAGTCCGCACTCTACCCCTTACAGCCTCAGAATTTGCATATCTTAACACTGCAATAATTTCAAGCTTGATTCTGAACACATGAATTTGAATACACCCGCTTAATCACAGTTTAAATACAATCTGCTTTTACTATTAGGTCTGTATTTTAAAAAGCATCCAAGCCCACATTGCTAAAAGCAAAGAGACTACTCCCAGTATGAAAAGATTGTTTTTTGAAGAGGTTAAGACTGGACGTCATATAATCCTTACCTACAGAAAGAGCAGATTGTGTAGTGCTTGAGTGACTCCATCTGTTTTAAGTAAAGCTTCTGTAGAGCTAGAAAATAGCTCTCGTGGTATCCCTACCCTCTGCTGAGCACTGTACCAAGGACATGTAACTTACATGCTACTTGTGGTCTTGAATCCTGCAGTTTGACACAGCCTTCTTCATACAGATGTGCACTAATCAACACACTAAACTGTCAGACTTGATCTGGTTATGTCTGTCATATATCTAATCCAATTCTTATGTTTTTCTACTAACAAGCCTATTGTCTTGTGTACCAGGGAACTACCTTCTACAAATAACGTTCTTTTTCAATTACCCATTTAAACTTGCTAATTCTTCCCCTACATTCTCCTTAAAAGAACATTTTCAGAAATGGATTAAAGAACACTGGCACTTTCCTTGTTCTGAAGTGCTAAATTTCTGTAGTCTTAATCCTGAACTACTGAAGTAATAGAAATTGTCATTGACCTTAAGAAGCAAAGAATCAAATCACACTAAGTAAAATCCAGGTGCTTAGAGATAGACATGTTCCTGATGGGATTTACAGAGAAAACTGAATAACAAACATAAATGCAGCAATCTATCAGTTGCTCTTAATAGTAGCTGCTCAGAGCGTCTGATTCAAGCTCACTAAGATTGCACAACCATTCAGAAAGTCAACTATTTTCATTACTGTTTTCTCCTCTGTCATGAAAAGGGATCTAACAACATCACTGACAACTTCCTAGCTTGGAGAAAAGCCTTCCAAGGTAAAAGATGCTACTTTTTCTTGTTTTACTTAGCTTTTTAAACATATGAAGGCTTCAGTTTTCACCACCTTTGAATTGTAGCCAGCTGACTAGTGTGCCTTGACAGCTGTTCAGATTTATTTATATTATGCCTCCTCTAATGTCACTCACTAGCAAACACACTGTCCCTACGCAGAGCCCAGGTGGGGGAGGGTGAAGCAGATATAACAGTGCATTCAGGGACAGCTTCTTGTTCTTGACAAGAGGGTTTGTAAGTTCCTTCAACTGCCAGGTACATTTCTTAGCTCTAACTTCACAAACTTTTAACATCAGAAACCTCTTAAAGTTCTTCAGTCTACAGAAAAGTACTTTTAACCAAAATGCCATGTTGATCTGGAGCTGGCATCCACAGAAAGCAAGCTAGGAGAATACAAAAGATGGGAAAAAACCACCAAACTGAGCAGTGTGCTAAATAACCAAACCAACCTGGTAATTAGGGAGTCTTTATCTCACCCAGACCTAAGATAGAGGCCTGGGTAAGGAATCAGCACGAAGAGCCTACAGCCTCAGAACACAGAGTTGCACTACGTGTACACTCTACAGCAGTCTATTTTAGCCAGGTGCATCTGCATACCAATCTCACATCTGAATAGCTTCTGTACTCCAGTATTTCTGACCTCTTAAGAGGATGGTTTCCTACAGCTCTTCCAGAAAGAGAACAGTAAGGCAAAGGCAAAGCAACCTCAAAATTCTTCCTACAATCACATTAAGTATGTGACATCTGAGGTGTGGTGCTCTCAGATATGAGAAAGGTCCCTGGGGAAGGGATGGAAAGAAGGCAGAAGCAGCACAGAATTCATGAGGAAGGCATGAAGTGCCTGGGCACAACCAGTGTGTGCTCATGTCCTCCTAGTCTCATTTCCACCAAGAAGTGGTATCCTCTGCAGCATGACGTGGACATCACAGGAGCTGCAGTGCAGCACCAGACTAAAGGCTGTGGCCCAAACTAAACTTATTGTGTGTTCTTTGCATGTGGTGACAGCCAGAGACACTCACTCCCCTGCCCATTCTCCCCCTCTGAATATCTCAACCCATCAGCACTCTTGAATCAACTGGAGATAAATGCACATATTACGGCAGCTGCAAAGTGTTTTTTCTCTTCCAGGGAAGCTCAGATTAGCCAGCAAGACAAAAGCAGCTCAAGGTGCAGGAGAAAGGAAGCAGTTTGGCTGGAGGATTTGTGCACTGGTAGAGGCCACGATGCCCAGACAAAATAGGAGGTAAAAACTCTAGTGACACCTGCAGCATCGGGGTCTGCGGAGCCAAGCATATGGAAAAGGAAGCCAGCCCCTACAGGGAAACATGGTAAGCTAGTTTTCTGTGCAGGAGGCTGACTATACTAGAGCTGGATCAGTTATACTAGATCAGTTGTATCCGCTGGGACACAGAGTACATTTCAGGAGAGTACAACATAAGCGAATGAATGACACTGTTACGTGCAGTGAGGTGTAACAGCATGGGTCAGAAGAATTCACAGGGATGCACAGAAAGGCCAAATGCCACAGCAAAAGAGAACATCCTCACTGCCCTTGATCTAGGGGTGGGAATTGCTGTCCCAGACCTGCTAAGATTTTCCACTCAGTTTCCACTGAAACCCTATAGGTCACCTGTCCACAAGGAACTTGGATGAACACAGATGACCTAAGTGAGCTAACCTGCTAGCACACTTAAATCCTAGTCTGAGAAACAAACCAACTATTCAACAACAAAAAAAGCAGATACAAGTTACTCACATCTAAGTTTAGATAAAGCAATGGAGGAATTATGTATGGGAACTATTGAATCACAGCCTGAACCTCTGATTGATCACCTGAGACAAGAAATGAGTCAGCCATGGGATCAAAGGTGAAGACAATTCACCTGTGTGACTGGAAGGGGTGGAGCCTGGCTGCACCTCTCCTAGACCCCATTTAAAAGCTGACTGCCATTAGAAAAGACCTCTCCCTGGAGATCACTCCTCTTGGAGTCTTTTTCTGCAAGCCCAGGACACAAGTAAGCTTTTCCATTCATTTCCAGTTAGCCCTCCCTAACATCATGTGTCTAGCTATATGCTCTCTGCTTAACCTGCCTAACTTCTCTGTCTACCTGTCAATTATACACCTGTATACTCACTGATTATACAGATGTAGTGGCTGAAAATCTGACCTTAAAAGGCCTATAAACATTTACATTGATATACTATACAGATTGCGTACCACACAGACCACTAAAAGTCGAAACAGGACATGTAGTTTTCAGCCTCTGAAGCTCAGTTTTACACTTTTACTGGCAGAAGTTGAGATAAGCATATAACAGTGGAGACCAAGCAGACATGGGAAAAGAGTAACCCGTCAGTCACACTTCAATCCATTTCCATTCGAGTGAAGCACTGACCATACCTTCGGAAAAGACAGTTTGCTTAATCAACAGCGTCATCTACTGGTGAAAGCCAGTACGAGCTGCCCTCCTGTACATACATACAGAGAAAAGCAGAGAGCTACAAATACGTAAAGCAATGGATGGATAGCTATGATTCAGAAAAAAGTGGCTGTATCCTGTTTCAAATGTAAAGGGTTTGATGCTGTCATATCTATTGCTTTATATTCTGCAAGCTTGTTCCTGAAAAAAAAAAATCAGTAATTGTAATGCATAAAGTAGGACAAACATTTTGACTGCTATGCAAAATTGTGACTATGGAAAAGAAAGTTACCCTTAAATTGAATAGCATTAAAAAGTAGGGCACACTAAGAAAAATGTATTTTCATCTGAAAATAAAGCATAATTCACAATTATACAAACAGCATAGCTGTAGAAATTCATTGCAGACTTAGTGCAGTGAAATCTGAAGTGCTGCCTAATCAGTTTTTAAGTATTTAGCAGTGATTCGTCAATAATAAACAGTCCTTAATTTACCGATCCAAAGCAGTCCTCAAAACTCACCAGGTTTTCTTTTTCAATCCTCTGCTGCTCTTTTTGCCTGTTGATGGCACTGTGGTACACTTGAAGAGACGGAGAAGCCGACTTCTTCAGCACGTTGGTTCTGCTTCCTGGTGTCGCACACAGCCGGGCCAGTTCATGGAGCAGCCTCTGGTTTTCCTGATCAATTCGTCTAACTTCTTCATTTGTGAAAGAATAATTTTTCCTTGTTCCTCTAGATGGGTGAATGACGCCCAGTTTTTGTCGTCGTTTATCCCTCAACTCCAGAGCGGTTTTTAAATCAGAGCAATACTTAACTTCTTCACTGGCGGAAAACTTCTCCCTTGTTCTTCCAGATGTATGGCCTACAGTTAGTTTTTGCCACTCTTCATTCTTCAACCCCAGAGCAGCTTTAAAACGGCAGAAATAAAAGTAGATTTTTTTTAAAAAAAAAAAGGATGAATGCAAATGTTACATTCTGTTAGGGTTTGTTTTTTTTTTTTTTGCAGGCATGAAACACTAAAGTACCTTTTTCCTCCCCCATCTGAATTTCAGATCCATGTATTTTGCAATTTTTCTGGACTGAATGCTTTCTTCTGTACATTAATATTAGACAAGATTCACTGCAAAAATCAAGTCCAAGGTTGGCTGGATACATCCTTCTCACTAGGCACCTCCTCCTCATTTACAGGAGTTTAGAGGAGCTGAATGGATACAACGAGCAACCAAACACACTGCAATAGGATCAGCAACACCCACATGTTGTACAGTGACTGAGTCAGATGTAGTTGTCATTTAGGAATAAAGATGTCAAACAGCTTACTGTGCATGAGCATTTCTTCTAAAAGGCCAGTATTCCTGATACCCCTTTCAATGTGATCACCTCAATCTCTACCTTCACCATCATGCATTGATGCAACGCACACAAAATTCTATCCTCAGATATTTACTGAGTTCAACAGGACCAGCCATCAGCAGAGGCATTTATCTATACATGCTAATGGGCTACTGGTACAAAGCACTGAAGTAACAATGCATGCAATCATAATCACCATAGAGGTTATCATTTATCTTATGCTGGTATCGGTAGCGCAAGACAAAAAAACATTATTGAAATATTTCAACTGATTATATTCCAGAACTGATGCAAGCAAGTACTGCCACTTTTAAAGAAGGAGTTAGAATTCTAAATTGAAGTAGTTCATGAATTCTGGAATCTATCTGGAAATCGGCGACTTCGTGTCAGAGTTGACTAAAAAACAAACAAACAAACAAACAACAAAAAACATAGAACCATGACATTCTGCCCCATCAGCATGCAGGCTAATGTATGCAAAAACCGCTCTTAGGCAACTGTAACCACAAGGCCATTTGCAATAGCAAATGTTGCTTTATTAGTTTGTCAAGGAAGATGCAAATCACTTCAAAGCCAAAAGAATGCAAAACAGTGCAGATCACGTGTGCCAACCAACAGGTTAATAAAGCATGTCTCTTGATAAGGACTTGTACAATTTAGCAAGTTATTCTCAAGAACAAACTAATGCTCCTATCAAAGCCATTTAGGAGACAAACCTGGGATAAGAATCACATCTGGATTAGCCTACGAAGGATAGAAAGAAATGCATGGAAAATAACTAGTAGCACACTGTTCACAGGGTAACATCAAGCCATCATATACTTAAGGATGTATTTGATTCCTTTTTTCTTATGAGAACACAAAACTAGCAGGGCAGAACATAGGCTGGAAAAAGTAACTTGTAATAAATAACTCTGGACAGTTGCACATTTCACATGGAGCCACATTGTATAATTTTATCATGAAGCTGTGAGACACAGTATCACCTTTTGCCTTATAGCCATTGCATCTCATGAGTTGATGAAGACCACACACCATACACAAGTGGAAGGCAGGCTGTGGCAAAGAAGAGTTCTCTCAACTGTTTAGCTCAAGTCCTGACCTGGTTTTGTGCCCCTAAATGCTACTGAATCATATAATGGCCTGGGTTGGAAAAAAAAAAAAACAAAACAAACAAACAAACAAAAATCACAAGGATCACTTAGTTTCAGCTCCCCTGCTCTATGTGCAGGGTCACCAACCACCAGACCAGGCTGCCCAAAGCCACATCCAGCCTGGCCTTGAATGCTCCAGGGATGGGGCATCCCCATTGCTTGGGCAACCTGTTCCAGTGCGTCACCACCCTGTGTTGAAGAACTTCCTCCTAAGATCTAACCTAAGCCTCCCCTGTCTCAGTTTGAAATCAAACTTGTCCTATCACTATCCACCGTTATAAGCAGGAAGGCTGTTTATATGCTCCCTTCAAGTACTCGAAGGCTGCAATGAGGTTTCCCCAGAGCCTTCACCAAGCTAAACAGTCCCAGTCTATCTATAGGTTATGCAATCTCTTGCATAACATTTAAATAACATCCGGTGAAAATCACGAAGAGTGACCATATCATATGCCACAACTCAAAAGAAACAAATGAAAACGAACTACTACAACCACCACCAAAGCTCTGGTGTGAAATTGCTTGGTGACATCTGAGCAGATGACTGCCAAAACCCAATAAACTCTTGGTAAGTCATTGGGTTACAGAAGACTCACATATTTCCTGCCTGAATTTCAGACACATACAACAGCAAGTTTTCCTCAAGAGCACGTGGCACAGAGATTAATCTCAAAGTGCTCCTCTCTACTTCCTTCAGTTCCTCAACAGATTTTTGTATTACTAACCTTCCGAGGAAGGAAGCAACAGAATGCATAACTTCCTGAGAGAGAATCACAAGTATTACAGGGCAAGTGCTTGTTCCTATCAAAACAAGGAAAATACCAAGGACATCCATAAAGCCACTGCTTCTTGAACCACAGTCAAATAAGTCATAGCAGCAATCTAAGAAAGTAGCAGAAAAAAAAGCACATAAGACTCACCAAAATAGTAGGTGACACAGCTTCTGTGGTCAGTCACTATCACCACTTCTAGCAGCAGTACTCAAGCTGTGACAGCAATGAGGCTTCCAACCCTGTACCTTCTAATCCTCAGCAATAGCTTATTCCCAAAGCTACCTAGCTGAAAACCTGATCAAGCTGCACTACTATAAAACACTATTTACACTGCCAGATGTCCTTTTTCCCTCCACAATTACTGTGACACAAAATTATACAACAGCAGGTATGCATACCCAAATGTATTAAACATGCTCCCAATTTCATGGCAGTAAAAACACTGTAAAGGTGGCAGATGCCCAAGCAAAGTCCACACAAACCAACAGAAGCACAGACAATTCATCATCAATAAAAAAAAAAGTGTCATGATTCCACAAAATGGATACTCTAAATGCTCTTAAGTACTTCAGGTACAGTTACTGTTATTTGAGTTTCAAAGTTATTTGAACAATTCAGAATCAAGCACTCCAAGTTACAAGGGATCTTAATTATGCATGGAGTCATAGAATCATACTTTGGGTTGGAAGGAACCAAGGATCAAGTTCCAATCCCCTGCCATGGGAGAGTCCAACCATTTTGTTGCTAATTAATGCCAACACCTAAGTATTTTTGTAATTTGACTGTTTCTGCAGTGGCCAGT
This sequence comes from Centrocercus urophasianus, assembly GCF_019232065.1. Lineage (NCBI taxonomy): Eukaryota > Metazoa > Chordata > Aves > Galliformes > Phasianidae > Centrocercus > Centrocercus urophasianus. Next base: position 50,293,558 of record NW_024884475.1, read on the forward strand.
GACAACATGAGGCAAGGGAAGTTTCAAGTTATTTGAAGTTGTGAAGAGTTTGTGACTCATCCTTTCCCTTAAATCTTGGAACTGTTCATCTGCGCCTTCATACTCCACCAATGAATAATGTAATTTAAACAGATCCCTACTCAGTACTTCACTGCTTCTGAACCATAAATCAATTATTTGGGGGAGAGAAGAAAACAAACAGTAGCATTTTGCATAAAGCATGGAGTTCTACTTCTCAATTACAGGTAAACAGTAAAAAAGAAACTTCCCTGTGGTATTCATGGGATTTCTAGGAAAGCTGGTTTCCATGGAGACACCTGACTCCCTTTCAAGTAATAAACAAGCTGTTTACTGCTTTCAATTTGAGAGCATTTAAATGACCTTGAAGATTAAAACCAGCCAAACCTTACATAAAATTCAAATGATAATTAGCAAGTCAAATGCATTAGGACAGGATGATACAGCTGCCAGAGTGGCACTGAGGCTGAACTTAAACCACGCACATTTCACTAAAAAAGATACTGAGCAGGAGCAATTTTAATTTTTTTCAAAATTACACATTTGTGATGTTAGCATAGACTGGACTGCTTCACAATCATTCACATCTTCAGCAGGTTTTGAAGCTCTAAATATAAGAAGCCAATATTTGCTTTTCTCAATGCAAGTAGGTAGATGTGTGTATACACGCATACTATTTTATATTCACAGTTCAAATTAAGAACATACAAAAACTTAGTGAGAAAGCTATTTGTGTTTAGCCCAGCCATAAACTTCAGGGGTTGATGTATAATTTAAGTACTTCAGATATTGTTCAACACATTGTACAAATGCATAAGCTCAGCACGAATGAGCAAATGGGAACGACATCCCTGAGAAAATTTCAGTTATTAACAAAATATTTGCCTAATTGACAAATTATAGCTAAAAAGTTAAAGCAGTTCAGTTGAAACTTCTGTTTAATTTTCTACAATAACTTTATTCAGAAACACAGGGTTTTTATTTTCATAGTAATGATACTGACATGACAGTGGTTTTCACCAAGTGATTTTCTATGCTTTTTTATGACAAAATCTGAGGCAGAGAAAAGGCCAAAAAGGTTCATCAGAGAGCATACAAGCCAGAGAGAGCATCAAGCAGTTCAAGTCCTCAGTCTGCAGCTCAACATCCTACTTAAACCAACACACCACTCCCTCAGGTTAATAATAGCTAATACCATGGATTTACAGACTAATTCACACAGACACTTCTGTGAAATAAGCAGGTATCAACCTCATTTTACAGAGAAGGAAATACAAACTACTAAATTCTTTAGTGCTCTGAATACCCTGGGCAAGCCCAATCCCACTATTATCAGATTCACAGTCAACGTAAATTCAGATAAGGTGATACATAACATTTTTTGGCACACCATTGAATTCTGAACCATGGAAACCAAAGGTTTGTCTAAAACCAGGGAGTAAGTCCTCAGTATAATGGAATGAAAATGGAAGGATATTTAGGGTTGTTTTTTTTTTTTTGCCTAACCCAGCTCATCAACTGCACAACCTCAAGTCCTTAGAATAACACAGGACATTGGATCAAGAAATAGAATCTAATAAAACAATAGCAGGAAAATCTTCAAATTTCTATTCCTATCTTTTTAACATGTAGCTTCCAGTAAGCATTTCCAGCAACAAGTTTTTGCTGATTTTTGCATTGTCATATTTCATTCCCTCCTTCCATGTTCAGGTTGCACAGAAGCCCAAAGAGACAAATAGAATTGTTACCAGTACTGAAAGAAAAAGCCACAAAAAACTATTCCAGCACATTTTAAATTAAATTACTTTTCTAAAATACCTCAAATGAATTATATTTCACATTTTGTGAACTACCTCCCTGCTTACTAACCTGACTGCTATTCTAAAGCAAAACTTGCCATTAGGACATGGTGCACCTTTAACAGATTACTACCCTTTCTTTGTTCTTACAAGTCTTCTCTAGAAGAGGAGATTCAGATCTTCCAAGTGCTCATGTTACCAATGCATAGAGTTCTATGAAATAAATTGCTGCATACTCCTAGACACAATGCAGTAACAGATTACACTGAAATCCTGCAAATTTCAGGGACCTTGAGAAATGAGACTCACATGATGCTACAAATGCTTAGGCCCAGCTGTAATTCGACAAAAAATGAACTAAATTGTTTTATCAGTGTACACCACTGAATTTTATACTTTAAAAACAAGAAATCCTGATGATCATTGAAATACTGATCCAGGGACACAGAATTGGCTGACACGGTTGTCACTTGAAACAATGCCCATGTCTTTTCAGTTCTGATAAACATCTCACGAAGACAGTCAGAAGGAAGAGGGGGAAGTGATTCCTATTTGTCAAGAAAATACCTGGAAATAATAGTGAAGAATAAGATCAGCTCCTAACTTCCCAGACTAGTTACTTTCCACCATCAATAAACTTGCCCCATTTAAAGTCCAAACTACCTAAGCTAATTAACCGACAGCATGCTCACCAAGGTAGCAAGGCAAGGCACTTGGGAGCAATATGCATCTTAATCAAGAAATTAACTGCCAGATTATATAAATCATTTATGAATTGCAGGGGTTGGAAGGGACTTCCAGAGATAACCCATCAGCTAATGCAGATGGCCATGCAGGTAGGCATCCAGATAGGTCTTGAATATCTCCAAGGAAGATACCATAATCCCTGTGAGCAGCCTGTTCCAGTACTCCATGACCCTCACTGTAAAGATCTTCCACACATCAGCACGTAGCTTCCCATGTTTTTGTTTTTGGTCACTGCTCCTTATCCTGTCACTACACATTACAGAAAACAGTCTGGCTTCATTCAGCTGCCTCCTGCACTTCAGATATTTATAAACATCATCAGATCCCCTCTCAGTCTTCTCTGTAGAATCACAGAACTCTACTACTCATTACTCAATCTTTATTATTATTACTTACAACTTGTGTATGTTCTGGAAAAATTCTCCCCCCACCAAAAAGCAATTCATCTCTGAAAATACTTACTCTAAACCAATAATAACCATTTATTTCAGGCATGTGATGAATCCTTCCATAATCATCAGTTGTTAAGTAGTTTCTTCATATCAGGGAATAAATAAAGATGCAGGACATTGTAACTTTAATTGCCTAGCAAGGTGATGTTTCAGCAAGTTGGAGCTTTTCCTACCAGGAAGGAGTTCTTGTAACACAAGGACTGTCAAATGTTAAGAAATCTCTACCACAGTTTTCATGGCTAGCTTTGTTTTTCTTACAATCAGAAGAATTTTCATGGAAGTGAAAACTTCACTCCTATTCACAGGAAAGTTAAATGATGCATATAACATATTTTGAAATCTTCCTTACTATAGGCTCAGTGTAGCAAGGCATAAAGTAAGGAAACAATATACAGTTGTAATCACACCAGCTCTACCCCACTATAGCAAACTAGGGTTGAAATTATCTGGCTCAAAAAAAAAAAAAAACAAAAAAACCCCTAATCTTCTCTTCCATTAAATGCATTTCTATATTGTTCTCAACAACATATAAACACTATACATTTTTTAAACAGATAAGTACATTTAAAAGTCACCTTTCAAATGCTGATTCAGATCCATACCATCATGTAAGCCACTGCTGCTGAAATCAGACTTGGATTCTAAATGAAAAAGGAAAAATAAAAATACATTAAAATAATATATTTGCAAAACCGTATTTTGAAGCCTTAGAGAATTCAAGCATTTCAAGTACTGAAATTCTTCAAAATATACATATAATTCTTGTCTCACATTGTCTTTTCTTTTTTCCTCTTATTTTCTTAACATTTGAAGCTGCAAATTCAAAAGACAGAGTGGAATTTCTGCCTGGAATTGACAGGAATGTTTTATTAGTACCTGCATCTTCAGATTCCTCTGCATGGTCTCCAAGCTTTGGTTTTCCTTCTGGTAATTTTATTGCTGATGCAAATTTTTCTTTGGGAGATGGAAGAGCCACACTACAAGCATTTCTCTTGGAGGAAGAATGCAATGAATCTGATACAGAGCTATCAGAATCTGTATCTGAGCTTGAGGATGAGGAAGAGGAGCTGGTAGTACTGTATGTTCTTCTAGCCCCTCCTACATTGTAGGACTGCTTAGCTGAGTCTGGTCTAATCTGTTTTCTGCTATCACCACTACTATCTTCTTCATCTGTGTAATAATTTATTTCAGGGATTCCAGCAGGAACATTTTCCTGCATTCTCCTGCTTGCTGCAGATGTTGCTCCAGATGTGCCTGCATTCTCATGAACTGGAGGAAGTAAAAAAGATGAAGCATCCCCAGGATTGTCCTTGCTATCTTCTAGGAACCGACTCTTCTGCAAATCTTCCTGCTTCTCTTCATTTTCCTCCTCACAACAGTTTGCATCCTTTGAACTAGCAACCAAGTCAGGGTCAGAATGAGCTACCTTTGTACTTCTTTTCTCTATATATTCACCATTTGCTTCAGTTTTCTTCTCCTCCTCTCCAAAATCACTCTCATAGAAAGTGTGATCCACTTCACCATCTGATGAATCTTCGAATCGGTCCATAGTGAAGTGCTTCCTGCAACCCCCAGAAAAGGTTTCCAAAAGTCAGCATAACATCAAATGCAAGTATACTTTTAACGTAATAGTTTTATTCCTCATTCTTTTAGCTCTAGTAATTTGTAATTCTTAAGTTAATTATGTTACACAGCAAGGGAAAACTCCATAGTTTAATTTTATAGTGAGTAGAAGTACATAGTGCCATACTTCTTGCAGAAACAAGGTGTTAGCTCCTATGTCAATCACACATGGTAGAAGAGAGATGAGTTTCCACTCCTTACTGGAAGATATATAAAAAACTACGCAAGGTAGGAAAACCAGAATATCTTAGGACATGGATGGTCTCTTAAAAAAAAAAAATAGACAATTGTATAATCAAAGAATATTAGGATGTTATAATCACAAAATAAACAAGAGAGTTAGGCAAAGCAGACTATGATAACAAAAGGAGAATAGATAGAAAGCTTACCCCTATCCTGAGCTCACTCCCAAAACACCAGCAGAGCAGATCTCCAGAAGAGATCCATCCCCACTGGCAGCCAGCTCTTAAATGGGTCTAGGAGGGGTGCAGCCAGGCTCCACCCCTTCCTGCAGCACAGGTGAATTGCCTTCACTGTGCTCCTCTGCTGACTCATGGCTTGTTGTATGGGAACTGCTGAGTCACGGCCTGAACCTCTCATCACCTGAGGTGAGCAGAAGTTAACTTAGATGTCATAAAAGAAACTTCTTAAAGCACCTCATAAAACATTTTGGTACTCTCAACTAGAAGAAATATTACATGGACTTCAGCAATATTTCATATATACAACTTCCCGTGACCCCTGTCTTCAAAAAACCTCAAGTAGCCTTCAATGTCCAACTGTCATATGAATTCCTGGATGCCTTCTTACAATCGTTTCCTAAAAGGATAATGTACTTTAATATAACCAAATGTACACAAAATAAATCAGAGTAACACTACAGCATTTATTACGACAGATAGCTATGTGTGACATACTTCATTTGTCTCAAGTCAAGCACATACATTTGATCTGTTGTTAACACTGTTGAACATATAGGAATGAGAAGGAATAAAGCAAAACCAGGTTTGCAGGTGGAAGTATAACTGAAATACAACTTCCTGTTGAGAAACCTATTTTTTGTCTCTCTACTGCTGCCCAATTCAGCAACTGAAGTTAAACAAAGAGTACCTCATTGATTATAAAGCCATTAAGTGTCTGTACCAAGACTTATTAGATGTTTCTTTGCTGAACACAATCTCTTAAATGAGGAAGAGATTTAAGTCAAGACAGTGGCTAGAGGGCAGAGGGCCCACACACACTCCTCACCATCAGCACCAACCAAGGAACGCTCATCTTCCCATTCCACATGACTACAAGTAGACGAATCACCGGTTTTCCACTGAGACTGCGCCAGCTAATTAACAGCCAGCATCCACTACTACCAGAATAAATACAATTTAGAGGTTGTAACGTGCCTACAGAGCAGCAGCTATAACATCAACCAGTTCACTATCAAATGCTCCTTCCACCTTCCTGGCACAACCCACAACTATTTCAGCCTCCTTCTTAATAGAAAACAGATGTGCAACACTGGTCCATTCCTTTCACTCAAACTAAACTTTAATTTTACAGTTTCCATCAAAAAACAAATATGAGAAAACAGCTGAAGAGATGGTATTTTTTGTTTCTACGCCTGTCACACAGCTTGGAGGTCTCTAAGGGACTTTTTTTTTTTTTTTTTTTTTTTTTTTTTTCCTGTTTAGAGCAACACAGCAAATGAAAGCACATGACCACCAGAAAGATTAGATGACTGCAAGGCAAAAGCCTTTAAGTTAATGTACAAGCAATAAAATAAAAGACCAAAAGATAGCAATCTCCTGTACGACAGAAAGCCAAAATACAAAATTAGTAAACAGAAAGCAGCTTACATAGGTATATACTGATACATGCCTATTCCTTACCTCAGAACATGTGTAGAGGTCAAATCAGGTAAAATCCCTAAAAATTGTGACTTGAACATCAGCTGAGATTATAGGATGGCAAATGCCTCCACCAAGAAAGGCAGAACTTGTTTTAGACTGCTACCATCTTGGCTGAACATAAGACCAAGAAAGAAAAATTTTCAAAGGCAGCTCTGGTGGAAATACTGTCATGCATCTGTTATCTTCCTATCACCCATAAATTTGAGAAGATAGTTAGGTCCATTTAGAAGCTGGTTCATTTCGAGACTCTGTGTTCCAGGTATGTTACACTGCCATACAGCTCCTGATCAAATAGTCCTGTAGATGTTCCAGTCACCTATGCCACCAAAGGCTGTATGCCATCCAACCTGCAGCTGACTGAAAGCATCCCTGAAGAAGACACCAGTACATATTGCTGGGTCAAGCCTCAAAAGGGACCAGCCAACTTCCCTTCCAAAACCTCAATGTGCAGTTCTGATAGCTCTCTGAACACACAGAAATCTTATGCAGAAGCAAAGAACCTCCAAGCAACCTTTTAAGCAGAGGCAAACAAAACCAAACTGAAGTAAAAACCCCACTAGATTAATAAGAGGTCCCTAAAAAAAAATAATAATGATGTCCCTGAATACCTCACTGTCTACTTTCTCATATTCTTCACTTCACACCATTGCAAGAAGCATCTAGGCTAAGAAATTATAAAGACACAACATATATGTAACAAAACAACTGGTGGGAGATGTCTGAAGCATTCGAAACCTGACTCTGAAGTTTCAGAGCCTGATTATTTTACCAAGCCTTTCTTAAGCTAGCAAATTTATTAACTTCCCAGCAACGACATCACTTCAGCCCTCAGATTCTATGAAGCATTTCACTATTTCTTCTTAACTGCCATGTTAAGTACCAAGCAGCTTCCTAACCAGAAAAAAGAAGCTCTGCAAACACCGCAAGTCTCAAATACATCACTTACAAACATCCAAGCATATAAATGCAAACACCAAACATGCCTTGCACGGTTCATGGCAGGAAGAAATGCACATACACATTCGCACACCATAACAAAAACAACTTCTGAAGAAGCGCGTTCCACAGGTCCCCGAGGGACCACCTTCAGCAAGGCTTCATTCCCACCCACCACGAGAGGAGCGCGGCGGCTCAGCCCCAGCAGAAGCCCTCCGCTCACCCGTACGCGTCACTCAGGCAGCGAAACCCCGACTAATGACACTAACGAACGCGTTTCCCGCCTCAGTGGAGCTAGCTGGCAGGCAGACGGAAGAGCCGGTTACCACCCCCCACCGTTTCCAATCAGCCCACAGCCCCTTGCCAACTACCTTCCACGGCAGACTCACCACCACCAGGCCGGCAGCCCAGCTGCGTTCCGGGAACAGCGCAGCGGCCACAGCAACGGCTCAGCCACGTCACAGCCGCGTCCCACCAGCAGGCGGAGCCTCTTATCCCTCCCTCGCCGGGCGGGGAATGATGGCGGCGTGGGCGGGCGGGGAGGCATAAGAGAGCCGAGCGGGACTCCGCTCGCTCTAAGTATCCTGTTAGGCTTCTCGTCTGCGGTTGTCAGCTCCGCAGGAGGGAGCTGTGAGAGCGGCTGTGGAGTTTGTTTCTTCGTACTGAGGTGACGGTATCCTGCACTGAAATGGGGGTAATCAGGCTGAAGCAATAGAGGTGAGGTGATGGGGCTCTTATGAGTCTCAGCTTCAGGTGGTAGAGGGGTCCTAGCTGAGGTGCTGGTGCTCCAGGTTGGAGTGATGAGGTCTAATGCAATGGTACCCTGTGTTGAAAAAGGCATAATTCATGGAATCATTAAGGTTAGAAAAGGCCTCTTAAAGTCACTTAGTCCAGCCACCTACTACCAATATTGCCCACTAATCCACATCCCCGAGTGCTGTGTCTATAAATTTCTTAGATGCATCTAGGTGTGTGACTCTACTGCTTTCCTGGGCAGCCTGTTCCCATGTCTTACCATTCTTTTGGAGGATAAACCAACCTGAACCTCTCCTGCCACAACTTGATGTTATGTGTACTGCTGTTACCTGGGAGATGAGGCTAACCTCCGCATCACAGTGTGCAGTGTTCTCTGGCACCTCAAAAGGCAAATGGGATCCTGGGCTCCATCAGGAGAGGGGTGGTCAGCAGGGAGAGGGAGGTGATTGTCCCTCTCTACTCGGCTCTTGTGAGGCCCCATCTGGAGTACTGTGTCCAGGTGTGGAGCCCTCTGTACAAGAAAGACATTGAGATTTTGGAAAGGGTCCAGAGGAGGGCGACTAAGATGATCAGGGGGCTGGAGCACCTCCCCTATGAGGACAGGCTGAGGGAGTTGGGCTTGTTCAGCCTGGAGAAGAGAAGGCTGCGGGGTGACCTCATTGCAGCCTATCAATACCTGAAGGGAACCTACACCCAGGAGGGGAGTAAACTCTTCAAAAGGGCAGACAATAGCAGGACTAGGGGAAATGGATCCAAGTTGAAGGAGGGAAGATTTAGGTTGGATGTTAGGGGGAAGTTCTTTACAAGGAGAGTGGTTAGGCCCTGGAACGGGCTGCCCAGGGAGGTTGTGGATGCCCCGTCCTTGGACATGTTCAAGGCCAGGTTGGACGGGGTCCTGGGCAACCTGATCTGAATGTGTGTGTTTGGTGGCCCTGCTAGGCAGGGGGGTTGGAACTACATGATCCTTGAGGTCCCTTCCAACCCGGGTGATTCTGTGATTCTGTGATCCTGTGATCACTACAACCTTCTTTGAGGTAGCTGTGGAGAGCAATAAGGTCTCTCCTGAGCCTCCACCAGACTAAACAATCCTAGCTCTCTCAGCCCTTCCCTATAAGGCTTGTGCTCCAGACCCTGGACACACTCTGGGGCCTCAGAGTCTTGAGAAGAGATACAGTACCTGTTTCTATTAGAATGCTCTCCTTCCTCAAGATTGACCCTGACCTCTGTATCCTTAAGTCTCAGGATAATTGCGGAAACATGCATGAAAACTTCAGGCAGAGTTTCATTACTTCCAGCACTGATTATGGCAGCTGTGATAATAATCTTCCAGTGTAAGAAGTAGCGTACTATGTAGAGTGGGAAAGATTGCAGTCACCATCCCTGAACGTGTTTAAGAACCATTTGGATGTGGTCCTTGGGGACATGATTTATTGGAGGGTTGTTAGCATAGTTTGGTTAGGTCGTGTTTGGACTTGATCTTTAAGGTCTTCTCCAACCTGAATGATTCTATGATTTGAAGTAGCGATAATGGGCCTTGGCATTTCTCTAGTAGTAGTAATGGGGCTTTTTAATAAGGAGATAACTCCATGAATAGGAAGATGACTGGTTTATAGATTCAGTAATTCAAAACCAGGAAATTAAACTGTTCTTTGGCCTATTATTCATTACAACAAAGGTGTAATGACATGATCTTTTTTTTTTGAGCGTGCTGAACTATGAGCTGAAACAAGTGAAGACAACTGTTGTGTATATGGTCCTATTTCATTTGGCACAAAGACACGTAGAGGCATGTATGTGTGCATGTATGAGTGCATATATATATATACACATATATTTTTAAATGCATACAGTGAATGTGGTGGAATACTACAAGAGAAGGAAATAAAGTACAAACTAACAGCCTTATGTTAACCAGATTCTAATTCTACTTAAGCAACAGAGCATTTAATGGAGATTCTTCAACTTATCTAAGCTAACTTTTTGTATTTGATGTTGCATTTATGGCATTTGAGGTCCCTTCCAACCCAAATCATTCTATTGTTCTATTTCATTCTGGTTTCTCTTGAATTTTACTGTTGAAATGTTGAATAATCACAACTGCAATTGAAATCAGTGGAAGCTGTATTTGGAAAACAGTGCTATAAAACACTAAGCATTCAAGAGACTTTATCTCAGGTACCTCACATTGTATTAAATAGGTACTTTTGTTTTTCAGATGCATCAGGTTTCCATCTCAAATTGGCAAAATGTCATTGCCTCAAAAAGGGAGAGAATAAATCGATTCATTTTGTAAAGTACTGAGCCTAACTGACTTATTCTGCAGAAATACAAGCAAGAAAAATAACGGTTTGTGGGAGAGCAGTTCAATTCATTTTCAGTAAAGGGTGAATGGAGTCTCAAGGAAAGATAGTACACAGTAATAATAAATTGTGCACCTTTATAGCAACATGATCTAAGCCAGAAGGGCTCACAAAGCAAAAAGTAAATGTGAAAAAAGTCTTCATGAAAGTAATATGGAGCTGGTATAAATATACTGAAGGTGCAAATCATGCAGTACTTTGAAAGTGAAAGATGCAAGATCGTCACTTAAGGACAGATAGAAGATTACGTTTGTAATGCTGAGGCTCAGTTTAGGGTATGTCAGATAAAAATTATTGCATTCCTTGCTCAAAGTTTAAAGTGAAGATGCTGAGTCTTCCCCAAAATCAGGCATCATTTCTATTTGAAAATGATCTTGAGAAAGCCTTTTATTTGTAGGAAAGATATTTGTCGTAATGCATCAATAAGATAGAGTTCTAATAGCTGAACTCACAAAATAATTCCACGACGGAGGAAATAAGTACAGAAAGATAATGGTCCTGATCCAAAAACTTCACTTCTGAAGTTGTTTTGTATTGTGCAGGAAAGTTGTTGATTTTCTTTAAGTGCAAAAGGGGAAATTCAAATAACAGTGAGATAAACTTGAAAATTGCTATTGACTTTAGTGAAGGTAGGATGTCATCTGAAATACTATGAATTGTATTCTGGGTTGGAAAGGCAAAGAGACTTGTTAAAAGCTAAAAGAAAAGCAATCAAAGCTCCCCCTAGCTGCATGGATATACACCTGAGTTAATTTAGGTATATCTGATTCAGGGTATGATGTGTGAAGCTTAACTAAAATTGGTGGGATTACTCATTCAGACAAGAATGGTTTTTGTGCGTAAGCACTGCAGGACTAAACCTCCATCGTAGGTAGGTTTATTTTTTATCTTCCTCTCCAATTTTGAGAGTTAACACTTTAATGAGGAAATAACTCTCTTTATGCACAACTAACAATGTTACATGCTCTGCTTCAGGTTAATTTAAAAATTCAGTTCCCTTCAGTAGTTCTGACAGAGGCCTGGACTGTTTCCTGAGCACAGTCGTGGCAGAAGGCCTCTGCATGCTCTGTCTTCTTGCTTGTGTGGCTCATTCTGAAGATAGCAGAAGACGTGCTGATCTCTGCCCAGAGCCTTGTATTTTCTGAACTCTGAGGAATAAAAGGCATGCTGGGAGTTGGATCTCTGCTGTTTTCTGCCTGATGAGAATAAAATAACATTACAGAAAAATTCCTTGTACTTTGGGCTTTCTTTAAAAGCTCTTGGATTCTGCAAGAATCTCTCTGTTGGTCTTAATGATTGGGTGCACTGCAAGAGCTGTGTACCCCAAGCCCTTGGATGTAGCATCGGGGTGTTTGGGCACAGGATGGTTTGCACAGGAAAGGACTGTCAGTACATCCGCATTCTCACTTTGTGTGTGATGATTTTTACCATTAATCATGTTAGGCACATTACTTAAATAATCAATTCTGGCTGCTGTGGATGGCCTGAGCCAATGATTAAAAGGTCTTTGTGCAATTTAATATCCACTAAATAGAATGAACTGTGTAGTAAAACCATTTAAGCCACTGTAAAGGACTTTGGATCATGTTAAGGAGCACAGGCTCTTTTGGCTGATGACTAAAGGGGAAGCTGAGATCTCTTCAATGCTACTCTAGTATTTTGAGAGGAAATAGTTCTGTGCTGTGAACTTGCCCCCAAAGCATCTCCAGGGTGCACTACTGGAGCTGTAGCTATAGTGTTTTCACACCCATTCTATCTGTGCTTATGGCCTTGGCTTGCTTAACATCTCAGATGCTCTGGGAAGTTCAGGGTTTGGTTTTTATGCACTCTTGAAATTTTACAGAAATCTAAAACTGCGACCTTGGTGTTCACCTCTTTTCTTCACATGAACGGTATCATTAATCTTACAACAGCAACTACTGAATTTGAATAAATGAAGATGTCCCCGAGCTCAGCAGCAATAGCAGTTGTTTAAAAAGTAGATGTAGAGCTCTTTGACGCATTGAGCCTGTCTACAGTGCCAGTCTGAACCCGAACGTGTTTTCCATCAGCCTCAGTGCTCCAGCATACAATTTTCTCGATGGGATGTCGCCCCGCAAGCGAAGCCCGAAAGTAAAGGAAGTCCCTCTGGCCGAGCCCGGCTTCCTGAGGGAGGAAATACAGCAAAGCTCGTGCCGTGCTGCGAAGCGTTTTCCGTTCCGGCCGCAGCGCCTCGAGGAGTTACGGAACGGCAGAGCACAGGGAGGGAAGCGGCGCCAGGGCAGCCCTTCCACAGCGGAGGCGCTGCCGGCCGCTTTCCGCGGGCCCCGCCTCCGCAGCGGGAACCGGCCGCGGCCGAGCAGCTGTTCCCCGCCTCCCGCTTCGCACCGCCTCCGCTCCTCCCCCGCCGGACCCGCCAGGCGCGGCGGGGCCTCCCCGCCCGCTGCCGCCGCGGCGCCGGCCTGCCGGCGCCCACCTGCGGGCAGCGCCGCTGCCTGGAAGCGGCCGGGCCGCCGGGCATGAGAGCCGGCTCCGCCGGCGGCCGCAGCGGTGCCAGTGGCGGCAGCGGTGAGAGGCGG
>NW_024884475.1:50306991-50638744 GCF_019232065.1 Centrocercus urophasianus
ACCCCCCGCGCGTCCCGCTTCGCGCTGGCGGCGGGGCTGGGGCTGCTGGCCGCCTCCGTCGCCCTGCTGGGACGGGAGCTCTCCGGGCCGGGGAGCGGCGGTTGGCCCGGCTGGGCCCTGCTGCCACCGCTCCGCCTCGCCCTGTACGCGGGCTGCGCCGCCGCCGCCGTCTCGCTGGGCGCGCTGCTCGGCCTGCTGTGGCGCGGCCGCCGCCTGCCGCCACCGAGCTTCCCCGCCGCCGCCGCTGACGTGCCGCTGCCGCCGGTAAGTGCCTCCGCGCCCGGCCGCGCTCTGCCCCGCGCGTTCGGGCTGGGGGGAGGGAGGAGCGGGGCTTTGCTCCGCGGGGAGGCTGCGATCGTGAGAGGGACGTGTGAGAGCCGGCGCGGTGCTGCGTACGGCCGCGCTGTGAAGCGGGGCAGCGCGAGCGGAGCACCCGTAGCGGGCGTTTTTGTGCCTCTTCTGACGCGCACCGATCCGTTCTTACGAGCTCCTTGTAGCTTTCTTTAGGAGCGTTTTCCAGTTCCTTTTGGGCGGCTCAGGGGAAGCTCGGAGTTGAAGGAAAACAAAACCCGACGCATCGCTCTTTCTCTTTCTTTTCTTGCCCCCCCCTGCTTTGTGGAAACCGTAATGCGTAAGCCCCCCGAATAGGGTTGGAAGTGCCGACGTCAAGAGGGGGGCGATCGTTTCGGTAGCTGTGCCCGATGTGCTTTCTGTGACTGTTTCTCTACATGGTCTTGCATCTGTGCCCATCCAGTAGTGTTTTACACGCTCGCTGTTACATGGTGCTGTTACATGGTGCTGTAGTCCTACGCTATGTGCTGTTACTCCAGAACCGGACTAAAGGCTGGGTTTTTAAAGTCGCTGCTAAAGCAGCAGTGCCTGCCTACTACAGCCCTCTTTCTGGAATTGATTTTTTTTTTTTTTTTTTTTAACCTTCTCTGTGATTCAGTTGAGATTTTGTTTGTCTCCCCTCCCCGCGCTACTCTCAGAACGTGACCTGGTTGGAAGGAGGGGCTGTCCCTAAAGGAGAGCTGTGTGTTGCCCTGGCATTGATTCCAGGTGTCACTTGCTTGGTTTTCTCATATTTTCGATGTACTGTTTTGCTGATGTGTGTGTAGATCATGTATATTTGATGTAAAAATGGCTCATGATCCCGGAGCTGCTTGAAGTACTCCCCCTGAAGATGATTTTGTGTATGTTGTGCAGTTTTCCTGACTGCTGGTTCAGCACAGTGTGGGCAGATGAAGCAGTAGTGCCTGTCTTAGCAGCATATAGACATGTTGGCCATCTGTGGAGATTTTTATTCCCAAGTGTCTTTTGTATGTTTAGCTTGGGTAAAAATGTGAAGTTACTCTTCTTACTGTACGTTCCAACCATGCCTGTGTGCCTTCTACCATTTGGTTGTTACCTTCCTATGTTTGTGGAGTCTTATGGTGCTGTGTTGCCTCTTTTGGGAACCAGTGGCAGGAAGACAGTAAAGCCAGAATGCTTTCAGTGTTTTCACGTCTTTTGTCCTTCAAGAGTAGGAAGAATAGGAAAGAACCCTCTCTTGGCCTAATATATAATATTTATGGAGGAAATGGGTCCTACAGATCTAATTTTCTTTTCCATTTCTTAAGTCTATGAACATGCAGGATAATGTTTATTTTTCTTTCTTTGATTTTTCGCACTGGGGTTAGCATGCGAGGAAACAGAAAGCATATGGCAATAAATATTTATTCTAGTGGGAGTCAGACTTAGCTCTTGGGAAGTGAGTGGGAGTACTCAGTCGACTAACTTCAAAGGGGCTTGGATTGAGCTCTTCATGCTGTGCTGGAAAAACTGAACTTTTTGTGAGTTCTCCAATTCTGCAAGCACTTACAGCAGGAGTTTAGTGCTGCTGATTTTCATGGATCTGTTTGTGCAAGTGAATAACTCAGTTGAGAAAGTGCAGTACTCTACGTTCGTATTTCAGAAATGCCAAGTGTATGCCTTTTTCTTTTTGCCTGGGATGGATCCTGGAGAAGTTGTCCTCCCAGATGTGAAGTTTTGCTTTTGTCCTAAATGCTGCTTGTACTCTCTGGAACTTGGACTGCTGTTAGGTATCTCAGTAAGAGCGTTTGAAGCTCACTGAGAAAGTCTGTGTTGCCATGAAGAAGTGCCTTTCTCTGTCTGCATGGGAGAGCTCTGACCACAAGCTTCAGTTTCTTCTCTCTGTTCTTTTATAATTCTTAAAAAGAGAAGGGGAGATGTATAGACAAATGATAATATCTTGCAGGAATTAGTAGTAAATAGTTTCCATTCATATTTGAATAGTGGGAATTGAATGACACTGAAAGCATGTGACATCATTATCAGATATTTTTCAGCTGTTTCCAGGAGCAGGTTTAGGACCAGATTGTTTGTGGCAGAGGAGGGCAGCAACATGCAAGACAGCAAAAAGGCACCAGCTGAACTCCAGTTAAAATGTGTAAGTCCCAGAGGACTTCTTGCTTTGGTGTGAGCAGCCTTGCTAACGCCAGCAATAGCCCTGGGAAGGACTTGTTAGATGTGTCACCTTTTAAAATTCTGACTTGTTCCCTGTGTCACTGCTAGCTTGCATAGTAGTAAGAGAGATGGCTTTGACTCATGTGAAGGATCATGTTAACCAGGGAGGTGGGAAGGAGAACACCTTTTTTTTCCCACATTTCCAGTGTGAGTTGTACTTTTGCCAAAACAAAACAAAACTGGCAGGACAGTTTTCTTTGCAGTGTAGTATTTTGACTCTGATTCAAAGCAACAACTCTGAATAAGTTGGTTGGTTTATCTGCATTTAAGCGATGCAAAACCCGAGGATTTGTTTATGAAATTCAAGTGCTGCTACAAATGCAGATAAAATGAATGATGCTCTGTATTAAGAACAACCTACCTGGTCTGCCTCGCAGCAGTAACAAAAGCAATAAATGTGAGCTTGGTTTTTCTTCAGCCAGAAGGACATGCTGATTTTGCTGTCCTGCTTTTCAGTTTCCTGTGATTTCCAGGGCTCCCAGTGTTTCTTTAAAACTTGGCTCCTGACTGTTCGATTGTTCTTGTTTGCTTCTGCTTAACAGCTCTCCATTCCTAGAAATATTTCTCTCTCAATTTAGAGAAACTTTTGTGACAGTGTCATACATTCCTAAAGTGCTGGTCTTGAATGTGAGGTTTTTCTGGAATTTGTCACTAAAGTGAAGGTAAAGCTTTTCTGCTTGGATCGGGTAGTGACTGAAACCTCTGCATTCTGGAAGATAGCACTCATATATATATATATATCTGCCATAAGTTCACAGACATAACAATGTATTTAAATATATTTTGGAAGATAGGACACTTTTATATCATAGAGGGATGAATAATGAAATTATTGGAAGTTATTTGCATGTAATCTGTGCTTTTCAAGGCAGATAAGGAAGGCAAAGGACATGCAGTTTCAGCCTGCTTCACTGTTGGATGCTTGCCATCAGACAGGGCTTCTGAAGGTGAGCTAGCAGGAGCCTCAGAAGCTGCAGGAAGCAGATTTGCCATCTGTGGGCCTTGATTTTCAGGCTTTTTGCAGGGCAGCACTTGAGGTAATGAGAAGTTTTGAGCAGCTGTGAGGGAGAGGGAAAACTGCCTTTTTCCTTCCTGACTTCTTCTTTACACCTTAATAAGTCTTCAGATGTATTTATGGTTTGTTGTTGCTTATTTATTTGTTTACTTTAACATCTGCCTTAAACCAAGTGTGTCTTCCAGTCTGTCTCATTTTCTGCCCCATAAGGGAATACCATGAAAGCTTTGCTGCTGCAGCATTTTGCTGGTCTTTCTCTTAGTCCTTGCAGCTTCTGCTCATCGCTGTTCTGTTACACTGGTTTTAGTTCCTCTTGGACTTACAGCCGAATATGCTGGTCAGTGATTGTGCTTCTAGTTTATGAATCCTTTTTGCACTGAAAGGAGAGTATATGTTTCACTTCTATTTATTTTCAACAAAACAGAGGGTACGATACTTTTGTTCCTTGTGATATCTCTTACGTAGGCAGGTTAGCAGTTTGTTTTTGATGACGCAGGTAAATTTACTACCGTGCAAGTCCTGAAATTAAAATAATGAAAAGATAGCATAGCATTGCCTATCAATTTCAGGAATATTTTAAAATTTTGAGTGTAAGTTGCATAAGCCTCAAGTAGTCAGCTGCAGTTCTATGAGTTGCACTTTGGGGCCTGCAGCTTGAATGGTTTTGCTCCAGAAACGCCCCTTGTCCATAGGAATTTGTAAGCTGGTTGAGAATGGAATTCCTGCCAGGATGACAACTACCTGCATATGTAACTATGAAGCAAAAATTTTATTCTTACAGAAGACCAATCTCAGGAAATGAAATGCTTTTCAGACTCTAATTTACTTGTCCCATAACCACTTAGCATCTTTGTTCATTTTTGTTCATTTGTGCATATTTTGAGATGGCACTGTGTCATGCTTAACGTTTACTTATCTCAACATTGCGTTAGATTGGAATTTCATATTTTGCTGCAAATCTGGCAGGTTGTACCTTTGTGAGGGCTGCTTCTTACTTTGAGCAGCGGAAAACAACATCGGAAGAGAGCTGTGTAGTTTCTTCTGCTACTTGAGTTGTGCTGAGTGGGTCAGTAAGAGCAGCACTGGGCTCAGTGCCCAAATCTCTGGCACTGGAGTCCCAAAGGTAGAACCAGAAACTCTGTCATAAGGTCAGAAGTGCAAGTGTCTTGCATGCGAGGTATGCTTTGGGATTGAAAATGCCATACCCTGTAACAAACTCCAAAAATGAAATCTGATTGACCTCCAGCTTTTGCCAGGTCTTGATTTCTTGTGTCCCGCAGAGGAGAGCAGCAAAACTTCCATAAGGAAAAGGCAGCTATGTAACAAGGTGGTGGCCTGGGAAAGGACGTTATATTCTACATGATGAAAAACAATTAGTTGAACAGCCCTAAGAGAAACAAATTGATGTTGTGTCCGTGCAGGGTTTGTGTAGTCATTCTGTCCCATGATTTCTTTTTTCTGCAGCTGAGCTTGCATCATGGAATAGAACAACGTTAATAAAATGAATGGGTCAGTTTCTTCTGCAGTGTTCTGATTCTGTGTTAAAAAGTCAGAACACAGCTCTTTCATGGGATGAAAAACCGTGGGAGGGAGGGGTCGGAATGGGCATGTGGGGTTGTCAGGCAGGGGCTGCCATGGAGGTTTCTTTGGCTCCCTGGCATGATTTCCATAGCACATGGCTGTTCTGGCCTCAATGTCAAGGCTGTGGCTTCTCACCATCTTAATCAAGGACAGACTGTGATGTTGCTCCATAGACTGGGACTGTATACATTTCCCAAGAATTCACGGAAGCCTTCTGTGATATTAGATCAAGCTAGCCTGGATGTCTGGCTCATTGCCGGCCAGCTTTGGGTTGGTTTCTTTCCTGGGCTTTTCAGACTGTTGTTGTCTGCATCTGAAATCATTCTCAAAACTGTTGAACAGTGGATGTTGTTCAGAAGTCTCTGGGAAAAGTTTGCGTCCTTTATTTTTTCATCCAGGCTGTAAACAAAGGCAAGTTCAAGGAAAACATAAGCAGTTCCAGGAAGCAGCCGTCTTCATTTGTTAGCAACCTCATTCTTTGCACAAGTTATGCTTCCCACAACTTGTAAGTCATTTTGTCAAATCTTACTTAAGTTTCAGTCCAGTTTCTCTCATTCCTCTTTGGCAGTAAATTCTGTTGGAGTGGAGCCCATTGTGGGGCTGCAAGTCAGGACCGACTGGAACATTCTGAGTATGAGAGCATCTAAGTGAGAGCTTTGAGCTAAGCTAAGCCATTTACAGGCATCTTTGTCTCAGGGTGATGCCAACAGTTTCATGAAACGTAGCATAGTTTTCTTGTAGATGAGCGGCATAAACTGTGGAAACACTCAAGTAATGGTTTTCTAGTTGAACCTGTTCTCTGTGAGGTAAGACATCTGCATACATCCATCTGACTTGAGATAGGTGGGAAGATGATCTGCCGGATCTGCTGGATTTCGCATTCTCTCAGTTGATAACTCTGAGTTTGGAGTGTGAATTTTTGGAAGATCTTCTGTTATCACAGGTGCTGTGAGCCTGTGTTAGCAAGTTGTCACTGTTGTTTTGAAGGTGGCTGTTGCCACATGTCGTCCAGCTTGGGGGTGCCTATTTATTCAGTTGATTCATCATTATTGTCACAGAAACAGATTTATTATTTTTTTAAAATAAAAAGCTAGGGAATAGATTTTGCTAAATGCAAGTTCGTAAGACTGAAAGGAAAAAGGAGTTTGTTCAGCTGTTTTGTTGCTCAATTTAAGATCTGGTCCATTTTCAACTGCTAAATAAAGTATGCAGATCTGTGAAGGATCATCAAGAATGATAGAACAGTTCAGGTTGGAAAGCATGTCAGGAAGTTGTCTACTCCAGCCACCTGCTCAGAGTGGGCATGGCTTGGTCGGGTCACTCAGTACCAGGGATGGAGGTTCAGCAGTCTCTCAGGCCTGCTGTTCTGCTATTTGAGCAGCCTCATTATTAACGTAATTTTGCTTTATATCTGATCAGAATTCCTTGTGTTTCAGTCTGTGTCCTCTGCCCCTCGTGCTACACAGCTGCAAGAAATAATGGCACCTTCTGTTTACTCTTCCATTAGGTAGCTGAAGACAAGAGTTATCTCTCCCCTAACTGTGTTCTAACCGTCCAATGCATCCAATATTTGTGTTTGTTCACAAATTAGATTCTCGTTTATCCTTGAAAATCACTTTCTAAACAAGTGGAAGGTAGGTTTCTTGCTTGGTCTGCGCCTTTCACTTAGGCTGTTTGTCACTGTGTGCATACCTGTTTTGATATGGAAGATTCCTCAGAAAATCTAACATGCCACGCATCTCA
This sequence comes from Centrocercus urophasianus, assembly GCF_019232065.1. Classification (NCBI taxonomy): domain Eukaryota; kingdom Metazoa; phylum Chordata; class Aves; order Galliformes; family Phasianidae; genus Centrocercus; species Centrocercus urophasianus. Next base: position 50,313,857 of record NW_024884475.1, read on the forward strand.
TTTTTCCTTCAATAAATTATACACGTGCAGGTACAAAATCACCATTGCTAATGTTAATAATCATTTCTCCCTGTTTGAAGTTTTTTGATCGCTTGTCCTGAACTTTCTAATTGTAAACATTGCTGTTACCAGGTTCTCATTACAAAAATAAATTGGTGCATTTTAGAAGTCAGATGTTATCAGCCTTAGAAAACTTAGTTCTTGCAAACTAAAACATGAGGTTACATCTCAGTGAAGTTCCTTGAATGTTTGTAGTGGAAATGCTAAGTCATGGCTTGAACTGGTGATTGAGCACCTGGTGGAAGGCAGGGCCAACTGTGGGGAGCTCAGGTGCATGAAATGTACCTGAGTGACCAGATGGGGTGGGGCTGGGATCTACCCCTTCCCGGACCTCATTTAAGGGTTGGCATTAGAAGCAAGAGTCAGGAGGTTTTTGTACAGCTGAGGCTGTCTGAAGGTAAGCAGCTTCTTTCCTTTATTTTTGTGCCCATGGCTGTTGCATTTGAGCAGATCCTCATTTGCTGCAGCTTGGGATCTTTATTGCTCTGCTGTCATTACTGCATTTTTCATCATGTTACAATGTTCAAGGTTGAAATGTGGAAGTATCCAATGGTGTAAGGAGCCAGCTTACATCCTGAAAATATGTGCATTGCATCATGCAGTTACAGTGTGGAGCCATGTTGCGATTGTGAGTTCTCCCTTACAGCATTTGTTTTGTTTCTTTCCTCTACTGTAAAAAGGTCCCGAATTAAGAGGCAGGCAAGAAGACACAAGGAGAGCTCAATATTTATAATTTTCTTATGTCGGCTGGAGTTAAGCTAATTTTGAAGTGAGCAATTTGGTTAGTGCCAGTATGAGTCTGTGTGCGCGTATCTGTAGTAGGTGGATAACGTTACACCAAAATACACCAGGCATTAGCCTGCAATTTGGCTGGAATGATGGCGTAATACCTTTTAAAACCCTGAAGGGTGTTTCTGCTGAAATTCTCCTTGAAGTTTATACTGCTTTCATGTTCTTTGTTGGTGTATGGTTCAGTCACTGGGGGCATGTGTGGGAAGTGCTGTCTTCTCACAGTGCAGCTGTGCTCTTTTTTTAGTGGATAGGTGGTGCTGCTTCTCCCCTTGTAAGTCATCTGCCATCACTTTAGTTACTTCATTTTAGTTAGTTGTGTCTATGTGAGTCTGAATTCCCAAGAAGAGAACTGAAGTAAGCAAAGTGGCAATGGGGACAGTTTCTATTTCTGATTGTAATTATACTCGTGTCTATATGGGGATGGTGTGAATCACAGAATGCTCTCTGCCAACTGAAAAATTTTTCTTCGTCCACCCACCTGTTTGCACAGTAATGCTTCAAAATAGACCAATGTTGGTATTGTCCAGCAGCTTAAAATGCGATGGCCAGAAATCTTTTCTGAAGGAAGAAACCTGAAAGAATGTGAACTGAAATTACCGTAAGAGAGCTAATGGCTTCAGTTCTATTTTAGTTGTATTTTATGAGGCTAAATGAAGGCTGGTACACTGCAAAGGTTACACATGTGCACAGATACAGATGAGAGTATGATCACCTTGAACTCCAGTTCTAGTTGTCATTTAAAGAGAAAAAAATATTTCTTCTTATGAATGTTCTCTTTGAATTTCAGAGTAATTGGACTGGGAGCTCCCACGATGCAGTTCAGATAAGGAGGGTGGCCATTTCTCATAACATGGATAAGGCACTGAAAGAAGGTGAGTCTTAATTTGGATAAGGAGCATCAGATCCTTTATGTATCTCTTGTCCTCTTACCAAACTGTAACTGTACAATATGTCTAGATTTTGAAATGGCCCTGGTTTCTTCCTCCTTGATAGAAAATATAAAGTGTTGGTCTTCCCAAGAGATCAGCTGCAGTGAGTAACGTGAAGTTGTGTTTGCAGTTGAACTGTTATCTTGTTATTTTAACTGCTGTTTTGTATGTAAATATCTGGAAAATATGTGAAAATTGAGTCCTTTGTAACTGAAGGTTAAAAAAAAAAAAAAAAAAAGCCTAACATTTCAAAGACTCATTTGGACTTTTCTGATCTGATAAAATCTAGGCTCTTGCAGTAGGTCAATTTAATAGTCCATTTGGTCAAATTTTTGCAATGAAGACTGAATCTGAAGTGGTGATTTGTACTTTTGACTGCTGCAATATATGAAGTCTGTGGGTCACCAGTGCAGTCTGTGGTTTGTGTGAAGATTGTGAACTGTTTCCCATTATCAGCATGGAATTGGAGGTAGAGGGGCTATTTGAAGAGAGAAGAGCTGTTGTGGATTACTGGGTGGAAAATGTTTTTTTGCTCTTCCATCCTGCTGCATGCATATGGGAGAAGCTTGTGTCTTTGAAAACATGACAGTATCTTTGTTTGAAGTAATTTTTCTGCAGATTGGATTGATAAGTCCATCCTTACCCAGTCAGGCTGAAAGTTAGTTAAGAATATTCTTAAGTGATTCATTTCTCAGAGTTGAGGACTTAGTGCCATGACAACTTTCTTTATTGCTATTTCTTTTCAGAACAATTTTTACTTTCCATTCACACTCTTGAATTTTGGAGAGCAAACTTGTCAGATGGGTTGTACTTCTTCCAGGCCTAGCTAAGTGACTAACAAAGCCAGCTTGTCCTCTGTTATGCGGTTAACAAGGATGAGACTTCTCACACTACCGCATGTAAATTAAAGCAAGTCTTTTTATCTCCCAAAGGTGTTGGAGACAGTTTGAATTTGAGATGCTGAATGAGTTGCAAAATGAGACATTCTGCTTTTTTATTAGAGTAAAACAGTCAGACTCTGAAAATGGACATGGTATACTCCTTGCCCCTGTAGATACGCTTTCACAAGTTCATATTCTGGTTTCTTCAGCTTTTCTTCATTATCCATGTAATTAAATTTGCCCAAGTTTTACAGTACGTTGCTAACTATCTTGCGTCCATCCAGAATTACCTGTCAACTTTTGCTTTTACGCTGCATTTTTCCTGGTGTTACTGCCAGTCTGTGTGAACTTTTCTCTTTACTTAGAACAGCTCCCCATTACCGCATGCTTTGCTGAGGTTTTGTGATGTCTCTCTCTCTTGGTAAGCTGTCACGTGCTTTATTGCATTTTGTTTTTGTTCTCATGACCTGTTAAGGTAGTGGGGAGAATAGGCATCATCGATCATCCTTACTTTTAATTAAAGGAGTTACTGATGTTTCCATTTCAGCTATCAGTGTTACTTTATTAAACTAATAAATACTGTGGTTTTCCCGTCAACCAGCTGACAACAGGTGCCCTCCTGTGGAACGGCTTCTCTTTCTGAAGTTAGTACAACAGAAGTATAGGGAATTGACATTCAACAATGTCAGTCACTTTCTGCACCAGAAAGGTTTACGTCTGTATACAGCTCAGTTGGCAACTTCTATCTCCCACTGACAAGCAAGTAGTACAAAACAAGAAAGCTTCACAATGTTTCTTTCCCCTTAATTACAGCATCTTTGCATAAGCTGCAGGTGCAAGGTGAGAGAAAGCTTTGAATTAACCCTGCTACCCTGTGATGTGTTGCATTAAAGTGTGCAAAATCAGAACAAATGTAATATTATGTGAAGATTTTTAAGTTTCTGAATACAGCAGAAAGAAAGCCTTTTCATTTTAAACCCGAGTCCTTTTTTCAGCCAGCTGTGTGATTAACACTGAAATGTTTTTCCAGAAAATTTCATGCTTTGTTTTGCTAGGTTGATATGATTCTTGTTGGCACTTCATTTTTTGTGCAAAGAAAAGATGACCCAGTTTTACAAACACTTTTGGCCTTTCCTTCTTTGCGTTCTGGGCTATTTCTTGCGTGGGAGCCTCGTGCTTTCATCCTGTATCATTGGGCAGCTCACGGATGCCTCTTAGGAAAGGCCGTGCTCAGGCAGACCCAGCTACTGTTGCACAGTGTGCTGTCGCGGCTAAAGGCTGCAGCTGTCACTAGGCTGCTCTGCCACCAGGGTAGCTGATCTCCTGGGAACTCAATTTCATCTTCTAAATGCCTGGTACCTTTTATCATTTTTCATGGCCAGTCTTCGTCTCCATATTACTTACCCACTTTTCTGGATCATTTATGAATAAGTGAAACAGCATGGATCAAAGTACAAATCGGAACTCCGCTTGTGAGATTATTCTGCTGTGGAAATTGGCTGTTTGGTGATGCCCTCTGTTTCTTGGCCCTGAAAATGTTTCATGCCAGGGAATGCCACCTCTTCCTCCATAGCTGCTTAGTTTCCTTGGGTCCTGTGCTGAGTCTGACTTGATGAAAAGATTTTGGGTGTTTGATAAGATTGTACTTGTAGATCAGATCTTGCCTATCTGCATTCTTGTTGACCCTGTAGAAGAACTCTGCTAGGTTTGTGCATCAGGACTTCCCTTTAAAAATGAAGTATTTTCACAGCCCATCTAATTTCCCAATTGAGGATCTGCATGTTGACTTTTAGGGAAAAAAATGCAATGCCTTCTGCCACTCTGTTTGAACAGCTGTATTTTTTTTTTTCCCCACGGCTCTCAAAAAGCTGTTTGGGTCCAGAATTTGAGCAAGGCCTGATTTGAATTCATGTTCTCTCTGCCATTGGGATTCAAATGCTTGGATCTGAAAAACTCTCTTGGCAGAGAGTACATGGGTAAAGTCATTTGTACAGAAACTTCTCTGATACTTTACAAATGGCCAGGAGACACATTAAAAAATTTTTTTTTTCTTCTATTGTTTATATATTTGGTGTTTCCTGTGTCGTCTTTTCTATGCATCTATAGTAATTATTCAGCAAATGTGAAAAAAAAAAATTAAAGAAGTTAATAACACAAACAGTATGAAATGGGAAATTGTATGGGCATGATTTTTTTTTTGCATAGGAGCAGTGATAACATCTCACCTATAAAAGGAATATGTCAGTTTCATCAAGGCTGAATGGTGTAAAATGCAGCTGAACTATGAAGTGCTGGTACTTTTCCCAGCACAAACTCAAAGAACAGAACTTGGATCTTAGCATCACTGATGATGTCTGGGGCTGGTTCCCAGTCCTGAAGTCTGGTGGTTCAGACAACTTTTTACCAGCCTGTGGCATCATGGCCTAAATACAGGTTTAATGAGCATGAGGAACTTAAGGAAATTAAGATAATGTTAAGTATAAGACTTCATCATCTTGATCTGTATTGTGTATCTAAAACCTAATAAATTCTGAAAGACGTTAGGTAAGTAATGACCTTGTAACTCTTTACCCCTTTAATCTCTTTAGCTTTAAAAATAGATGTTTTGGAAATGATCAATTCAGATCATTAGTTATCAGTTTTTAGGAACTCTAAGAGAGAAGCTTTAGTGTTTTAGCTTGTTCTTTGAAGATGAGTATTTGTTTAACTGAACTGGCTTTGGGCACTGGGCAAAGCCAGTTCACCTGGTGTTAGCTAGCGACTAACAAGTAGCAAAGCATTCAACTTTTATTTCTGTGGGGCAGTTCTCTGCCAGGTACTTATATGGTATAGCCTTTTATAGTCATCTTTTGCTAGATTTTTTATTTAATGCTTTTTTTTTTTTTTTTCTACCGAAGCAGCTTATGATAACTGTGTCACATATGTTAAATCTAGCTTTGTAGTAACACAGTATGCAACAGCCTAACAGAATTAATCTTCATATTGCACTTAGATTTCACTGGTTGTGATTCTTCCTGTTCTGGAATAGCACAAGCAAGTGTTGTAGCTGTACGTTCTTTTCTGTTGCTGATACAGTCACAGAAGAGTTTTGAAATTGCTTGTAATGAGACTGTTCTGATCTCTCCTTTCAGGAAAGGATATTCACTTTTTCTTTGGTACTCGAAGACCATGCCTGCATTTGTGTAAAGACAGTATTTCATACCTGTGTTGTGAGAAGAGTAAGGCTTGGTTGGACTAGAGGTATTCTAAAAGAGAGGATAGCCTAAGAGATTGAGATGCAAGTTGTACTCCTGTATTGTAGAGGTCTGGCCAGCGCAGATAAGGAGCCACTGCATAACTTTGCTTTTCAGGCACAGGGCTCTTAGGAATTCTACTAGTGTAGAATCTTTGAAACTTCTATTTACTTATTTTGTTTTTCTTGGATAAGTCGTTTGGAAGCCTTGAACTGTCTTAGTAAATGCCATCTAACTTCAGCTCAGTAAAGTGACTTGGTTTCTTTATAAACCCAGGAATTAGATTTCTAAAGCATTTGACTGCAAACTTCTATCAATTTTTAGTATTTTCTTTTGAAATGATTTTGGTACAGTGAGGTAGGATGAAGCCTGCTAGTGTTTCAGAGAGGCAAAATTAGTCAGTGTAAGTTATTATACTATTAGCACGTTATTAATTTCACTGTCATGGTGCCAGGGAGCTTTTTATAGTTTATTAAGCTGGCAAAAAACCCCAGCAATTTCTATCGAAGTGGAAACTAAGGAATAGTGGAGTAGCGTGATTGCATTAAACAGTGTGCTTACAATGACAAGTGGGGTATATTTTTTGTTTAAAACAACAGTGATAAAAAAAAAAAAAGCCCAAACAACAGCACAATTCTGAAATCAGGATGTCTGATAAAGAGCCTGCTCAGACTCACAGGCATGTGACATTTTTGCTCCCTTCTTTTTCAGTTACCCCTTTGGTTGTTCTAAACTGTTTTCATCCCATTCACAACCCCTCCACTGCCAACTTTTCTCCCACCTTGTTGGCAGCGCTGGATGTAGCTTGAACACCTCCTACAGCTCCGGAGGCACCTGATAGTTATGCATCAGTGAAGCTGGAGAGGCACAAAGCTCAAAAAAATTAAGAAAGTAGATGGAACTTGATTTACAGTAATCCTTTTGCTTTTAGGTACAGTTGGGACTGTTACCTTATCTTTCAAGTTCATGCTGTCTTGCTAATCTGCTTGTTCACTTATCCCTGTATCTTCTGATCCTTTGGTACCTTCTATAACATTGTATATGCCTTTTCAAATACAAAAGTCTTAGCGCCTCCTCTTTTAACTGTAACTTTGGAGTGGACACAATGTTGAGTTTGTATCTGAAGAAAGTTGGTTTCAGTCTGCAGCAGCCAATACACAGCCAGCTTATAAGGTAGATCGTATAATCAAATCCACTGTTCAGGCACAGATATTAGCTTGAGGTTAGTGTTTAGCTAGTAGCCTGACTGTCTGAGCAAATCCACTTATGGACTTTGCTCTGCAAAATGACCTCCAGTAACCTGCTAGGTGCAAATTTCTGTAGCTTTGCCAACATCATGCTCTGGTGAGAAATTAAAACCTGGTGGAGAAGTTGTGAAACCTGTTACCCATTTAATGGTGTGGAGGACTAAGTTTCTGCTATCGTAGTGTGCCTTCACTTTGCAGATTTTGCTATTTATTGTTGTACTTTTCCTTTCAGTGTTTGACTACATCTACAGAGATTACATCCTGTCCTGGTATGGGCAGCTCAGCAGAGATGAAGGGCAGCTGTACCAGCTGCTGTCAGAAGACTTCTGGGAGATTGCCAAGCAGCTGCGACTGAGGCTGAGTCACATTGATGTAGTTAAAGTCGTCTGCAATGATGTAGTGAAAGCTTTACTCACGCACTTCTGTGACCTTAAAGGAGCCAGTGCCAGGTAAAACTCAAACTGTATTTAATTGGAGTTTTGCTTGTCTCTCTACTTTTAGATTTGCTATATCAAAGTAATGAATAATGTAATAGTTCTTTGTGTATTTGATAAAACCTTCTAGGTTTCTTACCAGATACAGGGACCTAACAGGCATCTGTGCCAGGCATCGTGGCATCTGTGACGCCCGGGAGAGACAACATTTATCCTTTTCCTCAGAGTTCAGATTCACTGAGATTTTCATTTGATCTTTGAATCCTTTGCTCACAGTAGGAGATGGACTGCACAAGTAGTGCAAACCTGCAAGGAAAAGGAGAGAGAGACTGTCAGAGCAGCCAGTGAAGAAGAAACGTAGTTAGTTGCACTTTTTCTGCAATAGCACAAGGGGTAATTCCATTCAGTTTTTCATTTGTGCCAGCCCCAGGAGGGGAAGGCCTTGTAGTTTCTGTAAGTGATCCGTTCTGCAGTAACTAGGTTTTTCTGCTGAAAGATTATTGGCTGGATTTTCTTTCTCTTTTTGGGTTATCTTGTGGATTTCTTTTTGGCAGTGTTCTCTTTGCCCACTTAAAAGGGCGACTGTTTCCTAAATACTGTAGGTGCAGCCAAATGGTAATTGCATGTGTGAACTCATACTCCTGTGCAGTTTGCTAACCTGAGTGAACGATTTGTGTAATTGAGAATGGAATTGGGGCTCATGTATGCACTTACCTGCGGTTACCCTAACTGCAATATGCTTTGGTCATTCAGATTTGTGCCACACATTTTATACTGTGAAATTGTTTTGCCTATTCATGTACTTCTTAGCCCCCTTCTAGAGGAAAAACACTGCACTGTTTTTGGTCAGAGACCAGTCTCTGTGTTGCCATTTGCACTACTTTCTGTTCCACAGCAGATGATGAGGTTAATGTATTTTAATGTATTTATGGTACGTCCCAGCTATATGTGATCTAATATGTAGGATGTAAAGTGAAAGGAAACTAAAGAGTGATTACATTTCTACCCCACCCCCCCCAACTAGAGTGGGTGCTGCCTAGACAACTGCTTTCTCAGTTTTCTTCTCATAAGACAACAGATAACTCCACTGAAGTGTGTGAAAGAAACCATCTGTCCCTAGAGGGACAGAGGTGTCAATTTCTTCAGTGCAAAATTCATATTTTGTCACTTGGTTCGCTTCAGCCATAAAAATTCCTTTGCTTTTCTACTTCCACTGACTGTCTGAGTGAAGCCTATGATGCATGATAAATCAGGATGAAATAGGCTGCAGTCCTTCAGCCTAAGACAGGTGGAAAGAGGCTACATTCCTCACTGTGCTCCTGTTTTCCCTCTGGCTTACTTTAATCATTGCAGTGCTCTACTTGATAACAAAAAGCTCAAGGTAAATGACCACTAGAGGCAAACAGATAAGAAAAAAATGCACTTGAATGAAGGAGAGTATGAGAAGAAGAGGCCACTTCCATGCTGGCTGGTGGGAGACAGGAAATGGGGAGGAAGGTCTGTTTCCTTTTTCTTTCCTGTCTTTGGTTACTTTAGAGGAGAATGTCTTTCCTGCTAGAAACAAAGTAAAAGAAGGGTGGTGATGCTCCTCTAGCTGTAGATAGGACTGTCTGGCATGACAAAGAACCATTAGAATGGTAGACAAGGCAACTCATACGTTTTTCATCTTGCATAAATCACTGGGGATTACCCTGATGTCCAGCTGCTTTTCTTCTTAGGAAGGTAACTGTGATGTGTATAAATAATATAGGTACTAAGACAGGAAATGTTGGATAATTCTTTTATTAATCTTTCTGATCTTGATAAAAATGACTTTGGAAATGAAAGGTTGGCTTTGTCCTTGTTTGCAGTGCTTTTGTTGGCTTGCTTTTGGAGTTTTTCTTTTAGCAAGTACTTTTTTCAGGTGTGCTTATGATTCTGGCTTTTGAAAGTCAAAGGTAAAAAGCAGTAAATGGAACCAGAACATTAACTCTTTAACTCCCACTGGTCCACATGATGTTCTGATGTGGAATATTGACAGAAAAATCACAGCCACAACAATCTCTGAGAGTGCTGTGCAAAGCTTGAGTTCTGTCTGCTGCTGTAGAATCACTGAAATCACTTGGATCTCTGTTCTCCTATGTATGTCTCTATTCTTCATTGTTTGGGAAGACACAAATGAATAAAGCTGCTACTTTCATTGCCTGTTGCCTAATGCAGATGAAATGAGCCTGGGCCTGGTGTATGGGCTTCTGGAACTCTTAACTGCAGTGCTGTATTTATATCAGTTGACTGCATACAGCTACGCTAGGAACTTACGGATAGTTGACCAGACTTTCAGATCTTTATCTGTAAATATCTACACGCATTTTAAGATAAGGATTTTTATAAGGATTATTAAATATCTGCTTGTTTGGAAACTCCTAACAGTTGTAATAGCACATTTAAAACTGGATAGGGGGAGAAGTAATGCTTCTATTTCTATTTGAGATACCGTTAAAACTATTAAGTTATAGTAAGTGCTGGGGAGATGGAGTAGCTTTGCTTTTTGTTAGTTTCTGCTCTACCTGCTGGTCACTGCAAAATGAATATTGTCTTTCTTTACTTTTGGTAAGATTCCCCCCAGAGGTAAGATCCTGAACATTAAGATTATGTCATCAAGCCATCCTAGCTACTGCTCCAGGACAGATGATAGCAGTGGCGCTTGTTTTTCCTTCTGTGATCTCTTATTGCTCAGATATTTCATTGGTAGGTGTGAAGGAGAGGCCTGAGTCAGAAGGGATGCTGCTTTCTGGGCAGATATTTAATCAATGAATAGTATATTTTCCTTGCAAGCTGATGTTTATATTAAAGCAAATAGAAGGAAAGTAACTGAAAGAATCTCCTTTGCAGAGAGTCATATCCTCATAGGTAATGGAGAATTTGCCAGAAAACAAAGGAAACTTTAAATGGCCTGTCAGCTGCAGTGCATGCAGCTCCCTTTCCCCCTCATAGTCCCTCAGGCAAAAATGCGTTGTTGAGTTAAAGAAGCAAGAACCAGAGATTTGCCATTCTGCTTGTTTATTCTGTGCAGTTTTCTGTTTGTTCTGTTCGCTGTAGCAGAGAAGTCCTGGCAGGGGTCTAACTCAGCCTATGTGCATGTACTGGCTGTTGGCAGGGAATAAACGTGTACAACAGGAAGGCAAAGATGATGAGAAATGACTTCTGCATGCATGATGGTATAGGTGCAGGAAATACTCCAGGGTGTTGGCAGTCCCAAACAGACCTGACATTCCTTGGGATATTGATGCTGTGTGTGGATGTGTTTAGAAAGATACTGATGGCGAAAGGGACTTTAATCTCGATTTGGTGCAATACTATGTGCAGAACAGCTGGCCTTCATGCTTTGCACATGCTTGATCTAGTAACTGTGCACTGTGTCCCACAAATTAGGTAAGTTTGTCCGGGAAGGTAGGGCTGTGTGTTAGTGTGTGCTCCCAGCTGGCAGAACAGTTGCTGCTTGTTTTTAGTTCAGGTTCTCTATCATTGTTCTAAATACCCAGGAACTGCTTGTTAGGAATGGGTCTGCTGCCAGCTAGCAGACGCTGAGTGGATGTCACCTGTTCCCTGGCATTTAGCTCCTGCTTCTGGCGGTGTTTTGAAGTGGCTGACGGGGTGGCTCAACCTGTCCAGAGGAGGAAGACTTGGCTTCCCTGAGAGGTGGCTGCACAGAAATGGCCCAGACTTTCTGTCTGCCTGGGATGTATCCGATTTTGGATAAATAATGAATGCCTTTAGGGACAGCATGTGATGTGGTGGCTGATGTGTTGTTAAGGAGGCAGTAGGATGTATCTGGAGGATGCAAGAGCAATGGAAATGTGCTGAGGAAAATAGCCAGGTATTCAGTTGCCAGAGAGAAGAGATCCTACCAGAACAAGATAAACAGCTTTTGGAGCTACATCAGCTGCACCACCTGTGCTAGTTAGTGATGAAATCTGCACATCTCATACACTGCTTCTCTGAAGAGCAAACAGTATTCACATCCAAGCTGTTCCAAGGGACTTGTTCTGAAATTAGTCTTACTTGTAGAATTGAAACCCTCTCCATTATCTATATTTGAATACAAAACATTTGATTTGGGACTGAATAAATAAGCTTCAGTCAAATTGAAAGCAAGTGACATTTTCACATTCTCCTTCTGAATATGAATTTAAGAACCCGATTTGGCCACCTTGAAACAAATGACTTATGCTATTACAGCAGTGTTACTGTTGCAGCAGATTTGCTCCTTTGTGGATTCGCTAGCGAAGACCAGTTGTGCAGTGCTGTCTGTCACTGGTAGCCATGCACTGATGCACAAGCAGAAACTTCTGGTTTGGCAGCATACAGTTCTTTTTCACTTTTCCCACACTGAGGCTATAGGCTTGGAGCAGCTCTGTGAGCATCAGTTGGTTGATGCTAAGCAGGGCAGCAGCCTCCGGCTCTGAGAGGGAAACGGACATATGGAGGATGGGACATGTAGCACCTGAGGGCCTTCTGCTGAGGCCCTGAGCCTCTGGGATGATGCTGTGTCTGTCTCCTTGTAATCACTGATTTGATCACCATGCTGTTTAACTATATATGTGTGGTTGGGCTGCCCCAGGCATGTGGATGTGAGAGGACTGCTAGAGCGCCTTGTCTGTGCTTCTAGAATCACTTTGATACAAAAGGAAATGTACCATCATGACCTCCATTATGGAGTTAGCATGGCGCATCCAGTCAGAGGAATACTGAAAAGCCCAGGAAGCCACTGGCATCTGCAAGGAGGTGGACTGGTCGTTGCTGGCTGTGCAGTCAAGGTGTGTTATGTTTGCACCCCTACAATGTTATGCTTCCCATTTTCACGCTGGATATACTGCACTGACTGTTAACCATGTGCTCAGTTCTGATTTGCAGAACTGCTGATGTCACTTGTTTGGTGTTTGTTTCCCAGCTCTGTGGGAGTCACTTCTTCTGTTTGCCATCCTTACTGAATACTTCTAAATTTATTTTATTTTTTGCTGTTGTTAATCCTCCTCTAAATCTGTTGCTTGTTTACAGTGTACATGAGTGATAATACCAGGTCTGTTACTCTATAGGTGTCTTGCTCAGAGCAGTGTGATGTAGTCTGGAGGTGACAGGCTGAAAACTGATGTTTTAGGAAAGCTAGGTCAAACATATGATATTGTCTGTTTGCCAGTTATGAAGGAAAGAAAATACCTTCATTATTTAGCAGTTAGACCTGTTTCTCAAACTAGAAATGATCCCAAGTACTCTGCTTATGCAGTGGCTTCACACTGGCAGGCAGCTAAACTCTGTGGCTGCTTTCTCACTGACCCTCCTCAAAGGAGGAGAAGGATAAAAATACGATGGAAAAGAGCTCAAGGGTTGAGGTAAAGACGGGGAGTTCAGTCACCGGTTACCATGTGGGTAAAACAGACTCACTATAGGGTCATGAATGTAACTTATTGCTGTCTACTAACAAGACTGGAGGCTGAGAACCAAAAGCAAACTAAAAATACCTTTCCCCCATCCACCCTCTTCTACCTCCTGCCCCCGAGAAGTGTAGAGAAATGGGGGTTCCTTTATGGTTATTCTGTGCTCTTGGTCTTTTTTCCTTCCAGGTGTTGGACTGTTTCTACTGTTTCTATTTGATGCAGCATTTCTGTTTTGGTGGGTGAAAACACCAGCAGAGCAAAGGAATTTGAAAATGTGTCATGGTAGACTTAAACAAAAACAAGAAAACAAAAAAACATAAAACAAAACACAAACCCATTTAAAAATACATGAGAGTCAAAGTGTTTATTTACTGAAGTTTTTCTTTAACCTGATAATGAATTTTTCATGTTTTTAATATTTTCAAAAATTGTGAATAATCATAATAGAAGTGGTATGCAAGTTATGTCTCTCTCCTTCTTTCTCTTCCTTTTTTTTTTTTGTTTCTTTTTCACCTTTCTTTTCTTAGGCAGGAAGATCCACCGAGACCTTTTTTGTTGCACCCATGCTTGAGGAGCTCTGATGAAGAAGTAAGGTTCCTGCAAAAATGTTCTCAAATTCTGGTGTGTTGTCTTCTCCCCTCAAAGGATGTCCAGTCTGTCAGCTTGCGCATAGTCCTTGCAGAAATACTTGCAACAAAAGGTAGATGAAAAATCAGAGTTAATTAAACATGTACACGTATACAGTATTAATAATTACAGACACCTTTATGTATGTCTTGATGCTACGCTTTTAAGTACTGATATTTTATTTTCGGTGATGGCCAATTGGGCACTTTATGTTTTCCAAATTAAGCATGTACTTACTTGACTGTCCTGACTTGTTGCCAAGTTTCCTCACGCCTTTCAGGATAAAATTCCTTTTGTCTTTTCCTTCTATCATTTTTTTTCCATAGGGGACCCTTTTGCAGTCTTCAGTGACGCTATTTTTATGAATAATTTTGACGTGTTGAGCTTCATTCAGATGCACAGAATCCATAGACGTGATTATGATTGAATTATGATACCAGACTGGATTTGTTTTAGACTTTGAATTATTCCAGTTTTTTAATGAAGGTTTTCTATTATGCTTTTCATTTTATCAGATATGCTTTAATTAGATTATGAATATGCTTGCCATTTTTTAATATCATTGAATTCAAACTCTGAAGTTATGAAGCCGTGAGAGCATTATGCAATTCAGTTCACTATACAGCCATTACAAATGAAAATTTAATGTTATAGTTTCCGTGACACACAACAAAAGGAAAAATATGCTTGAAATTTCCTGGATGAGACTCAACTTCATCAGTGTACATTAGTTTGGGTAATAGCACAAACAGTTTTATTATGAAGAGATATGCGTGAGGTCTCAAACATACTTTATAGTCCTGGAGACTGGTTTGAAATTCTTATTGATTTTTTTGCATCTATTCTTGCCTTTTGTCTGTAGTATTCTTGTGAAGTACAACAGTTACTCCTCAACATAAGGATTTTGTTTTAAAATATTTTTCCTCTCCAGTACTGAAACCAGTGGTGGAACTGCTGGGTGATCCAGATTATATCAACCAAATGCTACTCAGCCAGCTGGAGTACAGAGAACAGATGAATGAGCATCAGAAGAAAGACTACACATATGCTCCTTCGTATGAGGAGTTCATCAAGCTGATTAGCAGCAACACCGATGTTGAATTCCTGAAACAATTGAGGTACTTGATACTTCACTATAGCTTATTTGAAACTAAACGTGCTGCTTTTGCTAGCCATTTACTGAGATTTGAATGAAATGTATTTTCAATTCAATTTTTTTTTCTTTTGGTGAAGCAGAGACAATAAAGTGGTCTTTAAGCCACGGTATTCATTAATCTGTAATATAGTCAGCTTCTCAGTTTGATGGTAGAAAATGTTAAAAAAAATTCCACTTAGCTGGAACTCAGCAGTTTGCAGTGTGTGATTCTCTGACATAGAAAGAAGAGTTTGAGTTCCAGCACACTTTACTAGTGACATAGAGGTGTTTCTGGACTGTTGCAGGGAGTTGTTTTCCAGTTGCATCCTTCTTAAGCATTTTGATGAACTGTGAAAAGTATGTTAAAGACGTTAAGAAAACCCTGTTTCCTACATATTCAATGTGCTGCTTGTTGCTGTTTCCCAGTAAAATAACATGTACACCCTTTTGTACTTATTTTCCTTTCCTCTCAAAAAATCTCAGTTGCCACCTAATTTTCCTTCCAACTTCCATCATAACATACCCACATGCATCTTGAACCTGTTTGCTCAAGCATGAGATGATCTTTATACTGGCTTTATATTTACAGCTGTGCTGTTTCTCCTGTGATTTCTGATGCAAGAGAAAGGATAAAGAGCAAGTGAAGCCTGGGGAGCAGGCCAGAGGGGTAATATCCAGATAGAATTTTTGTATTGTTTTGGTTTTGTTGAGCATACTAAAGCTTTAGAAAGCTGTTGAACCCGTTTTCAGAGTACGGATGCTAACCTGTCACCACTAGCCAGAACTGTTTTTCCTTTTCCCTGGCTCACTTTAATTGCTGCCACAAGTCAGCTTTCTTCCTAAATGGCTGCAGCAACATCTGAAAGACACAAGCACATCGATTCCATTTGGAGCACTCTGGGTCATCTGTTGTGACCCAAACCTTTTGTTAGACTCAGCTTGATCAGGCCAAGTGATGGGTGTACCAAGATGGAATATTGTGGGCAGCATAAATACTTTCTGTTGTTCTTTTCCCTGGTTCTGAAACCACTTGCATTTCTGAGACAGGAAAATGCATTTAGGTGATGGTGAAATGATCTTGTTGCTTGGCTACTTACTGCTCATCTGCTGTAAAATTTGCTCTTTACTCTGGGCCAGTGTGCCTTTACTGAGAGCAGAAATTAGTCTCTATTAGACTCCGTCTAAAACCTAATTGACGTCATATTTAGAAGCATAATCACACTAATGGATCTGCTTGTTTCAAAAGAAACCCAACTCTTCTGTTGTTTTTCTTGTGCCATATTAATGCACTCAGTGTGCTCTCTTTTTAGCTGATAGGTCATCCTAAACTGTGTTCTCTAATATTGGGTAGTGAATTTGCTTCATGGAATTATATGGTTTTGGCTGCACTGAGGTTTTTTCTTTTCTGCCCTGTGGAGTCTGACAACTATCATTTTATGATGTGTTCTGCACCCTGTGTAATATTGATCAGTATTTAAATGGAAAATATTCAAGAAAATCGAATTTAATTTTAAAGAGAAAAATAGTGTTTGATGTTGAGGACTGTGCTCTTTCTTCTGCTGTGCAGAGCCTGTCCCTAATGGAAACATCCATGGAAAGCATTTCCCTGTGGGAGAAGAGATTCCTCTTGTTTTTGGTCTCCAGCACTTAAAGAGAAATGGGCTTACCCGTAGTCCTCTCCAAGTTAGATAGTATATTTTGCAAAGCTTTCACGATATGCCAAAGAGAATTAGCAGATTTATGTCAAGGAAACCAAACAGCGGTCTCTATATGGACGAGCAAAACAAATGATACTTGAGATGAACACACTAAGTAGTATTTCAGGTTGTATTTCCCATCCGCAAACCACGGGAGAAACTTATAAAGAAGAAATTAAAGAGTATTAATGAATCACTGAATATCCTGAGTTGGAAGGGACCCACAAGTATTATTATCAACTCCAACTCCTGACTCTACACAGGACAACTTAAAAGTTAAACCATCTAAGAGCAAAATAAACCCCTTGGAATTCAAGAGAACGTAGTTAGGTTCCCTTAGAGTGATGGGAGTGGGGTGAGTGCTTCCAGTTGTCATTCTACTGGAAATAAATTACTGGTATGCTGTACTTAGCATCTGACTGGGAAACCTGTCTTTTCTGAATAATAAAACTCATTTATCACAAGTTTTGTTTCCTGGTTTTACTTGGAAATCTTTTTTCACCACCTATTCTGAGCTGGTGTATGGCATTTATGAATGTTCAGCCTTCTCCTATTGCTACTGATGTTGCCACGTAACATCTTGGAGAAGAATGAATTTAAGTAGTTACAATTTTTTGTGTAGGCTTAGCTTTCAGGAAATTATCCCGAGGCACTGTAGTTGCTGGGAAACTCAATATTTCTTTGAAACATCCCTGCTGTGCTTTATCTTTGCAGATGAATTTAATTACCGTCTATTTACTAAAATAAACATAAAATGTTTTGTTGAATAAAACAGTCTGTGAAGCACTGATAAAAATTCCTCAGACTCTTGACTGGCTGTGGCCAAGAAAGCTCAAGTTCCTGAATGCTCTAATATGTATGCATGTGACATTACAGCACAGTTACATCCCTAAAGACGTCATTTAACCTGATCCTCCTGGGCCCAAACCACCACCCCAGAGTATCTTTTCAGGCTGATCTCATTAGCACGGCCTTGTTAAGCTTTCTTGTGACAAGAATCAGGTATATGTTATTGGTAAGTATGGAAGAATTCTCAGCTAGATCATCAAATACCTGTGGGTAAAGGATTTTGTTGCTTTTGGTGAGGAGATCAGGAAGGAGAAGCTGTGTGTGCTGCATCTCCTTCTAAGGAAGTGTACCTGCTTTCTGCCTTGCAAAAAGGCTTTCCCTTAAAGGCTAGTAATGGTGCTAAGATTTTCTAAATCTTTTTGTTCCTCTCCGTGGTTAGAAGCATTGCCTTGAGGGAAAAAAAAAAAACAAACCACTATTGATTTTTGTGTTGGTTGTATGGTTTCTCTTTGTAGAACTTAAGTGCTGCAAGAACTATTTATCATTACTTCTGTAAAAGTTTTGAATTCACAGTTCATTAATATCTGTACAGGGCCTCTGACTTTTGTTCACTTTATCTCTTAACAGAATTTCTCTGCTTTTTGGAAACATCTTCCTGTTTTTGTAGGGGACGTTTGTAGAACTGATGTTTATTTTTGTAAAAAGTAATTGAGAGTTTTCTGAGAGTTTTCTTTTCCATTCATAGCTTTGTGTTCTTAAAATTAGGATTTGTTTGGGGAAAAAAAAAAAAAAAGCTTCCAGGGAAGGGAATGTTGTGTTATCTACAAACTTCTCTCAAAGTCACCCTTCTAACGTTTACCTTTGTTGTTATGATTAAGTGAGGCAAAGTTTAATTTCTATTGTATCAAGTCTCCACAAAGTGTGTTGTTCTTATTTCTTTCAAGAAGAGAGTTGTACAGGGAAATTTCACCCTCGTTTCTCCTCAGGTTTAAGTTAGCATAGATAAATTGGAAGGCTGCTACGAATGAGGAAGGAAAGATGATTTCTGCATGAGATGTGAAATGAATTTACTTCTGTCAGAAGAATACTGGAGATAAGACAGGATGAATTAACGTAGTATGGAGTAAACAGTGATAAGGAAATAAGCCAGCCATGGTGCTGGCTGCTTCTTACTTCTGCTTTAAAAGTGTTTTATTTATTCTGTTATTAATAGAGCAGCAGAAGGTCAATAAGGAATTCATGGTAAGAAGGGCTGTTATCTCATGTTCTGTGCTGCCTTCTACTTAAGATGTGAGGGAAAGGGATGAACGTGACGAAGAGCTGAGGAAGAGATAAGAGTGGGAAGGTACATGTGAGACTGTGATTGGTCCTGTTTGTTGTGTACAGTTCACTTCTTGAAAATCAAATGAGTATGTCACTTGTAGAAGTTTCAGAGATGTTTACTCACCTGTCACCACAGGGTGTGCAGCTAGAATGTTCAGACCAAACTTATAGAGAAAAAGGGCTGCAGCCTGGCAGGTCAGTGTGACTGGGGTGGTGGATTGGGCCCAGGAGGATCAGGTTAAATGATGTCTTTGGGGATGTAACTTAGAGCATCTCCCTTAAAGTAAAGAACGGAAGAAAAGGCTTACTATTGTATTGATAATGGTAAGGTATAAAGCCAGGAACGTGAACAAATGGGTGTAAATTTTGGAAGAAGGGAAGCTGTAGAAGTGGGGACTACCTTCCTTATGGTAGTATTTATTTGGTTGTCTGTTCTGTGGTACTTGGTAATTTCATCATGTCCAGTGTTTTTAACCTTAGAATGCTGGAGTGAGGTGAGTGGCCCATTTTACAGATGAAAGAACCAAGGCACCAAAAGCCTAAGTGAGCTGTTCAGAATTGCTTGGGAAGCCTGTGTCTGAGCAGAGAGTTAAACGCAGGCTCCTTGTGGGGCTTTTCCTACTCCAAAGTATTGAACAAGAACTATGGTGATGGCTGGAAACGAGGGAAAAATAACGGCAAAAGGAAATAGGGTTAAAAAATGAAATATTTGCGAACATGTTATCATAGAATTACTGCTTAGGTAAATCAGGTTCTTGAGTTTCTGTTTGGTGTTGAAGGAGTTGTGTAGAATCAGGATCACTGCAGAAAAAAAACACCTGGAAAGTGTAGTTGTAAGTGAATGTAGGCGGTACGCTTATGAAGAGGCAAAGGTTGTCCAAACAAACACTAAAAAATTTACAGGAGGAAGGAAGGATGGGGAGAAATGGATAACATTGGTGAACCATAGATGAAGGACCATATATTATATGGGTCACAGGTCTTCTCTTAAACAGAGGATTAAGTAGTCATGGAAGACTTCCCATGGGGCACTAGGCTTTATCAGAGAGTTAGTTGATCGAGGTTAGGTAACTCCTACAGAGATGAGTTAAATTTACTGGAAGACTTCTTTATTACTGATGTTACTAGTTTCCAAAATAAATGTGCTGAGAGAAATGTGAGAGGTTGCTGTGACTGGGATTTTGATGTTTGTAGAAGATTTAATTGGAAACTGTTTCCCTTGCTGTTACAAAACTGATGTTAAAATTCAGTTTACTAACTGTGGTAGCTGTTTTGCGTTGTGTATAGTATAAATCTGGGTGATAAGCTGCTTATAATTATTCCTCGGGTGGAGTACTTTAGAACTTTTTCCTCCCCCTAGAAGTGCAAAAGCTCCATATATGTACGCTAGCTAGAAGAACCTTAATATACAGCTGTCTGATCTTGAACTGAATTCCCATCCTAGTTTCCTACAGCAAATTTGTATTTACTCTTCATGTTAAAGGCATGACTTACTGTGTTTACTAAGTGTCTGTGCCATGGAAACATTAGAGAGAAAGGAATACTATTGCAAGTTGGGAGTTTTCCATTTGTTTCAAAACTGTCTTTTTCCCTGCTCTCTTCCCTGTGTGCACGTTGCTTAGGTTGTAAATGGACTGAGCAACAGCTCAGTTTTAAGCAGAGGGGGAGGTGTTTTTTATTCATTCTTAATTATGCTGTATAAGGAATGTACTGTAAAAAAAAAATAATAATAAATATATATATATATTATAGATAGGTAATAATTAACACTGTTGTTTCTTTTTTTTCTTTCTCTCCTCCCTCTTTACCCTTATCCGCTGCTGTTTTTAAAACTAGGTATCAGATTGTAGTGGAAATAGTTCAGGCAACCACAATCAGCAATTTTCCCCAAGTGAAGAGGCAGAAAGGTAAGAATCCTGTTTGTTACCAGTCATATCTGTTGTTTTCATTTTGCAAAGCTATCTGAATTCCAGAAATAGATAGATCAGTTTATGGGGGATTTTTAGACAGATTTTAGGAATGCTGTGCAATTAGTATCTCAGTTCTATTTCATTTGCCTGATTGTTCTAAAATCTCCATGGTGTATTTCCACCCCCCTGCCATACTGTTCCCATCTAAGCTGATGGGTCAAGAAAAAGATTGCAGCTATATTTTTTTTTAATCTTCAGAACTTGCTGCATCTTGGATTTCTGGCACTGCAAATTCTTATGCTGAGAATGTTGCTTGCTCTTATTTATTCCTGCAATCCATTCTTTAAAGTATCTGTTCTTTCAAAGCACAGAATTAGGAATTGCAGTGTAATTATTAGTCAGACTTTATTTTGACTCGTCGTATTGCATTTTTATGTTGCAGTAGAGTGCTCTTAAATCCCTCTGCAATTATTTGGCAACGTCTACCTTTTGAAATGCATGTGAACTTGTTTCTTACATTTGTGCTTATATTGAAGATGTATATACTTTTTTATGGTTCTCAAAATGTACCAGAGCTGTGGGATATCTTCAAGAGATTTTATTGATGGAAAAATTATCAAACAAAATTTTTGCTTGAACAGATCCACCTAACCATAATAGAAAACAATGGACAGTATGAGTTAAAGGAGTTTACAAGCAGGAGGGGACCAACATATTTTATGGTCTGATAATGACAGGACAAGGGGAGATGGCTTTAAACTAAAAAAAAGAGCATATTTAAGTTATCAGGCATGTCCAACCCATGGGCCACATGTGGTCTGGCACAGGTCACAGTGCAGCCCATCACCCACAGTTTTTATGAAGACTGTTCCAAAAGTAACGCCTCTTATTTTATGATGTTGGCCTACAATACCGGCGGCAGATGTTGGTGGTATAGCAGTAGAGGTTGAACCTTCCCACCAGTATTCATTACATTTTGTTGCTGTGTGACAGATGGCATCAGAGAGGCAGTCTGACAGAATGATTTCTGGTATGGAAGTATGTGCGAAGCAGAGCTAATGCTGGTGACTTTGTTGAAAAAGTGTGTTGTGTAGCTGAGAATTTGCTCTATGAAACAGTGTTATTGTGCTCTTTGTATTCATTCTTGTTACTATGAAAATAATTAGAAGGCATTTCTTGTGCTGCAACCTTCATAGGTGCAGCCATAGACAATTTTTCATTCAGCGTAGCTCAGGCAAGCCAGGGGATTGAACATTCATGGATTAGGTGTTAGGAAGAGGGTGTTGAGGCTGCACAGAGTGCTGGGGGTGCTTCTTCCCTGGAGGTGCCCAAGGCCAGGTTGGGTGGGACCTGGGCAGCCTTGAGCTGGTGGGGGGCACCCAGCCCCCAGCAGAGGTTGGAGCTGGGGGGCCTTATGGTCCCTTCCAACTCAAGGCATTCTATGATTCTGTTATAAGAATGGATTTGTTTGTAAACTAAACTAAAGAGATCTTGGGTTTAGTTCCTTGTGCCACATAAGAAAGCTTTTAAAGGGTGTAATGGAAGAAAAAATAATTTAGAAACAGAGAGAAGAAGCACCCCAGGAGGCACGGGGTTGGCAGGGAGACAATTTGATTGCTAGTCTGAAGAGTTTGGAGTCCGTCCTTGAATTTCTGAAAATACAACGCTGATGTACATTTCTTTTTCATCCTAAAATAGAGTTAGATATCCATCCCTGTGGGGTATATTGATTGTACCAAAAGGAGGCAAAGTTAGCATTAATTTTTGTGCAAGCATGCATCACAGAGAAATATTAACGTTTCTTAGATGAGAATTGAATAGAAAATGTGTTTCATAAAGTAATAAAATGAAATGGGGAAGTTAACTCTGAGTGCATTATGAAAAAAATCAATCTTGCTAAGCTTGTATTTCCATTTGTGCAGCATTGTTGTGAGAAGAATTGATTTGGGGAATATATTTTTGCAGTTTAGGCTCCTGCAATTAATTACTGATGATCATTTTTTGGTCTCACTGGAGTTTATCCAGTTAACTGTACACTGAGCACTGAAGAGAAGAGGCTTTTCTGAAGCTGCAAGTGCCTTGCTCTGCAAAAGAGATGTAAAAATCCTGGTGCTGTTTGTTCTGACAAAGGAGATAAGTTCCACTTACTCTGTGGTTAAGCTGATTCTGCATTTTTTTTTTTTATGGCCTCTTGTGGAACAGGCTTCCTAGTGGAGTGGTCGATGCCCCACACTGTCAGTGTTCAAACAGTGTTTGGACAGTGCTCTCATTTATGTACTTCAGGTTTCTGTGCGGCGGTCAGGCAGTTTGAAGATCCTTCCAACTGAGCTTTTATATTTAAATAACTGTTCCTCAAGAAAATGATGTCTTTTGATTTGTGTGGAACAGTATGTTCAGCTCTAGCCTACAGTACAATCCTATTGTAGTTCAGCACATTAAAAGCAGATTTTTTTACCTTTTATTTTCTCTACTAAGGCTTTCATCTCCATAAGTTTCCATTCTCAGTCGGTTCACAGCAAAACTTTTAAGAACAACCCCCAGACTGTAGAGGGTTAAATACATATTTGTAAAGGTTTTTGTGTTTTGGTTTTCTTGTTTCCTTTTGAAGGAATAAAAACATGGTTTTTTTAATCTGATGACGGATCTGAAGGAGAGCTCAAAGAAAAAGGATCCATCGTACCTTCTTTAAGCATTGGAATGAACACACATACACAGAGCACAGCTTTGCGCCGCGTGGAAGAAAACAGCCAAACAGGAAAATCAATGCTCATAGAACAGACCACCACTTTAGTAGTGTTACCATTTCATAGCTTCCTTTCTTCATGCCAGAGCATATCACTACCTTGCGACTGCTAGATTTCGTGGTCAGTAGCTATAAACATGAGCTTTTTGCAAAATGGGAGTGTTTACACATGCCCATTTTTCTTTTTTTTATTTAATCTCTTTCCCCAGTACCTGTTTGCCTATCTGTAATCGTCTGATTGGTCAGTGTGTGATATTGCCCTTTTTCTACTAGTAAATGAGCTGCTGTCTTTTGTGTAGTGGGCATCTCTTCCCTTTGATTCCAGCCTGGGGTTGGTCTTAACTTGTAGCTATTTCCATTTTCTGATGGCAGGGTTGCATTGTGAGAATGCGCCTTCATTGTTAGTGCCTGGGTATTGACTTAGGGCACATAATAAAAATAACAAACAGCTTGAGGTATGGGATTTTCCTGACACAGTGTTTTCGGTAAGAAAAGGTACAGCAACAGCTGTGAGAAGAAGTTGATGCGGCGTGAGTGGGTAGCAGTGAGTGGCTAGCTGCTATGTAATGAAGTAAACTGTGCAAGTACAGGACCAGCAATAAGTAGGACTGAACAGGTATGTGTACCTTTGCAGTTGATTGATGAGACCAAAAATGTTTTGGTTTACAAAAAGTATTAGGTGTTTATTATTTAAGAATAAGTTGCTTGAGATCATGATGACTTCTAATATGAGCTATGGTTCCCTGACTTTGTATGGCTTGATTCAGTAACAACGAAGTATGCATTTAATGCCAGTGCACAGAGGTGTTTGAGAGGAATGTTTGTCCCTCAGCAAGGACAAAGCTCTTAATTTAATTCGTGTTGGTGCCACCTATTGGCAAAATGTCTAGCTGTTAAAGCTTTTTAAGAAAAGCAGAAAGTACTTTTGAACATCATTGTATTAAACCATCTCTAGTGGAAAAAATGGCATGTTATAGGGTCTTTTTTCTTTTCAGATTTTATTACTTGAATCTTCTGGCATATGAGCCTAGAAGAGCAAAGGAAGGTGTACAAAAGCATCCAATCCATTTTAAGCAGTAGGTTTAGCATTTGACTCCCTGAGAGAGTCAAATATTTTAAAAGGCTGAGCAGAATAATTTCAGAGGTTTACAGTGCTGTTGTGGATGGGTGATGTAACTTCTGTGTCCAGGATTGTGTTCAGTCATTGCTAAAGGTGAACAGTAAGAAACCTAGTGTAGCATTAATGTTTGCAGAGGTGCTGACAATTTATTTTTGGAGTTGTGCAGGCCGTTGTAAGTAGAAGCTGTTATCTTGCTTGCTGACACTACATTCCCCATTCATGCACAAGATTGCTGAAGCCTTCAGCATTTGCTTTGTCTCCTAACTGTCCTTCTATATACCCTCTTCCGAAACTGTCAGCATCATTGCAGCAATGACTGTACAAGGAGATTTGCTTTTTACTCATCCTTATTTCATCCTGTTGATATTTTTGGGCCGTGTTCTTTTCTTGAACCACACGTGCTCTGGTTGGAAAAATAATATCTTTATACATCTTCCTGAAAAATGAAAACCAATATCCAACTTTATCTTACCTTTTGGTAAGAATTGATCTCTTGGAAATACTGAATCAAATTTGAGCCTCCATTTTAGGAATTCCATTTTTCTGTACAAAACGTGTATCCTTTACGTTTTGAAAGACTACAAATGCTTACCTGAAAGTTTGCTGTATGTAGTTGTCTTCAGGTAACACCGAGCAAATCTCTTTGAGGACGGTTTCCAATATACTGAATGGATTTATTTTATTTACCTTCTGTTTTTCTTCACCCTCCATCATTGGTGTGACAGCATGACCAGAAACCATGGCAATTTAGAACTGATTTTTGGATACCGCACTGTAACTGACCACATCTTTGTTGAGGAAAATTGTTCCTTTTCAAGCAGGTGTTGTGAGACAGATTGAAAAAGCAACCATTTATTTCTGAATGAAAAAATCTACTGAGTGATAGTAGGCTTCTACTGCTGAGCATTTCCACATGAAAAAATCTACTGAGTGATAGTAGGCTTCTACTGCTGAGCATTTCCACTGTGCATCTAGATACTTGGTTTTGAAGTGGAGCTGAAGGCTTACGCAGAAACAGAGCTGTCTGTGGGTAGGCTTTGTTACGTACTGTAGTTCTGAAAGGTGCTTGAACATTCAGCTTCAGAAAGGGGCTTTTCTTTTGGAAACTCAGACTCCAAACTGACTTGGAAGAGTGGGTTGTGATGTGTGAGTTTTGTCAGGAAGATAATTTCGGGTGGAGTAAGATGGATGCTTATCTGTTCCAGCGCATTACAGATGCCATCTAACTTAATTATGACAAAACTAGATTATGCCTTCCCACCACACCATCTCCCACAAAGGGATGCACAACTATTTTTGCATAGCATGTTGGCAGTGTTTAAAGAGCTGCATACAGCTGTACTTGCATGAATATATGGAAGGAATCCTCCACTGAGTTCTGGTGAGGCCGTGCCTGTGTGATTCTTGTGGATGGAAATGAAATGACTCTGATCGTGGCGGACTGATTCTTTTCATTTGTTATTTTCAAATGAGCTCCCCAGAGGAGCTGCTGCTTCCTTTTCTTGATATCCTTTGTGTGTGCTAGTGATGGCCAAAAGAGGGTGGGAGGAAGGCTGACTGGTCAGACAGAAGTGACCAAGAGGAACATAGAGGCTATATGTGGTCAGGGTTATGTAGCTGTAAAGAACATACTTTCTCCCACACTCAAGTTTGCCATATAGTCACTGTGATGTTGAAGGGTGTGTTGTGCTATATGTTTCTAAGAATCAGCACCTGAATTCTCTGTAATGTCCCTTCAAGTGACTGGACATGAGGAAGCATTTGAGGTGAGGGGGTCTGACACTGGAACAGGCTTCCTAGTGAGGTGGTTGATGCCCCACATCTGTCAGTGTTTGAGAGGCGTCTGGAGAATGCCCTCCTTTTTGATCAGCCCTGCAGTGGTCAGGTAGATGTACAATTCTATTATCTTTCTGTAAACTTGTGGTTCTTGTTAAATGTCAGAGTAGTGGCCTAAATGCTCAGTAGAACTTCGGCTTAGTGTAGCATTAAGTAGGCTGTGCATGTGCTAAGCTCAGCTTTTGCAAGAAGGTCCTACAGAAATGCATATGAAGTCACGCATGTGCAGTTCCTCCAGGGACTGGAGACAGTGCTGCTGTGCTTGTTGCCAGGTGACTTGTGGCTGTCTTTCTCCAAGCTCTAAAAGAACAAGACTTGTTTCCATTTCAGTTACATTTTTTCAAGGTAACTATTAAAATGAGAAGCCTTGGAGAAAGGGACAGTGAAGAAGTTCCTGATTAACTGCTGCTGGAAAAGTCATGTGCAGCTTGTGGAGGAAGCATGTGTCTCGTTTTGCTGATGAGAAGCAGGTTGTTTGTTTGTTTGTTTTCAAGGGGGGAGGGAACATCCAAAAATTGTAAAGTTTTGCTAGTAAATAATTGTCCAAATCTTGCATTTTCTTTCTTTGCATGGTGGTGGAACAGCATTAGTAGCATGTCTGCTTCTCTTCCCTTTATTGGTGCTTACTGTAGGATATGTGAATAAATGCAAGCTGCTGCTTCTGTAACGTTCTGGTTTTAACTGGCTTTTGCCAGGATGTCTGAATGTAGCAATCACACTGATTCCCAGAAATGGTGAAAAGGCTTGTATTTGTATTTCAGTGCTGTGGTAATAGGAGAGGATGGATTGAAAAGAGCACGTTGCTCGCTGCAGTGCTCTGCATGGGCCTCCTGTTTGTTGGCAGGGGGACCTCATGCCAGGCTCTCCTGCTGACAGGAGTGGGTTGGCAGTGGGATCTTCAGCTCTCCACCCCAAGTGGTTTTGACATGGAGTGGCTCGTTATGGGTGTGAAGATATTTTCAAAGTAATTCATCCCAGGAAGAGGGTGTGGAGTAGGGTTTGTTTTTCTTTCCTGGAGGCCTTCTACGATCACAGGATGTAAGACAACGTAATAAGCACGTTTTCCTCTAAAACCCTCTGAGAACGTGTTGTTCTTTGCTAAGGAAGTTTTTAGAAGGTCATTATAGCACTGGTCGTTGACTTTGAAAGTGTCGGTTTTTGAGCAGTAAGAGTCAGTCAGCTCTGCAGAGGAGTAAGGGAGAAAGATGCAGTCAGAAGAGGAGGCTGAGGAGTTGTACCAGGGGAGGTTCACAGTAGATATTAGGAAACATTCCTTCTCCAAGAGTGGCAGTGCATTGGCACACACCGAGGGAGGTGGTGGAGTCACTATCCATGGAGATGTCTAAAGAACTTGTAGATGTGGTATTGAGGAATGTAGATTAGTGGGCAATATTGGTGGAAGGTAGACAGTTGCACTGGATTATCTTAGAGGTCTTTTCCAACCTTAATGATTCTAAGATGCATGGCAGTTGCTAGCACAGGGGATGAGGATGTGTGGGTCTACCTGTGGGCACTGTAGCTGAAAGGAGAGGTGAGGAGGATTTGGGCAGTGGTTCTGTCAGGCCTATGCTTGTCAGTATGCAAGCATTTTGAGCCCAAAGTATTTAAGCTTTTGAGAGAACTGTGAACTTCCAGAAACCATCTTAAAGTCAGGTGGAGCAGGGGAAATGGTGGGTTTATCTTTCAAATTCAATCTACTGTCAATGTATTTGTATTGTCAGTATATTTAATGTGAGGGAGAGGTATTTTGTGCTTCAGGTTTCTTCCTTCTTTTCATTTTGTTGTTCTCTCCTGTTCCCTCAATAATACTGGTACCTCCGGTCAGGGAACTGAAACACTAAATTAAATGCTCTGTTGACTTCCCTGTGGAGATAACATGCCAGGAAAACAGATGGCTTATTTCTTTCATGGTAAACTCATTTTATCTTTTGCTTCAGTGAGTATTATCTACGTAGTTCACTATTATGTGGCAGCTCAGATGTAAATGATACTTAGCAAATAAGACACACTAACAGTCTGTGAATCAGGAAGCTTCCATACTAACATGTATAAATACGTGCAGCAAAAGAAGTAAGATTAAGAATATAGTAAAGTATTTTGGGAGTATATCAGTATTCATGTTATGTGTAGGGATTTATTGATCTCTACACGCTTTGAGTTGCCCCTCAGTATATGAAGGGCAAAACTCATGAAGATATTTACATGTTGCTTTTAAGGGTAAATAAATGGGGGAAAAAAAAAATCTAAAAGGAAAGATAGTTCAGTGTATTAGAAATGTATTTCGGGTACCTATTTGAAGTCATTCCAAAGAGGTTTCCTTTTTCTTTGTATGCGTTCACAGAATCTAGCTGTATGGTTGTTTCTTTCTTGTAGCTGTTCTGCAAATGGAATGCTGTTTTTATCCACAACATTTTATTACATTTGATATTTCAAAAAAATAGCACAATACATCTCTGTAGTTTATCCCTGAGCAGTGAATTAATCCTGAGCTGAATAGAAGCCCAAGTACTTTGCTACAGAGCTCTAGTTGCAGCCTGAAAAAGCAGGAATGTTTTCTGGAGCAGGAGGATATTAAAACCAATGTAGAAATGTGAATCAGTTGCACCCTGCAGCTATACAAAACAGGCATGATTTCAGCTCAGGTTTTTTTTTATATGCTTTATCTGCTAAGTTTTGTTTTGCTTTGTTTCTTAGGTTTTCTTAATAACTAAATAGAATACACAAACATCATACCTTCTGTTACCAAGCCCTGTTCAGCTGACTGTCTTTCTCATTACTTCACTACTCAACAGAATTGTACAGTCTTGCTGGGGCATTATTAGGTTTTTTTTAGTCATCTCAATTTTTCATATGGTCTGGGGATGAGACCATATGTTGTGCTGTTTGCATCAAGCTCAAGAAATTTGGATTTACAAGTGATATGCATGGGAATATGGAATGCTGAGCTGGGAAGGATTGAGTCTGGTCCTCGTTGTATTCAGTCATGGTTATGTTCAGTTTATGTTCAGTGAGGTACATAAACTATCCACTCAGTGACTTATTGTACACCATGGCTGCAGGTAGCACCTAACGCTGTCTGAGAAATGTACAACCTGTAGTAAAAATTTAGAATCTGTGTCTTACAGCAAATGATGGTGAGAGAGTTGAATAAATCAGCATTCAATGGACATTTCCCCCCCCCCCCCCCCCCGAACTGTTTTATATAAACACGAGGCATCACATTTTATATAAACACGAGACATCACATTCAAAATAATCCAAATTCATATACAAACTTCACAGCAGCTGTACTCATGGGCACAGTTGATTCCCAAATGACAAATGCTGTGATCACACAGGGCACAGAGGCACTGTGGAGATAACGTTTTTGTGTTGTAAAAAATGATCTCTGATTTGCTTTCTTCTCAGATTCAAAAGGGAAAGAAACTGCAGCAATGAAAGCTGACCTGCTGAGAGCTCGCAACATGAAGAGGTATATTAATCAGTTGACAGTAGCAAAGAAGCAATGTGAGAAGAGAATAAGGATCCTGGGGGGGCCTGCTTATGATCAACAGGAAGACGGCTTTTCTGATGAAGGAGATGGCTCTCAGAGTCAGAAGGTATGAATTGAATAGTTCTTTCATAGCCTGAAGGTCATTCTAAATGTGGTTCATATTAACTCTGCTGTCATTAATCCTCCCTTCCGTCAGGAATGAAGTGTAAATTAATTGCTGTACATTTTTTGTTGGGAAATAACTGCTGTAGTATCTGGAAAGACTCATTGATCATCCAGGTTGGAACGTTGCTGACTGTGGAAAATCAGGATTAGGTTGCATACTGTGTGCAGGGAATTCGTGAGATCGTGGCAGCAACTTTATTTCAAAAGAGTTCAACATATGCGTAATGTTTCATTGCCTCTTGTTATATTTACTGTAGGAAATACCTGTGGGTTTTGTAAATACTGAGTTACTCAAAAGCAAACACTTACTTGTAGAAAGCAACTAGTAAAACTAAGAGCAGTCCCTGCAGGAGAAACTCTTAAGACTGTTGACTGCTTATTTTCTACGTCACTCTACTCTAGGAATGGAAAAAAAAACAATAAAACAACAGGCGTAATTGCTGTTGCATTAGTCAGCAGCTACAAAAATAAAATCATAGCTAATGAGTCTGGCTAAATTTTGTTTAGTTGCTTCCTTGTGTACTTTACTCTGCCCCTCTGGGCAAAGCAAGCAATTTCTGTATTCTGATTAGAAGATTTTATCTTTTTATGTAGGTAGAACAAAGAAGTTAACCCTTCTTGGCAGGATTTCCAAGTTTCGTTGCATTCTTATAATAATTGTAACTGATGTACTGTTTCTCTGTCATGCAGCTCTTTCTTACCTGTTACGCATCGCTCATTGTGAATGTGGTTTAAAGAGGGCAGCTCTCCACCCTCCACTTGTCCTTCAAGAGCCATTTCAGATAGTTTGTCAAAGATTGTGCTGAGGCAGCCCAGAGCTGTTTCCTCAAGTTGAATGGAGCAAGTGGTGCCAGTGGGAAAAAGGCAGAGAGAAGCATGTGGCAGAACCTTGAAGGTCACTGATGCTTCTGAGCAGACTGTTCAGGGCCTGCTGAGAGGGTCTGTGCTTCCTGGATACATCTGTTAGAGAAATGGGGTCGGGTAGTGAAAGTGCACTGGGTAGGGGTGCTGATGGTTGCATTGGCAGTACAAGTGATAGGATCTAGTGCTGCTCTGCTTCTGCACGTTTTGATATGTTTCTACAAAGAACCCAAAAACCTCCCCCTCATCCATGTCAGAGCAGCAAACAGGAAAACTGCTTTTCTGTTCTGTTGTTCCCAGTGCAGTGCGACCAGAAAAGGGGCTCAGGGAGGCTGAACACAAGGCAGCGGCCATGCTGCTCTTCGCTGAGCACAGTGAAATGCCCGGGGCTTGGCTTTGTGTGGGGGACTGCCTTCACTGCCATTCCTTCTCATCCACTGCCTGTATTGCAGTAGCTGCAGTCTGAGCTGCAGGCCCCCAGCCCCTTCTGTACAGGCAATTTGGGTTTTTCACAGCAACGGGACAGAATGTTCCTTTAAAATTTAGCAGGTAAACTGATGTTGAAGTTGCTGCTGCTGTCCCTTAGCTTCTTGTTGAAGCCTGGGGTGAAAGCTTTTCTGTTAAGCTAGTGCTTAACCTGCAGAATAGCTAGCTCCTGTAGAAAAAAAACCTGGGATTTTGCCTTTAATGTGTATGAAATAGGTCAGAAACAGATGATAGTGTTCTGAATTATTGTTTTATGCAAGTGTAGTACAGGAGCTTGAATACATCATTAACTCTGGGAAATGTTTGGTGCTAGCTGAATAAAGAATAAATCGACCAGTGGCCTAAATGCATATTTTGGTTTCATTTCTGCTTCCTACTTTGCCTTTCTTGCAGTTCCAGGGCAGTAATAGAGGTGCTGGTAAGGCTTTATGTTCTGATTATGGTCTTAAATGTGAGGGTGGATTATCTGGAGTTGTCAGTTTTCCTGTTACAGACTTAAGAAACAAAAATGATGTGCTTGGAAATACTTTTTTTTTATAGCAGAAGATAATTACAAAAGTGTCACTTTTTTCTTTCATAAATATGTATGAGTCACAAGGTTGTACTGATTTTGCACATTTCACTTAGCCCATTATTTCAAATGTGAAAATTATAATCAAATGTTTAAAAGTAATGAACAGAGGCACTCAGCTACCACCTGAATCTGAATTGTCAGTAGCTCTGATTCTGATTTACAGTGTGCCCTGGGTGTTAGATTTGCTTTCAGAGAAAATAGAGTTTTAATTAGTGTAATATATAACACATCTCTTCTTATTTTCTCCTGGACCTTTTTCTTAGAAATTTTACTTGCGGCACTGCAGTAACTTAATTGAGTTCTTCTTGCCTATGTTCATTTAGCAAATAACTTGTTCATGGCTTTTGTACAGAGCACAAATAATCATGGCCACGTCTGTGACATAGTCCATGGAGCTGCAGCATCTCCTTAGTGTAGCTATGGTCTGTGAATGGTAAGAGTTGCTGTGAGGTACCAAAGAGAATTCTATCCAGAAGCTATCTGAGAGGTTTTAAGTTGCAGGGAGTCTGTGCTTGTAATGATACTGGAAGAGCTTGCTTCCATGGTCCTTGGATAGATTCTGATTTAATTGGTGATTGGTAAGATTTTCACTGTGATTTCTGAGCTTCAGAATATAAAATCATGTAATGTCAGGGTAAGTGGTGGTATGGCATGTGGGGATATAAAGTAGAGCTGAAATTACTGTTTTGCTGAAGATGGTGGTGTCTTCCGGCAGGAGTGGGCTTCCACATCAAGTAGCAAACTAAGAAAAGCCAAGTGAGCTCAAAATGAAGTGCTGAATATCAGAACTAATTTGAGATGTAGTGTCTGTGAATAAATGAATTATTACAGCGCACCATGAACAATGACATGAGGAAATTTGGGGATTATTCAAGGCATTCTGAAAAAAAGAGACTTACCTAAGAATGCCGTTTTGAAACTTTCAAGGCTGAATTTTTTCCCACAAGCTACCTCCTGTTGGATTGAGATGGATGTTGCTTATGTGGAGAAAAATTGGCGAGGTGACTCTAAGAATGCTTATTGATCTTCCTTAAAATTAAAGGGTATTTACTAACATTTGCCTTTCTCCAAATTCACAGAGTTGTCATTGTAATTCATGAGTAGCAAAGAAAGAATGTAAACTTTTTTCAAAGCAGAAGATGAGCAAACTACAACCAGTTGTCTTTGTTTTTGTTGTTTCCCATGTGTGTACAGCTGTCTCTTTTGGATAACAAGAGGACATAAGAGCTGAAGACATTATATTTAAATTCTGTTCACAAAATGTGGCTGAACTACTTGAAAACCTCTGGGCAGCAAGTGAAAGAATTCAGGTTGTTAGGAACTTCACCTTGGAAGCATAGTTTGATTACCTTAGTTACCCTAGTCTAGATCAATGATGAAGATTTACTGTTTGGTGCCAGGTAGGTATTTTGAGAGGTTTTACACTTGTTTTTCTTTTCTTCAGATTCTTCAGTTTGAAGAAATTTTGGCCAACCCTTCATACCGAGAGCATTTTCGAATATATATGGACAGAATGGATAAGGTGGCTTTGATTGATCTGTGGGAGTCTGTGGAGAACCTGAGGAGTGCTAATAAGGTGGGAAAAACTGCAAGTCCATGTGGCTTGTATATGAACCAGGATATCTGCTTGCTTTTAAAATAGCGATGCTATAGGACGGGTACTGAGCAATTTTGGACTTTTTTTTTTTAGCTTCTTAATGTTTGGGGATGGTGTGGCAATTAAAAATTGTGGTCTTCTTTGATAGTGACAGTAGTTTTCTGGTTTTTATTATGTGGCATCACGACCTATAAAAAATAGGTGCCTCATAGGCAGAAGTACTAATTTCCCTCTCCACCAGAGAGAAAGTGTGCAATAGGAGATTGGTTTTGCATTTTGAAAATACCCAGTTTCCTGTCCTGGTGCACGTGTCTCCGGTGTGCTTTTAAAAGCAATGGGTGAGGAGCTTTGATAATTTTAGAACACAGCTGTTTCTTCACTTAACAGATATCAGTGCTTACCTTGTGAAATGGACTGTTTTTGCACAGGTGCGCAGGCAGAGTGCCTGATCTCAGTAAGAGGTTTGCAAATATGCTCATTCATCTGGGCGTAAAATCAGCTTGATCACCCTCCAAGTTATGCACCTGGATCCAGAGCCATCCTGGTATTGTGAATGTTATTTATTATTCTCTTCATCTCTCATCCTTGCTTTGCAGGCTGAAATACCTCAGCTGGTGAGTGACATTTACCAGAATTTTTTTGTGGAAAGCAGAGAAATACCTGTGGAAAAATCACTTTATAAAGAAGTAGAGCAAAGTCTTGTGGGTAATAAAGGCATTGAAGTATTCTACAGAATTCAGGCAGATGTTTATGAAACTCTGAAGGACAGATATTACCCCTCATTTATCGTCAGTGATTTATATGAGAGATCAGTCAAGAAGGAAGAAGAAAGAAGTTCTGTCCAAGTAACTCCTGAGGACAAAGACGAAGCTGTGAGTCATCTTGACAATTTCTTTCACCATTGCTTAGTTACAGTGAGCTGGAGATGATCCTGTTTAAAGTGTGTGGAAGCATCTTCTGTCCTTGAGCTTTGGATTTCTTTTTTTTTTTTCTAATATGTTTACAAATATTATAACTTCTGTAGTTTCAGTGGATAAACTCAGTGTTTGCAATCTCTTTGAAACAAAATGGTACAAAATGGCTGACAACTTTAAATTAGTTAAAAGTACCTATTTTGGATTTCTAAGCCTTTTGTATTCCTTATCTTTCATTTTGCTTTTTAGTATCTCAGAATGCAAGATACCTCAGACAAACTCAGCTGTTTCATTTGTCAGTCAAGGAAGTGTCAGTGATTTTGTACATTTCTCTTGACACTCTCCATGCCTTCCCTCCCTGCACATACTAGGTACTAAGTGGGTCTTAAAGTTGCAAAAAAGGAAGAGAAAGGTAAAAGGAAAAAATAGAATCTTAGTGTTTTTTATTAATTTATGGAACAAAACAATAGACTGTGTTGGAAGAATAAACTGATTACAATAGCAGTGCAACTCGAGATACTGAAACAGAACATTTCAAATGCCAAGCAGTAACCCAACAGCTGCTGCCTTGGGGCAGGCATTTCCAGTGGGTTCTCTAAATCAGTCATGCTGGGGCAACTGGTTATTTTGATCTAAGAACACTTTGACAAGGGCATCTCTCAGGCTTGTGAGCATCTTTCACTCAGGCTGCCACTTCAGGGCAGCAGTAATATCTTCGTTTTGCTCAGAAGAGAGTGACATGTACTGGTTTGTCAAAAACGGAATCCAAGTGAGAAAAATGAGAGCAGAATCCAGAGGTGCTGATGCCAACCTGAGCATTTAGAAGCAGTTATTCCAAAGCCTAAGGCTTTCCTGCTTGCTGTTTAAATATTACTTTAACTGATTCAGATGAGCTGCCGTAAAGAAATTACTTCCCATACAAATCTTGAGAGCTTGCTCAGTTTTTTATTGTTCGTTTCTCTCAGAGTCCTTTTTCTTGACCAAGTATTCAAGACCTGCTTTCTTTTTTTCATGGCTGACCCAGCTGTGTGTTGAGAGTGGTAGGTATGTCAGGAATGCCCTGCCCTTTTCTTGGCACTGGTTGGACTTGGGGGAAGTGCTGTTACTCTTTTTGCACAGTGCTTTCTGTTCTGAGCTCTGCCCTTTTTATTCTTTTCATGTATTTTATTCAGAGTCTCACCATTCCCACCAGTGGTGATAAGCATTTCTCAAGGAAAACTGACACCATGCTTTAGCACTGAGCTAACTGTCAGATAATGTTCACTGCTGAAACAATCAGATCTTGGACATAGGCATCATCGGTTTTTCTTCTCTGTGCTTGCTTAAATGCATGCCTTGTTTGAAGGCTGTGTTTGCTGTGAAACCTTAAAGACTAAAATATGGCCAAATTTTTCTATAGGGTTGAAGTTTTTCTGCATCTTTTTAAATTACAAGCTAAGTGCGAAGTTGCATGTGCTGTTAGAGCATCATCTGATAGAGTGATCCTAATGGCTCTGCACCAGGCTTCAGAGTATTTGGGGTGGGAATAAATTATAGCAAGTTATTCCTCTAGAAGTTTCCAATAGCCTTCCAACTGTGGGTGGAAATACCAGCTACTAGCTAGCAAACAGCTTTTTTTCCCCCCACATATAAGAATCTGCAGTTGAGACTTTGGTATGCCTGGAGGTTTCCATGTAGACAGTGAATACGGGTTGTTTTGGGGCTGGTATGGATTTTGGTGGTCTATATTCACACTTTCTGGGGGCACTGTGGGAGTTGTGTGTGTGTTCAGTTTCCATTCACTTTTCTGTTGAGATAAAAGCCATGTAGTGCCCTTTTGGGGGGAGGGCACAAATGTGAGCCTTGATGGAATGTGAGAAGACCAAACCAGGTGAGGGCATGCTTTGCTGGTCCTGCTGCTAGTGGAACAAGCTCTTTTCCTTCTCATCTGTCATCACTGTTTGTATCATGGACGAAGCTCCATTTAAGGGTCACAAGTAAAGACACAAAAGCAAACAGAACAAGCCTGGAGGCCGTGCTGGAGCTCTGTGGAGATCACTGCAGAGTCCCAGGTCTGTGTTCTGGAGATCTAGTGGAAATAGAAGTTGTGCAGTGGAGCTAAGGTGAAAGCAGCACAATCCATTACGGTCTCAGCTTTGAGTATGTTGATTGATTATTTGATAAATCTGATAATTCTATTGGAGGTAACTTGCTATCTTGTAATTTGTCATTATATGACAAACTTGCATTCAGCACTGTTTTCCTGCTGAAAGGCTCAGAATCATTTAATGACGGATCTTACAGCCTTCC
The DNA here is from genome assembly GCF_019232065.1 of Centrocercus urophasianus. Lineage (NCBI taxonomy): Eukaryota > Metazoa > Chordata > Aves > Galliformes > Phasianidae > Centrocercus > Centrocercus urophasianus. The sequence continues at coordinate 50,350,406 of NW_024884475.1, forward strand.
TCTGGGAGCAGAGCCTCACTGCTTTGTAATTAAATGCAGTCTTTTGGTGAGTGGAGCCAGACTTGGTGGGAGCAGCTGCCAGCTCTTCCCTGCTGAAACTAATATTCCTGATTCTGTATGACGTCTGTGTTTCCCTGCAGGTTCAAATGTTTGGCTTATGATCTGTGGAGTTTGGAATAAAGTCCAGTGTTGCTAGTATTTATTATTTATATTATTGTAGTTAAGAAGCTGTAAGCTAGTCTCTGCACGCGTGCTTTGGAGCAGTCTCTGACTCACAAAGTTTACAGATCATGCAAAGCAGATGGAAGGACAGGGCATGCAGCTAGTATTTGCTCAGCCACATAGGAGACAAAGGCAGAGCTGGAAAAGGGCATGGATTTCTTTGCCTAGAACTCCTGATTCCTACCTTACGTTACCATCCTTTAGAAGGACCAAACTGAGGAGGTTAATTATTGCTGCCACTGTGACCTTCTCAAACCTATTTCACTAAGATGTAAACTCAGAGATTTCCTTCTGTTAGCTTTATGTTAAAATGAGATGAAACTTATTTAGTGGAAATACCATTAAATAACACAGAAGTCTGTCCCTTGTTTGTGGATTAGATTCATCCCACCGATAAAACCAAGATCCATTCAGCCACAGGCAAACCTCAGAGATTTTTGAGGATGACACTGCTGATGGTGGGTGCATCACAGTGCTGTTTGCTCGATCTCAGCCTCTTCATTCCTATTTGAGGAGCTACCGTAAGAACAGGGAAGTTAAGGCAAATGTCAGAAGTTGTTAAAGAGGAAGTTGCTGAAAGGTGTGAAGTTCTGCATTTTTTTTCCACGTGCTTGCTGTGCAGCAGATGGGAAAATCAGTTGGTTTGTTTCAATGACTATGAGAAAATGATTACTGAATTTAGGTAACGCGTATGTGCTTCTGACACATTTTTTATTAGCATTTCTAAAAACAGCAATAAAATGTGTTTACAGAGAGATAGGTTGTAGTTAGCTGGTTCTACAGGCTGCTAAATCTGTTTTGTGAAGGCTTGTTGGAGGCAGGACTGTGTATAAGAGCTCTGTTTTTTTTTTCCCCTTGTCTTACTACCTTCCAGCTCAGTGCTGAGTATTTGCTGTTCTGTGTGGTTCTGAATATCGAGTTACTAAGCTGTTGCTGCTTTTAAAAGAAGCGTTGATTCTTCCTGTCACACCACAGACTTAGCTCAAAGGTCATTTTTGTTTGGAAGAGTTTCATGCAGATGTAGTAGAAATGATAATTTGACATTCTTTTCGTATGTCTCATATTGGATCTGCTGGTTGAAGTATATATGAGAATTTGTTAGACTAATATGCCAATAGACCTACATGTTTATCTAGATGAAGAATAAATGTTTTTACACGTGAAATGCATTTAGAGCAAACAAAATTTTTCCTTTTTTCACCTTAATGATGCAGTCATCCACATCCTCTGTTTCTAGAGCCAAGGTTGTGGAGAAGCTACTGAAGAATGCAGCACAGGAATTAATGAACAGGCCAGTTATGCTGTAAATAAGCTTCGCCAACTAAACGACAAGCTTAAATATAAGAAACAGGCTCTAAATTCCATATGTAATTCACCAAAACCCAACAAAAAGGTGAGTACCTTGGTTGTCTTCAGTCCTATTTTCATATGATGTGTTTATGTAATATCCAGTCACATCAGGCCCTTTCTGGACAAATCTGATGCCTTTTTTGTTCACCCTGTTTTTAAAAGTGCAATCAGAGCTTGGTGATAACTGTTTTTTTTCCCTATTTTTTAAAGATACTGTCAATACAACTGCAGCTGTGATTTAAATTTTGACATAAAATAACGACCTTTCCTCCTATAGTTTTGTTGCTCTGTCCACAGCAAATCAGATTTCTTCCTTGCATCTCTGCCCACTTAGATCTGTATAATTAATTGTTTGTGACAGCTGGCTCAGTCCTTGCTGCATCTGCAGCGCTGCAGTGTAGGGCTGCACTCATTAACTGCTGCTCCCTCTGCTGTCTTGCAAGTAGCACAGCAGTGTCATGGTGTCCCAATATGCAATGGGCTTGCTTAAATAAAAGAACAAAAGACCCATGAAAGTGACTTAAAGGAGTCAGGAGAAAGCTGCAGAGGATACTTTCATCATCCTATGGGGACGGCTGAAATGGCCTGGGCCTACACCATGGCTCAGGACTATGGGCTCTTCCTTCCTTCTTTTGTTACTTTGCACATGGGGTGAGTGCAGCAACACTAGTCTGAACAGAAGTTGACAGCCCACTCCTTCTCACTGCTCCAGGGACATATACCTCTAAAGCAGGGTGTGAGCAGTAGCTTTGGAGGCTACAGTGGCCAGCTTTGCTCCCTCTGTCCCTTCCACACCATCCACCTGCCATAGCCTGTCTCTGCAGCCTGTGCCAGGGTCTCACCACTCCAAATAAAGCAGCTGTCTATTTTTTAATAATACAATATACCACCTCATCACATTTATGAGCCTTCGCTGTAAAACTTGTAGCACAGGAGCACATCCTGGCAGCAGATTGTACACAGATACCACATTTTATGTATACTTCTACCCTTTCTAGATACTATCCCCTGGGATTTAGGTATAGATAGTTATTTTTGCTGATATTGTAAGATATGCTATTTCTCCTTTGTGAGATTGACTGTGAGCTATGTGCTGATGAGAACATCTTTATTTTTTTTTTTTCTCCAATGTGTGGTTTCCACAAGAGTTAGTCCTCCACTTTTCCAAAACTGAAGTGAGTTGAGTGGTAGGTACTTGGGTAAATGTTACTATAGCATTGTTCCTGGAAATGTAATCTATTCCCAAGCTCTTCCATCTCATCGTGTGTATCTGAAATGGAAAAATGGTAGGGAGAATGCCTTCAGTAAGTGGTGTTGCAGTAATTGCAATTTCAATTTAGAATAAAACTTACAATATATGAACTGTGTAATAAATAATTCTATCTAATGTGCCTCTTTTATCCTGAGAGTGTGACAGTATCGTGCCTTTTGTTTTTCATTTTAGTATTGGAGCTGATCTTTGAGGCTAACTTTATTGTACGAGTATGCTGTCATCATTTTCTTTTGCACATAAATTGGTCTTTTGCATCTTTTTGCCTTTCTGAGTAGTGGCCTCAGAAATGTGACTGGATGTGCCACCCAAGCTTTTTCTTCCCGATGGTGATTGATAAATCTTCCTCTGCAGATTGTTTCTAAGCTGAAGGATGAGATCACTCTGATGGAGAGAGAGCATAACGACCTTCAGTTGCACATTGCAAGAACAGACTGGTGGTGTGAGAATCTCGGCATGTGGAAAGCCTTCATCATCTCAGGCGAGGTATGGTTTTTATGGGTCTTCATCCTCTGCAGCAGCTCAAACTTGCGGAAAGAGAAGGATAAAAAAATTGCATATGCTTTCCTTTTGCCTTTGTGTACATGTGTGTTCTTTGTATTTGCTTGGCGAGAAAAAACAGTCTCTTCTGAACTCCTTTCTTTCCCAAGTGTTTACTGTATATGTAGAAACATTTCCAGTGCCCAGATTCTGTTGCAATGGAGTTATTAAAACACCTGTGTATATATGAGCAGGTTTTGGCATTGGGTAAACTAGTTTGCTGTCTTAAGAGCACAGTTTTTCATTGGAGCTGCCTCATGCTATAAATACCGTGCTTCTGCACTTGAGCATGTCTCTCCAGTATGCTTCAAAGATATGCACACTTTTTGCACTTTGTATTACAATATGTAATGGTATTGCAGTTTCAAGGGACTAGGATAGGATACCCAGAAAGAAAGTGCTTTATATCTGAGAGTGAGTTGCTCAGATCAGCATTTCCATTTTTCAGAAATACTGTTGTGAGATATTTGCAGGAGACTTGCAAACACAAACCCAAAGGGTGGGGACCTTCCTGGTAGACACTGTTCTCTCTGAGCCACGTGCTGGGAGCTGCTATTCAAGCAATTCTTTTTGCAGTGTTCTGGCTGAGAAAGCAGGAAGGTAATTCCCAAAATAACTGTGCTTGGAACCAGGCATGTTTTTGGAAGTTGAATCTGGTGCTGTGTGTTCTGTCAGGATGCTGCTGCACTTTTTCTCTAGAGAGATGTGAAACCCAGAAGTCAGATAGGGTTTCCCAGTTTCCACGGTCAGATACAGGAAGAGTGCATTGCAGAGAATGTTCTCCTGGTGCAGCTGAGCAGCTGTACAGGACACAGATATATTTTAACTGTGTACCTTCTGCACTGGCATCGCAGCAGCTCTTCAAATCTCCTGTCATAAGCATTAAGCATTGTCAGACTTCCATGGGCTTCTTAGAAAATGTGTCATAATTATATGAATTTTGAAGTCTATTCTTTTATCTGGATTAATTAAGTAGTCTTAAAAATAAATAAAAGTCTGGAAAGCTTAAATATATTGTTACTTCCCTCAAACAGGTGCGGTGAGAATGGTGTTCTTTCTGCTACTTGCCTATATATTAAGACAAGCATGTGACCTTTTGGTATAGTTTTCAGTTTGAGTTTTCTATAGATTTTCTGATGTATTGCCTTCACAAAGAGACTTATATTTTGTGCAGTGATGGTGAGGGAATTTGCATGCCACTCTGGCAGCACAAATTGTTCCACTGTTTACTTTCACAGTTGTACCTTATCTGTATTTTTGTTGGCTTTTTTGTTTTTCCCCATAAGGTTTCAGAAGAGAATGGAGAACAAGTGCCCTGTTACTCTGTCCTAGTGAGTTTACAAGAAGTCGGTGGAGCTGAAACTAAGAACTGGACTGTTCCCAGGAAGCTCAGTGAGTTTCAGAACCTACACCGGAAGCTCAGTGAGGTATGAATCTCAAGGGAGGGAGAGGATGTAGATTGCTAAAAGTTGTCAGGGTCGTATATGGAGAAGGGAAAAAAGCCAACACTGAGTAACACACAAAAATATGACCAGTTCTCCAATCTTTTGGCTTTCACCCTTTCTAGGTTCATTATGCATATATACGTTGCCTCTGCCAAATGTACATGGAATTATTTGCTTTTTTTTCTTAATAATGAGTGTTTTACTGAAGTGACCCAACATCTAAATAATCCACTTGCACCTGTCAATATTTTGAAAAGTAAATTTTTTCTCTGGCTCCTGGAGAGGTATTGAAACTGACACTCTTCGAACAGAGGAGATTTCCCATTAATTTGCTCTACCTTTTCTGTCTTGTAGAAGATTGATAATGGTGGTGTTGGGAGTTGCAGAAAGGTTTAGATGTGTCAGCCCACAGTGGGTAAGGGAAAGGTGTTTTCAGCATGCTGAGCAGGATATGGAAGGCAGATGAGACTACAGAATCTCATTTCTATTTAGAACTGGCACCGCTGTTGTTTTTCTGCACATGCACGTTAAGTGAGTTGCCCTTTCTCCTGCAGTGCTTTCCATCATTAAAGAAAGTTCAGTTGCCTTCACTCAGCAAGCTGCCCTTCAAATCCATAGACCAGAAGTTCATGGAGAAGTCTAAGAACCAGCTTAATAACTTTCTGCAGGTAAGAAAGCAGACCACAGAGTGATGAAAGTACCAGAAGTTAAGACAGCTGTATGTTCATCTCTTCTGTCCTACGTGGATTTGATGACCACAGTTATTTTCCTTTTACCACACTTTGACAGCCACTATTTGGAAAATCCTAGTTCTCCATCGTGCTTTGGTGAATGTATCCATCTCCAACACTTCCTGCTAGTTTCTGAGTAATGTCTCTGTCCTTTCTGTCTTTGTGGGGTCTTAGTGTGCCATTTAGGTCTTTATCTTCTATCTTCCCCTCTCTGTTCTTTCCAAATAAGACTTCAGATGGTCCATTTTAGAGACTGCACACTCCTGCCCCATCTTGACTGCAGCGCAAAGGGTCAGTGGTGGCAGAGCATTTTCCTTCTTAGTCCCAAGTTTGGTGTGTGGCCAGTTAGCTTGAGGGGCTGTCAGCAAGGGGGGGGGAGTTGTGCCTCTTGCAGAGTGGAAGAAGTGGCTTGGCTTCTGTGGGAGTTGGGTGTCCGTGAACTAGGCTAATACTGCTGAGATTGCATTAATTTAATTGAATGCAGTGTGTGATTACTGTTTTTAGGTCACCTAGAGCCTCAGGTGGAGAGCCTTGTAATTTAATTTGTTTAAAATAGACAGGTATTCTTGGAGAGGGAGATCAGTTTTGCTTCTGTGGACAAATTTGGTCTCAGGTAACACCACAAATTACATTTACAGCATTTGCTTTTTATTTTACAGCACTCTTTATATGTGTGGCTGCTTTTTAAGATAGATTACTCGAATTCTCAAGCATTCTGTGTTAGCTGGAAGATATCAATATGAAAAGTGTGTAAACTTCAGAGTTACCTTCCTATTTGCCAGTGACTTGAGGGACAGTCAAATGTTGCTGTTTGCCATGAACACTTCTCTTGGGAGTAATGTTATCAATCATCTGGATTCTTACAGTTAAGATGGAAGCTGAACTGGAATTGAGTTCTCAGTATGAACTGTACTTATTCTTACACTGATAGGATTTCAAACTTGGACAGGTTGCCAACTTGTTGTGTCCAAAAACATTATTGAAAAGAAATGCGCGAAAATTATAAACTAGGTGACTGTGAATCTTCATGTTTTTTTCCTTAGGTGCTGTCATGATCCTTTACCAAAACGTAGGTGGCAAGCTTTATGTCCTTCTCTCTTGTCTTCCTTCCTACTCCTGATAGAGCTGTGATATCCCTTGCTCCCTGATGGTTGTACAGTGGTTGCCCATGTTCTGAGTAGTGCTGCTAGTGCCAGCAGCAACAGACAGTGTAAGAACAGCTTCTGCTAACTTGACCAGTGCCATTTTGGCACACAGAAGTCTGGTGGCTACAAAAAGGGAATTTCTTTTTCCTCTGGCTCATCCACTGCCACCAGAAGCATTCTAAAGAGTGGGTTCTCCTGTCCTGTGAGCAAGAAGAGGTTGGCAGTAACCCTGCTGGAATTACAGCCTGGTTTGAGGGCTTGAGGCAGTCCCTGTGTTCATTCTTTGCAGGGATGTGTAGCCTTAAAAGAACTTCTGTGAGGTACTTGAGAAAATCAATTCATGGCATACATGGGTGGAATTCCTCAAAAGCTTCTGTGCCTGCACACAGACAGGTGGGCACTCCCAGGTGTGTTTGACTGAAGTCAGGTGTCTAAAGAAAAGAACTGAATAATGCCTTCGGAGTTGATGCTCTCTCTATTTACTAAAAGGAGAGCATAGAGCAAAACAGCTCAACTGGGAGGACTGGCATTGCTAAGTGCGAGAGTCATCTAAAATGCATGAGGTTGAGATGAGTTTGGCTGATAGGAGCCAGTCCTCTAGAGGTAAGTTAATTTGATTGTTGACTAGCTAAGAAGTAATTAATAGCAAGTCCTAGAATTGTCATTTTTAACTACAACACCTAAAAACTAATTTCTTACAAATTAGAACTTCATGTTTTTAAAAATGAAGTTGTCGGATTAAAGGCTTGCCAAGCTTCTTAAAATAAGATCATCATAGCCAAGCATCTGTCAGACATAGATTATTTTTTCTCATTCTACTTTTGAGCTATCTTAATCATTAAGTTTCATTAGCTGGCCTGATGCACTTTGTTCCTTACAAAGAAATAGTTAATGTGTTGTTTCTGTCTCTGTATTCCTTTCACAGAAATTGCTCTCTGATGAAAGGCTCTGTCAAAGTGAAGCACTTTATGCCTTCTTGAGCCCTTCTCCAGAACACCTCAAAGTGATTGATGTGCAAGGGAAAAAGTCATCTTTTTCACTCTCATCATTTTTAGAGCGACTTCCTTGTGACTGGTTTTCTCATCAGGTGGTGAGTTATCTTCCTAGATTTAATTACTTAGCCAGAGTAAGCAGACAGAGCCATTATTGTAATACATTTGAATGGCAGGTAGTATTGGAAGGCGTTTTTGAAAGGTCATTTTTAATTTACCTTTAGCGAACAAAGATTCAGAGAGAAGAGCTGCCTATGAATTTGTAAGGTATTTTTAATAAATTTCCTGTCCTCTGACACACAGATATACATATATATAGGTAACTGTGGAACCTATCACGAATGAATGAAATGCAGTCTATGTGGGATTGTTTATTTTTTATTAGTATTCCTGCCTTCTGTGCTTTAGACGTGCATGTTTTAGGGAGTTTTTCTCTTAAGAGACTTCTCTTGGCAGCAACAATTTATGGAGCAAAGCTGGTTTTGATGAAGAATGTCTGCAAATGGTGGTACAGGCTCACAGAGGGAATTTGTGTATGCGGATGGTAGCCCATGTGGCCAAACAGGTTGGCATATTTGATACTAAGGCATAAATACCTCTCGTCTTTGAAAACACAACAGAGAAAAGATGAATGACTAAAATAGCTCACTGACTAAAACTAAAATTCCATGGCGCTCTGTCATGTGTTGTTGGGGTTACAGATACATCCAGGGAACTGCTTCCATCACCAGTTGTATGTTTTGTGAAACAATTTATTTTGCTACATGCTGTAGTTCTCTGCAGTGAATGGCCCTCCTCAAGGCTAAGTGGAGTTAGGGAAACTTGTATGGAGCTGGCCTGTGAATAGACAAAAAGGTGGTCTTGCTACTGTCACGAATAAGAAAATCCTGAATGTTTCCAAAATTGCACTGCATTCACACCTGGGCAATGAATACATTGTATTATTTCAGAGGAATTAATATAAAGTTTGAGATGCTTGTTTTACATTTTGGCGGAAGTGCTTCTGTTCTAAAGATGGAAAATAGTTCATACTCACCATACTGACTAATAGGTGGAAGTAGCAAAAAAACGAAGCTGTTAGTAGTGCACTAATTAATAGAAAAGCATCCTCAAAAAAAAACCAGCCAGATCATGTGTGTATTACATTATTTGATCATGTTGTGTTTTATTCCATATTTTGAACTCTGTTGAAGAGCATGCTCTCTTATAACTTTACATCTTGTCTCATGTTATTCAGATATGTGCAGGAGCAACAATATTAACCTCTTGAGTGCTGCTTTCAGGATTACATATTGCAACAATTTCAGATCTCAGATACCTGGGGTTCCTTAAATGGGGGGCTAAATTTGGAATGGAATTAAATAAGAGGAAAAGTACAATTGATAGTACCTAGAGAGAGGTTTGGGGGTTCATGAACTATTAATGGAGATACAAAACGCACCCTTACAGTGTAAGAGTTACTGCGTTTTCTAAATGGGGGAGGATTCACTTGAGCAGAAAAATAGTATGGGGACCACAGAGGAGTCATTGGATTTGCCCTTCTGCTCTGAGTAGGCCCAGCTATATCAGCAAAATTACTGTCAGGTCTTTATCTGTGGTGTATTTAAACCTCCAGTGACCAATGGATGCTCTGCAGTCACGCAGGGCAGTGTGTCACTCCTTGGTTATAAGCTTGTTCTTACCATCTAACCCAAATCTCACTGTATTCAACCAGCTCTTGTCCTGTCTGCAGCAAACAGAGAGCAGCTTAGTCCCTTTCTTTAGAGAAAACCTCCATGTTTGGGTGAGGATCATGCTCTTTATCAGGAGTTACTACTTTCCTTGGGTCTTTTACTCCTATTTCTCAGAGTGAGCAGCGCCAGCATTCCCTACCACATTCTGTGCAGTTGTCACAGTTCTGCTCTGCACCTTCCTGATCATCCACATTTTTCTGGGAAATACGACTGATTTTGAAACGCGTTGCACCCACTGAGTTCTCATATGCCTATGTATGAAAATCTCCTTTACATATGCTCACAACTGTCTGATGGACAGCATTCCTGCCTATGTATCATGCTGTTATGCTTGCCTTTTGCACAGCAGCGTGGCCCTGGGATCTTTCTCCTGTACTATTATCAGTATCAATATTTTCGTTTCCTGCATTTACACAGTGAGTTATTGCTGCTTTGCAATGCTGGGCATTGCAAAGGTGGGGTTTGGAGGATGGGAAGAAGGTGTAAGATGTTCTGGTGTACAGCTGAAACACTGTAGGATAGGACTTTAAAATCACAGAACAAGAGGGTTGGAAGGGACCTTGAAGATCATCCAGTTCCAGCCCCATGTGCAGGTAGGGTTTGGGTGATAGGCAATTGAAAGTCCATCACTGTTAGGCAAAGAACGAAAACAAATTAAGAGAAATTAAGTCATGAAGGAGGTTTTCTGGACCAGAAGATGAGAAGAGGGGAAAAAAAAAAAAAGCAGTATTGAAGAAATGTCACTCCATGCCTACATTGTCCCTCTGTTCTTAGGAAGAAATTGAAGAGGACAGTGACCTGTCGGACTATGGGGAAGAGATGGATGGAAAAAGGGACTCTATTGCTGAGCCGTGTTTCATGCTGATTGGGGAGATTTTTGAGCTGCGAGGAAGTAAGCTGCAAACCTGCTTATTTGCTAGTGGAACCTGTTGGCCAAGAAATCTGGGGTGCTTTGTAATTCACATTTTTCTATTTCAAGAAGTTGAAATATTCTTGAAACCTCTGTAGCCAACTAATCTGGCAAGGAGCTGTTTTGCAATAGTCCTAACTTTAAAACTTCAGAATAAAAGTGCTATTGCAGTGTAACACTGCAGTAAAAATGTCACTGGCAAGGGAGGGAATATGCTTTTTCATTAAAGAAAATGAATTTGGGAAAAATAGGGAAGTACAACAGCACATTATCTGTATATGGGCTGCAGATTCCAACATACAATTTATGAGGAAGGAAAGACAACTCCATTGCAGGATGTGCCACCAATGAAGCAATGTGGTTTTAATGTCCGTTTCAAGTGCATTATGGATGCATTTCAGTTCTATGCTTTGTATAATGGCAAAGATGCTGTAACTGTGGCACCTTTCCCTAGCAGATTTTTTCCTTCTTTATGTAACTGAGTGATAAAAACTATTTTTGGTTCTATTTGAATGTAGAGCCACACTTGACACTTTATAAAATTAGGTACAGGGTAATTATTACAAAATGCAGCCCCTTCCAAAAATAACAGATGTACATTCCAAATATAGGCTTTTCTTCTAATGGTGGTGAACAGCATGAAAGAAGTATTAGACTCTAATTACTAGGAAGCACTTGCATTTGTTCCTTTAATTGGCAATGGAAAGTTAACTGTATGAGTGAGAATGCTTTTGGAATTGCAGTGCTGCTGCTGCTTATACAGCATTGTAGTTGTAGGGTACAGAAAGTCTTCCTTTTCTTCTAGCACAAAAAGTGGTTGGGCAGTTTCATGGTTCAGTGCACTTCAGATATTCTTGAACATTAAAGCTTATGGTATCAATGGCAAAAGCATAATGCAGATGTGTTTCTGTCATCTGCAGGACTTAAAAACTATATTGCAAAGTGTACAGGGAAAACAAGAAAAAGACTCACGTACCATTAATTAACATTTAATGCAGGGGTGGGTTTTTTGGTTTGTGGTTTTTAGGGGGATGTGATTATGGATTCTGTAATGTTAGTAATTCCATGACCTTCATTTCCTGTCCTCTTTCATCATTCCAGTGTTTAAGTGGGTGAGAAAAACATTAATTGCACTAGTACAAGTCACTTTTGGAAGAACCATCAACAAGTAAGTGCCTGTTACTTGAATTGAACCTGCAACATTGTTCCACAGGGAAAAGACTGAGAAGAATTGTTGAGAGCAACAGTAATAATAATCTGGACACTTTGTTGTATACGATAATCCCCATTTGTTTTCCATAGCTCAGTTTACAGATAGGTTGAGTAGAGAAGCCACAGATGTAGTTTATCTTTCAGCTCATTTACCCAGGACTTTTTCCCCTACACAGGGCTTTACTTTTGAAAGAAATCGGGAGACTGGAACCCTAACAGACTTCTCAATGAAGCAGCCTTGCATTTGAGATAAGCTGCAGCTCTGTTTTTCTGAATGACCTGGCTCTGTGAAGCACTTTGTAGAATATGTATTTGCAGGCTACACTGAAGTGCAGCCTTCTGTATATCTCAGTCAGATTATCTTCAGTGATCTCCATTTTAGAGCACAGCTGCTCAGTACAGCGTGCTGTAATGCTGGTGGAAATGGCATTGGTAAATTGAGATAGTTACATGAAGATAAGCATTGCTTCCATTGTTTTTTAGTAGGGGAAAAAAACAGATTTGAATAAGATGTGATGTGCTCACTTCCATGCTTTTTTACAGGCAAATCCGTGACACTGTACACTGGATGTTCAGTGAAGCAATGCTTGTTTACTATATTGGTGTGTTTCGAGATGCTTTTTGGCCAAATGGAAGACTAGCACCACCACCAACTGCCAAGAGTGACGAACAAAGGCAAGAGACCAAACAGCGAGCACAGCAAAAACTACTTGAAAACATTCCAGGTGAGAACACCTCCATTCTGCTTAATCCCATATCTAATAACTAGTAAGGAAACCAGTTAATCAGGTCCTGTTCTGCTGCATTTTAGATTTTTCCTTTGGAGCTGTAAGTCATGCTTATTTGCATAAATAAGTGTAATTTTGGCCTTATTCTTTGCTTCTCCCATCTTTGTCTGGTAAATGGCACAAGCTTGGGTAGTACCAGAGGATAGAAGGTCCAGTATTGCTGGAGTTTGTACATAATACTCATTAAGAAAGCTAAGTGAAGTCTGGGTACTCTCTGCTATATCCCAGAGAGCAAACAGGAGATGGTTCTGCTCCCTGAAACTACTTGACATACAGGAAGAGTGGCACCACAGCCATCGCCACTTGCTCTGTGTTGTCATTGTTGTGTGATGCTGTGCATTTCTGAGAAGAGGTTTCAGGGCATTGAATATGGAGGGACCTGCAGCCTGGACAGAAGCACCCCAAGCAGAATGGGGTTTGCAGCGCTTTCATTTAATGCCCTTTAATCACCACCAAGTGAGGCAGCTTCCCCTTGAGTGTGCATGCTTCTGGGGTGCTGTCCTAGAACAGCCTTCCCTAGTAGGTTTGGGTTTTCTTATTTGTTTTTCAATTAGAAGTGATGCTTCAGGATATATCTGAATTTACCTGAAATTAAAGACAAAGCACTGGATTTATTCTCCACTGTAATTTAATCCAAAATGTAGATGATAGACATAGACTTCCCTCATCTGCTTGCTTCTGAGAAGTATTTCTGGGAAGGTGGAGAGTAAATCTTAACTGTTAAAGGAATTCTTTGTGTCTGAAAGTATATTTCAGTGAATGGATTAATAATGTTGGCCACTAGACATGACTGTGTGATGACTACATATTGCATTAAAAGACTTAAAGAATATTGTCACCAAGGTGCATAAACTATTATTTGACTCAGCTGACTTGAGAGTGAAGGGTTACTTTCCAACCAGTGACCTGAGTTACCTACGTGTTTTTAAAAGGCTGGCAGATGGCATCTATAACTATCTACCATGAAGGGCAGCATTCCATTTTCCAGCCTTATGTATTTTTGGGTGGTAGTGTTGGTTGCACATTGCCTAGCAGGAGTGAAGCTGTATGCTGAAGTCATGTTCGTTGCAGATACTCTGCAGAGCCTCGTTGGACAGCAAAATGCCCGCCATGGTGTAGTGAAAGTGTTCAATGCACTGCAAGAAAGAAAGGCCAACAAGCATCTACTCTATGTGAGTAACCAGAAAAGTGGGCTTTTAGTTTTAGAATCTTTCTTAATTGCTGAGTTCCACTCAGAATTAAAGCCCAGGGTGTGTGGTTTTGCACACATAATGGTAGTATGGTACTAATCTCTGCAAGTAACTTTTTTTGTTCTTGAGCAAAGTCAGAAAAAACATACTCACTTCATCATCCGAATCATTCTGAGTAATAAAAAGCTGTTTAAAATACAGTACTGCTTTTGCCTATGAGAATCTCCACACATCCGAGCCGCCCATCAGTTACGCACTGATTTATTATAGCTGAGAAGAAGCAGACACTCACTGCATTGCTTGGAGAATCCGAGGCTTTCAGAAGAGCAGTTGCATGGAAGATGAGCAGAAGGACCTTGTATGCTGCTGTTACCTGTGATGTTCTGAATATATCAGAAAGGTTAAAAGAAACGCTAATTTGGCATCTGTATTCAACCTCATATCTTCTCTGTTTTTCAGGTTTTGCTGGAACTGCTGCTAACTGAACTGTGTCCTGAGCTACGAGCTCATTTAGAGCAGCTTAATGCCACTTAGGTTTGAATCTGCACAAGTGGACCACTAGAGAAATGTCTATGTCCAATAATAGACATTAAACTTATTTTCCTCTTTTCCATAGAGGGCTGAGGACTATGATTATTTTTAGGGTTTTTCTTTTTCCTCTTGAGATTCTTTTTTTTTTTTTGTGAAGTAAACATACTTGAAAAGATCTGATGCTGTAGTAGGGTAGACAAAACAATGTTGTATAGTTGCCAATTTTTATTTAAATTGTTCTATTTGACTACTCTTCTGTTTCAAATATAGATTGAAAAATAAATGTTCATATAAGCTCAAAGAAACCAGAAACTATTTTAAACATTTATGAAAAGAAGTTTTGCTTATAGTGGTAAACTAATGAATGTTGTACAGTTCTAATCTCCTCGCTGAGGATTTGAGCATTCCTTTTTTCTTGTGCATTGAAAAAGCCTTGTTGTGCAATATTACATGTAAAGCTATTGTGAAAATTTTATCAATTTTGTTTTTACCAAAGATTTCCTGTAGTTTGAAGCACTTGTAAGCAATAAATAACAAAATTCAATTTCAGTATTTGATGATTAGGCTGTACTAACAACTACTGAATGAGTTTGACAGTGCTAGTTTCATATGGAGTATTTATGTTTTACAGACTTACTGGAGTCTGTGTACAAAATACACATTTTAAACTGGTATCTCCAACCAGAATGCCTGTGCTAAACACAGGGTCAGAGATTAGTGCTTCTGTGAATGAGTAAGTAGACATTTAAGTACACTATTCCAATAGCTTCCCTGATATTACTCAGGGCTCTTTTACTCAGTTTCAGACAACCTTCACAACTTTCCCTTATTTTATACAAAGGAAAGAAAAATGAAACATCTTCAGTGTTTTTTTTTTAATTTATGTAAAAAATGTGTAAATATGGTCTTAAAGCTCATCTAAACAATTAAACATCAAAAAGCTCCAGCTGCCATTCATTACTTTATTTCAAATTCAGTGTAACCATGCTCTTTGAAAAACAAGACTGACCACTAAAACCCATCTGCTGTAGTGAAATCAGTGTTTTTACTAACATCTCATCTCCTTTTGCCACAGAGCTGAACAGTTCTCAAGTGACAGCACAGCCCTAAGAAGCAAGCTTTCCTGCACATGCCAAGCTTTACAAGTAAACAGGTATTTAGAAATGTGCAGGCTTACCACAGCCATCTGTAAAACTTCCCAGAGGTACCATGTGATAAAAGATTCAGTATAATGCTATTCAGATATACAACACTCTTAACCAAAAGGTCTTCTAGCTGTTTCTAATACAGAGGTAGCATAATCACATTATGAAGAAGGATAGAAAAAAATGGGCCTAGTGTGGCCTAGAGACATGCTTCCAGACTAATGCCTTTTCTTCTGTGTTTCTGTAAGTAGAATTCACTAGTAGTAAAAATTGGCATGTAAACTAACAAAAAGTTTACATAGAGACCACCTTCTGAATTGGAATCTCTCTGGTCCATGGGTAAAACATGTTAGGATGGTTCAGTAGATGTAGATGAGTTAAAAAAGCACAAAAAAGAAAGTATACATGTCACTAGCAAAGGTAAGATTCAAAAATGGAATTCAGCACAAAGTCATGAGCTGTGGATGGGCTGTATGTGAAAACTAGGCAAGTTTGGGTTCAAGGTTTTCAAGTATTTCTCTGAAATACTAAAAGTGCAAAAAGCATACCATTCATTTAATTTGGTTCAGTTTGACTTATATGCTGTACAGCAGTACTGTGTCCTTATCAGAACTTGTCTTCAGTACCATTTTAAAAGTCTGCCTTTGCCATGTATCTCAGTTATGTATGAGCTTTTTGCTTTTTTTAAATATCTCAGTAAATTTCTTATAAGTTATATGAATTAGAAATTCAAGCACTAAGTGAACAGTCTGTAATTGAATATTAAAAATGACTTATTATAGGAAGTTTGTCTAATACCTGCCAGAACTGAAGGAAACACTTAAATTCTTCCAAGATTAGCTTTCAGTTCAAGTTCAGAAGCAACATCAGGATCCAGAAGGCAAGCCTTTGAAAACAAAGAACATGAAGTACTAGCTTGTAGCCAAAAAAAATTGTACACTGCCAATACAACACTAGTAAGGCTGTAAATTTTTGTATTTCACATCAGAAAAATTCAGTACTTGAAAATGAGCATGCTCAACTCCAACTGTTAGCCTTAGTTTCATTTTTTTTAATACCATTGGTTTGGCTGGCACCATCACCAGCACCCTAAATCTGCTTACAGACTGGTCATTTTTGTTCAGTTCCATCATATACGTCTGTTTCAAAGCTGGGTAAAAAAAACAGTAGGCCAAAAACTGCAGCTGTGCAGTTATTAAAAACAAAAGAAACCTCACTATTTTCAGTTTAGTTGAATATAACAATGATTAACAACAATTATTTTTCAGGTACAAAAGAAACTGAACATACCCACAACTCCAGTCTTCCGGTTTTACAAATGCCCTTTTACTTTGACTCCTTTATGTGGCCTGTCCCTTCTCTAGGACTGTAGATGTAGAGATGCATGGCACCAATCAACAGATATAATTTATTTTTATACTGAGCAGTTAGTGATGCTTACTTATCAGTAGCATATACGTTGCTACTGAATGGTGAGTGAAAGCTGTAATCTTCTGCCTGTAATGCTAGACTAGGCAGAAGACAAGGGGGAAGGATCACACCCACGTTACGCCATGCAGTAATGGAACGCTGATGTACTTTTTCCACACCTTCTTATCTATGACAACTGGGGAAAGTGTTCACAGCAGCCAACCTTGTGTTTCCTTCCTGATCTCAACCTATCCTCTGAAAGGCTTTTCAAAGCAAAAAAACCTAAAATGTTTTAAATTATGAATTCAGCTGAATGCTTGCCTACTCTGCTAAGCCTTTTCTATCAGTGGCTGCCATAAGTAAGGAGCCACAGAAGTTGCCAGCTGCTAGCTTAACATTTGCATAAATAACTCTTCATTTATTTGGACTGCACTCAGTTGGGCCCTGAAGTATTTTACTCGTAGAAACAAATGATCTCTGTATGCAGAAATCACAGAGCATCTTAGCAGGACTGCTTCTACGCTCCCTCCAGTTAGCATCATCATCTTGCCTTTACTTTTAGGCATCACTAATGTAATTTAGTTTTCAGAAGGCATTATTAGTCTTCTTTCTCAGGCGGTAAACCTTCCTTCAACATCAGCACTTATTTAGGAAATGTGATCTGTTTTTTCCCTTATGTATCAGTGTTAGTAGCTCCTCGATCAATAAAAATGTAATAAAAATGATAAAATTACTTGAATAATTTAGGGAGTTCCATCTTCCAACTTACTAAGCTTTGTGCTGACTTCCATGGAATTTTCTGTTTGACAGTATGACTTGTTTGTTGAAGCAAGTGGGCAGACAGTATCCTTCAAAGCTATGAAGTGGTTTTCAATATAATTTTATTACTCTTCATTTTCTTGCAGAGTATTTAAAAATATTATTTAAGTTAGAGCCTTTAATAAAACAAAACAGCAAGTTTAAAGACTCACATCCAAGGCATCACTCAATCTCAGGAGATATAAGTTAGGCTGCAAGGCTTTAGAGTCATAGAACCATCAAGGTTGGAAAAGACCTCTCCGATCATCCAGTCCAAGCGTTCACCTATTGCCAGTATTGCCAAAATGTTCCTTGAACACCTCTAGGGATGGTAACTCCACCACCTTCCTGGGCAGTCCATTCCAGCACCTGACCAGCTTACCTTAGAATAGTATTTTTTAGCAGCAGCTTCATCTTTCTCTGTGCCTCGGCCAAGATGGAGGCACCTAGCCAGGTAGAAGGCAGCTATAGCAACCCCTTTGGCTGCATATGCAGGGAGACAATCAGTCATCGTTGCTAGCATCTCGATGTTGTCATTTTCTGTAATCCTGTTGTAGGATTTAAGCGTTAGATAATGCTATTGTGAGCCACAATTGAAGTCAACTGCCTGGAAGGCACACGTTCCAAAAGACCAGCTAGCCCAGACTGAACAGCCATCAGCACATTTGCAGCACAAGCAGAAAACAAAGCGGCTTTCTCTGAGAAGACCATTCAGCAATGAGCAGAGCAAACAGTACTCGCTGCTGAGCTACTGCTGAATTGCCAGAGCTGCTGCTATGCAGTGGCATATACAGGGGTCAAGTAATTACAGAAACCACTTGCATGCAGATGATGACTATTGTGTGGTTCAGGCTCAAAAAGTGCATATGCAGTATGCATCCCAATAAGCAGCAAGCGATGCAAAGATGCAAAGCTAAAGTGCGGTGGCTTGGCACCACTTGCAGCAGCCACCTCTAGGTCCCAGGCTGTGCTGCTCAGAGGGATTACTGTGGGTTCCCAACCAGTGACAAGGCAAAAGATAGCGGGCAGAAATGACATGAAAATGGAGGCTATGGAGAACAGAACACTTCTAGGGGTTTAAAATAGGAGCCCGGCCCAGACTGTGGACAAGGAGACAGGAAGACAGGGCTCTCCCTGAGACTAATTCAAGACTGGTTTGCTTCACAGCATCAGGAAGAAAAGTTCATCTGTTCTGAATAACTGAGAACCCTACTGACTTAATTTTGGCAGTGGTCTGCTATTCCCCCTTAAAAATGAGGTCTTGCAATTCATTATCTCAAATGTCTCCTGATCTTAATACAAGTTTATGAACTTAATAACCCCTTTCATTTAAGTAGTAAAGGTAAGTAGTAAAGTAAGGTCCATCATCTTATATGAAAATAATGAGAAATAAATCAAAGTTAACCTTTTGGCTATGGCAGCAGCTGTTGAGAAGAATCTTCTACTGTAATAATATTCCACAAGGTGGCCTTGAGCATAGATGTTTCCTCTTTCTGCTGCTGCTTTCAAGCACTTCAGAGCAGCCTTACTGTTCCGACGTATACCTTGTCCATAGAGATACATAACACCAAGTGCACCCTGTGATTCCAGGCTTCTGTTCCCACATGCTTCTGAGTGCCAGAAAAAGGCCTAAGCAAGAGGCACAAAGTTGTTTCCTGTTTATCTCAACAAATGCTTTGCATTATCTAATTAGCTTCTGATGCGATGATGTATTCACTTCAACTGGTTGTCTTGCATACCGTTTCATTAAAACCCTTTATATCAACCAGTCAGTAAGAAGTGCTTATATGTAAAAGAAAGCAGAGTCTCCAGAAGGCTTTTAAACCTGCATCAATTACTGAGAGCTGTCAACCAGAAACACCTGCTTCATTTTTGAAGGGCATTAAGGCTGCCAAAATTTTAATCCACTCTATCTTTCTCTCTGATATTCCTACTAAACAGAAATCTCAGCAAGCAGTGTCAAGCCAGTCCAAAGGGAGAGGTACTGACCATCTCCTTGTATGGGCTTAAATGAATGACAATGTCTAGGATTGCTTAGAATACAGTTTTAATGAGTCAAATATACTGCCACAATCTTTCTGTGAAATCCAAAATTAGTTGGGACTCATGAAATCTGTAAAGGGAGCAAGTGGGCTTTACCTTCTTCAGATCCTTTAGATCTGGCATGGAATAAAGCATTCCTAAAGTAGTCTGGGCCTTCACGCTTGCTTTTGGATTCCCATGGTCTGCAGCAATAAGCCACAACCTAAGGAAACAGACAAAGAAAGTTCAGTAGCAGTATCTCAGCGTCTTCAACTCATCAGAAGAATTACTGTCTGCAATCACCTTTCAGCCTCTTCAGTTGAATGCTTAACACCATATCCTTCATAATATGCTCTGCCAAGATTGTACGCAGCTGCAAACCTTAAGTGTCTTGCCTCTGGGGAATCAGAGTAGAGTATTTTCTTCATGTATTCCACTCCCTTTTCCTACAATTGAGGTGTTAAAATCATTACATTTCGACTGTGTAAACTGTTCTACACACACATTCTCTTATATGTGTGTGTGGACAGAGTGGCTATCAGTGAGATTCTGACATCTCATTTACCTAAATACCTTCCACATTTGCAATTTTTTGAAAACGATTATATTTTTGTCTAAATTGAATTGTCTTATAACTATTCTAACAAATGCTGCTTTTAAATGGCTATTATTCTATAATATACATAAATCTTTATTTTCTAGTGCACCCTCAAAGATTACTGGAGGTGATCAAAGCCAGGTTGGATGGGGCCCTGGGCAGCCTGGTCTAGGACCAGATCTGGAGGTTGGTGGCCCTGCCTGTGGCAGGTGGGCTGCAGCTTGGTCCTTGGGATCCCTCCCAACTCAAGCCATTTTATGATTCCACTTGGACACTGTAACTTCTTCTCTCTTCTTGCCTTACTTCCAGAACACCAGAAATGCTGCACCACTTAGCAAAAGATGCTGGCTGTTTGCAAGTCAAACAAACAGATGTGCTTCTACACGAAATCTAACATTTTCACAGAGCATGACTTTCTCTGTGCCTAACATGGTAACAACAGAAGTCTTTAAAGTGCTTTGATGGTTTAAGGAGCTAATTTTGGGATATGGCAATGCCTTACACCTGGAAATACAGTTGTCTGATTTCTATTTTTACAGATTCCTTTTTTATCTACACTGCTTGTTAAATATTAACAAATTAATAACAATTTTTAAACAAACGACATTGCTTCCATACAGAGTACAAAGTCTTAGAAGTGGTACTTTAAAACAAAAATTACCATGTGTATTTTTCAAATAAGCCTCGTTCATTGTACCTGGTTTTGAAAATTTCTACAGCCCAGATGCCTCCTTTGATGATGATTGTGAGCATCTGTACCTTATGAAACTATTTCTAAATCAATGACTTATTTATCCTAAACTATCAAGTTTATAAAGAACCTTTTAGTAATTAAAAATTGCTATTAGAAGAAAAGTAAAAAATAAAACTAGATTACTCACAGGGTCCTTATTAGTGCCTAGTCCATCGTAATGCATTACACCAAGCTGATACAGTGCCTGAAAATCTGTGTCCTTGTTTTTTTCAAATTGTACGAATGCTTCTTCATACCTCCCCTGGGAAAGAAGGATGAAGATACAGTACACCAAATGAGGAGTACAGCTTACCTCTTCAGTCGATCTCCTCATGCCGATTTTCAGACTGGAGCATTTCACTCACAAAAAAGAACAAAACAAAATGCAACCACTGAAGTGGCAGAAAATGGAGTGAGTTAGCAACTACAAGAACACTGGGAAATGATGGAAGCACTTCCATCTAAGGTTTTATCGTTTTCAGGTATATGTACAAAAAAAACCAAACACTGAAATATAAGTAGCGATATGCAAATGCAGGAGAAACAGGTGCTGAGAATAAACATGCACCAGACTCAAGAGAGCTCCACTTGATGGTAAACTTCAGTGGACCACAATGTCTTGACATGGAACTCATCCAGGAGAGGGGAAGGGCATACAGTTCAAACAACTGCTTCTGCCCTTCAAATTTAGTCTTTTGCCTTTACTACTTTATGGGTTTGTTTTCTGTCTTCAGTGTTGTTTTTTTCTCCAACATACATACTAAAAACAAGGTATGTGCAGGACAATATAAGCCCAAGGATTCTGCAGTCTGTCTTATCACCTCACCTACAACTCGCTCACCCCATTCTGCCTTCCGCAAAGACCTCACATGTTCTGCCGTTGTGATGGGTAAGAATATAATAGGATTCACTAGGTTTATTGAATAAACTTGGTTTCCTGATGAAATATGGTTTCTCCACCTGCTTGCACTTGTTAGAAAAAATCTCAAAGAGCATTTGCTCCTGCAATGGATTGAAGAAGAAAATGTATTTAGAAGTACACAATAAAACAATTGCAATGTAAGAGCTAACTGACAAACTGGTGCTCTTACTAAAACATTGTTATGTAGGCATAGAAAAATACTAAATAAAACCAAGTATATCTTGTATGGTTTGGTAAAACGACACCAGACTGCCAAAGCTTAGAAGTGAGCAGCTGCAGAACTGCAAGACACTTCACAATGAAGAAATGCCCAACGTTCATACAGTCCACTCCTCTGAAAGGGGAAAACAGTGCCTACTTACAGCCAGATGATGTGTCAGATAATGAAGTGTGGCAGCATTTGTACTCTCACTTTTCCTCTGAACTCAGTGCTGTGAGTGAGGCTTATCATGGGGCTCTGATCGGGTGCTGTTTTCTTCTAACATCTGCAGTGCTATGAGAGCATGCATTTTTAGGCAATACAGATGTATGCTCTAAAATACAGAAATGGAAACCTGCTTGAGCAGAAAATTGAAGGGTGGACAACAGTTTGTAACATGGACATCTATGCCAGCTCAAGAAACAGACAAGCCTGCCCTCCTTGGTGCCACTTTTACTCTTGTCAAAGGCAATAATGAAAGCATGGAGCACCTGCATGGAACACGAGGAAGATGCCCATCTGCTCCCGCTGCCAACCACAAGCCTGGCTAACCGATGCCCCTTCCTGCACTGCTGGCAGAACCAAGTCCACTGCCCCACAACACAAAGCACAGCGGGTGCTGTTTGGACACTCAGCTGGCCAAGACTCAGCTCGGGAGGCAGCTGTGCAAGAGTGGGAACATCTGGTGATCTCCATGGGAAAAAACAGGCACAGGCATCTGTTGTTTTTTATGGTGTCATTTACCACTAAAACTGAACGTAGTAATTTAATATCTGACTTTAAAAAAGGAAAACCCCAACCTCTTCATAGTACCGCTGTCCTCTTAGAAAGCACGTCCAGGGATCTCCATCTTCTGCTCTCCTTGCCAGCGAGGCAGCATGGCTGTCGTCCCCTGCTCAGAAATAAGCACACGTTTTTGGTTTTGTTTTTTTCCCCAGAAGAAGGGGACAGCAGGAAAACTAAAACAAAAGGAAGACAAAACAGAGTGCTACACATGACGCGGGTGCCTGCACGATGGCGCACGGCGAAGGAAGGGCACGGGGACAGACGCAGCCGTCCCAAGCCTTCCGCGAAGGAACCTGCCCGACCCCGTACCCGACGGCAGGCAGGCAGCCTCGCTGCGCACTTCCATGGCGGCCCGCACCGCCCCGCCCCGGGCGCCGTTACTGCCCGCCCCGGGCGCCCTACGGAGGAAGGCGGGGCGGTGTTGCTCGCGGGCCCAACGTTGGGAGGGAGTGGGGCTGGCTGGTGTGTTTAGCTTTGCCTCGAAGAATCCCAACTCATACGGCAGCAAAATCTGGCACCTTACAATGCCTCGCTCTCCTTGAGCCTGACGGTGCCGAAGTTGGGTAGTTCAGCTCTATTTAGCCATGTCAGTGTTAACCTGCTGAGAATGTGTGATTTACAGAGCATTTTTTTCCACTTCAGTGTGGCTGCTAAGGCTGTAAATACACAGCACGCACTCGTGGTACAAACCACTGTACACCTGCATGCTGCAGTTATACACACCGCATGCTGTGTGTTCATAGAATCACAGAATCATTGAATGGCCTGGGTTGAAAAGGACCACAAAGATCATCTAGTTTCAACCCCCTGCTATGTGCAGGGTCGCCAACCACCAGACCAGGCTGCCCAGAGCCACATCCAGCCTGGCCTTGAATGCCTGCAGGGATGAGGCATCCACAACCTCCTAGGGCAACCTGTTTCAGTGTGTCACCACCCTCTTCTGAGTGAAAAAACTCCCCTGTAGTAACTTAAAAACAACAACAACAAAAAACCCAACACCATTTTAACAGTTACATAAATAAATTTGGTGTTGCATAAGCTGTTAGCAGATACATACATATTGAAGATTATGCTGCTGCCAAAAATGAGTATTGTGTAGAATGGCACTCAGAAGGCTCCCCACATCTTTTTTTCCATGTTATTCTCAGAGATTGTCAGATGGAGAAGCTAACAAAGATGGCAGTTTTACTTGTATCACGAATGTATCCTACTGCACTGATGACAGTAGAACATTTGTTTGTTCATACCACAGGTCTGTTCATACCACACATATCACAGGTCTCCTGGCTGACAAAAGAAATGCCTTGTAATCCCAAAGTCAAATTAAGGGGAATCCAAGGGCCAATAGAATTTGACTGGACAATGAATGGAATGGCTTGATGTGTGCTGCTGTCACACTGTCTCCTTCTGAGGAGAAGGAAAACTCATTTATTTTCACTTCTAACAGAAGACCACTGTTTTGCTTTTTCCTACAATGTTTGTATTCATACAGCTATAAACAAATAAGCATATAATAATTAAGTCTCTCATACTTTTCCTGTGAAAATGAGAGCAAAAGTTCATAAAATTCAGTTCATATAGAATTATTTTTTTTCCTTAATCCTCATCTAAAATACCATTATCAACAGTGAGCGCAATGAATGGCTTTGAATAGACTCATACTGTGAAATCCACCTGGCTCTACAGAAAATGAAAGGTAAGAGTACAATTTTTTTCAGCAGGAAAGAATTTCATAAAATAACAGGATCAGAGATTTAACTTCTAAAGCTTTTAAGCATAATAAAATTGTTATATAAACAAAGTTATCTTAGCCAAAAGGAAGGAAAGAGTAGTAGTTACTTACTAATTAGTAAAAAAAAAAGCATTCACAGCAGAAAACTCTCTTATTCTTTGAGGTTTCATAAAAAAAAGCAAACACAAATGTCTTGATTTAAATTATATATGTAACATTTCTATTTCAGCTGGGTTTTGATCAATTTAAAATATTAGTCTGCTAACTAAAAAGACAGTTACTTCTAGGCCTGCTAGTACTCTGGCTAAGCATGTTCTTGCATAAGACCGGGATTTAAATAGTTTTTGGTCGTTGAGGTAGGCACAGGTTATAATAGGCATCCTTGCTCCAGAAGTCCGGGCCCTTCCAACCACACCAGCCCTGGCCAAGAAAAAGAAAAGACACAATTTAAATCTGCTATGAGTTCTGTCTTTCATATCCATTGTTAAATTAAGATCTATCTTAATAAAAGCAGCATCTCTTCTTTCTATATCCCACTGCTTTCTGCTGCTGCAGAGACTAATGCTGTTCTGAAACACTGTCATTCTCACAGTTCTAATTTCTCTTCTCTTGAAGAACTTCTGCCTTCCTTAGAAACTGATCAGAGCCAAACTGAGCTCTTAATTCAAGGTGTGCTGTTGATCATGATTTACTAAATCAGTCCAGCTAAGCTTTTAAGTTTACAGAATAGGAGGTCATTAAATGAGGCGTTTCCAATGCAAAGGAGGGACAGACATACTCTGACAGAGAACATTTGTTTGTGCTGCAATAATTCTACACAGTTAGTGACCCAATACATTTTCTCCAGGACCACTACATTTCAGAAACTAACAATAGCTAACATGTATGCAGATTAACTGGGATCTGCACTTCCCATGGGAACCCACTTCTCTATGGAGAACTTACAGAATGGCCAATTTCTAATTGACCATGCATTATATAATAACATATGCATTCATAGATGTGTGTGTGTACACACCTACATGAAGTCTCACCTTTTCCAAAATAACATGCAGGTCTTCTCCTCCAGTGTAATGTGGGTCTAG
Source organism: Centrocercus urophasianus (assembly GCF_019232065.1). Taxonomy (NCBI): domain Eukaryota; kingdom Metazoa; phylum Chordata; class Aves; order Galliformes; family Phasianidae; genus Centrocercus; species Centrocercus urophasianus. The sequence continues at coordinate 50,375,895 of NW_024884475.1, forward strand.
AATCAAATATTTTATATGCCCTGTTATTTCATTCCACGCCACTCCTAGTATTGTGTGAGCCAAAACACCTCCACCTAACACAGGAGGAAAACAAATTGTTCATTTTTTTTTCACTGAGATTGTCTAAATACACAAGTTGGAAATAAAAGTAGTAGTAATAAATAAAACTATTTTTCATTTTTTTTACTACTGGTTTTCTTGAAATACTCTCATTAAAATTAAGACGTTCTTATGAATGATATTTGCAATGACACCAACATTTTAGATTATTTAAATACGCATACTGGTCCTATGATGAATTTGGACAAAGAATGATACTTCTCTCCTTAAAGCCAGATAAATACTACTCTTCTGAGGAGGGCAATTCTGGGGAACTGCATGATCAATTGCCCATCTACCGAGATGGAACTTCTAAAGAAGTCAGCTTCTCTCAAGTTCTGACTTTAAAAGCAGCCTTTGAGAACACCATTCAGATTGATTTTTGTTGAGGGAAATATTGAATGAAAAAGATACCAGGCAGACTAAATTGCATGGTTTTCTAGGCTCCCTGGAGAAGAGCGTTAATTTAATTCACTGGGGGTTTTGACTAGCTCTTGTAAACTACTAGTACCAATGGAGTACTTTTAGTACTCTGAGTACTAATTGAAATGAAGTTCACCAGAGGAAGGCCTTGAACACCGACTGGCATTCTGTGATACTCTAGTACTCACCAATCATAACTGGAGTTCCTTCAGTCTTGAAATGATTAGCAAGTTCTCTTCCCTGCAAGGCGAGTTCAGAACCCTGGCTAGGTAAGAGATAGAACGTTAGATCTGTCATCCTCTCAAGGCTTAGTTTTTTAAATTATCCATCACGTTCATTAACTGCACAGGTAACTGATTAGAAAGAGGCTGCTGTGGTTTAGAATTTTTCTGCATAAATCTCTCGGGACAAGGTGGAAAAAAGCATTCTTTAAACAACTTCAAAGATTCTGGCTGGGCTACTGAATTCACTATAAGCCTCACTGCCACTGAAGCACCTGGAGTACCCTTGTTCTGTCATGTTTCTGCTGTTTGTCTCACACTGGGGATAGCTAGTAAACCCCAAGGGCTCCCTTCAAGAGATAAAAAAAAGCACCAGACTAGCAACATGTGTCAGCAAGGGGAAGTAACACAACTTCATCAGAGCCCAATAAAAATAAGGCACCAATAAAGGTGTTTATACTGATGTGTCTTAAGATAGCTTTCCACTTCAATTACACAAGCAGTTGCAATACTCATATCCAAGCTGCCTTTAAAAAATCGTATCTGAAATATCGTTAGTAATCCAGTCAAAGCAACACTGAACTTAGCCTGTTTAATTTCCCTACTTTCCTGTTCAACTCTGCTACAAAGAATAAATCTACATGGAAGAGTAAGCTGTACACATACAGTGTGTACACATTCCATGATTCAGAGCTCACATGCTTCTGAAGGAGACTCATAATGTCCTCAGAAGGCTGTACTTCTGAAAGAGGCGACAGAAGCTAGGCAAGGAAATACATACAGATGTTAATATCTTGTCTTTATATTTCTTCATATTGTCGCTAGCGTTTTTAAAACACAAACTAGGAGTCTGCTTCACCAGTTCCTGGAGAGATGGACTAAATACAGAGTGTAAAGCTGGAACTCTGGGAAATGGGATGGTGCATTTATTATAATGGATTCGGCACCGCTGTTGCTGAAGGAGCTGTGGAGCCCTATTTACATAAAGAAAGAGTTACAGGTGCCAGCTGAAAGTAAGTCCGAGAGAAAAATGCAGCCTTTTTGAGCTGGTCATTGGCACAGGATAGCATGACATCTCTCCTCAGCATGCTAGTGAGGCTGGCATTTCACAGTCCTGACAAACATTGCTGCTCCCTTGCAGCAGAACTGTGAGCAACTCCAAGCAGTTCACAAGGGCACATGTTCTGTATTCTTACGCACAGGAAGAAAAAACTTGCCATTAGCACAGCTGTTATAAATAACAGGTGGATATCTATCTGCAAATATGAGCTGACGAACAAAAAGATTACAATTGGCTGTATAAAGCATTAGGAAACACTGAAGAAACAAACTTTTTTCCTACCATTAAAAATATATGTCACCATGGTTACATGCTCTTTTTGAATATCCACGGTGGCATTTAGTCTAAATAAATATAACTAATGACTAATACTTTGAATCAAATTTTCATACAGGCTAGGTTAGCATACATTTTCTATTTCATTATTTTTATTTATCACAGAGCGCTCAGAAATTTGTTATTCTGCTTACTGCTGTCCAAGTGGTAGAAATCCAGTAATTTTATTTCCAGTAGATACTGAACACTATTCTTTTTCTCCTAAATGTATTCATAGGGTTCTTTATTGCACATAAAAGTGTCAGATTGTCAGATGGGAAATAAATCCCTTGTTTTAATGTCATACAAATCTAGGGTGGAGGGCACTACTTCCAGGCTGCCCAGCAATTTGCCTCAATCCTCCACTGGCTGGGGTAATAATTTACTGTCAGTGTGTGCCTCATGATTGACGGACTGCGTTCCTGTTGTTCCAAAAATTGTGTTTGCAGATGGAAGGGAAATAGGCTGAATTGTTGCACATCAGCTTGTAGATAGTTAAGCAGTTTACAGAAAATATCTTTAATAATTACCTAACTACTGAAAATACATGGGTTCTTACCTGACAAATAATATTTTTGACGTTATTCCGAAGAGTTGATTCAAAACAAGCTGCACCTCAATTGAACCAATCCATTGCCGTGACCCAACAAATGCTGCAGGTTTGTCTCCAGCATCAACCAGGGCCTTTGCAACGTTGATACAAAGAAGTAATGCAAAACTCATCAACATAGAGCAGACTATTCGACCAGTTTTTTGTGTGAAAGAAATAGGCATATAAATACAAATGTTATGACCTTGCCAGTCAAAAGCAAACAGATGGTTACTGAATTCATTCACTGTGGTTTAGTTTTGGCAATGTCACTTGGATGCCAATACAGAACAGTACCAGTAAGAAGAGAAAATGGAGTTGGGCTCATAGGCAGACTTCGATCTGAGATGCTGAGCTGTGTAATATTTGAGCGTACCGTCTGCAGTGGAGAAGCCACTTCACAGACTGAAGTGCCTGGATTCAAGGCATCTCCGAAAAGAATCCAAAAAACAGTAGTCTGAGGAAGAGGCCCTCCACATAACACTGAGACTTGGCATTTAAAATAAACTCTGTTCAGTTTGGAAGTTTATGTGTTGCATGCAATACTTGAAATGCCTTTTCCACTTGGGATATGTAGCCCACAAAGTCTCCCTCAAGGCTTCTGCCCTCTTCTAGAAGTCTGACATGCTACAGGAACATACAGATATAAGCTGATTTTACATCTGGGGATGGACTGAGAAATGCTCGGGAAATCCAGTGTTTCTTTTATTGCTTACATCCCTGGTAGGTATGATGGAAGCCATTTCATTCAGTGAACCAAACTTTGTTAAGATATTAAGTAAATAAATGTAACACAAAATGCTGTTTGTAGGAGGCTGAAAATAACTGTGGTATTTTTTGCTAGGCATACAACTTTTTGTCACCAAGCCTACACTTTTTCTTCAGTGCTGTAAACAGAAATGAACATACTCAAATTCAAAAAAAGAAAATGAAGGAAACGAAGGTTCAAGTAACAGAAGAAGCCTGCTACTTTCAAAGGCGAAACTGCAAAAGAAAGCAGTAAATTAATGCAAAACATCTGGGAACTGCTGTCACTGCAGACAGAAGTCTCTTTTAAAACTGATTTTAATATGACAGATTGCATCCTTTGTTCTCTTTCATTTGGCAAAAATACTAAAAACGTTATAAACAGAACTGCTAGCAGAACACTAATCCAAGGAAATACTTAGAAAACTATTTTAATAAAACTTATTAGTACAGAAACATTTGGAGATAGCTCTCCTACTATCAATCTTGTTAAAACTAATGAAGTACTATAGTTCAATTTAAGAGGTTAATTTAAAATATCAAACAGAAAATACATTAATCTGTGTATGGGAATTGCTGAGTCCTGGCCTGAACCAGTGATTGAGCACCAGGTGAGGAGGCACGGGTAACCCAGGCAGCACCAGAGCAACCTGAGGCAGACCCTGGGCCCACCCCTCCTCACAGTCATTTAAGAGTTAGCAGCCATAGGTACAGCATCTCTATTTTGCTGACAGTTCTCGAGATTCTGCTAGCCTTTAGAAGGAGGTAAGCTACTTTTTCCCATACTGCTTTCTCAACTAAATCCTGACCAATACCTTTGCAAGCGTGCTCCCATCCTTGTAGAAGGCACTACTGCACCTTCTGTTGCTGCACAATTTGCCATTTAAAGATAATTTTCACAAGCTTTCCTAGATTAAGTCAATAGGTATAAAAGAATTGTGTACCTGCTGAATTTCCTTGTGTGTTGGTATAGGTGCATCAACATAACCTTGCTGCTTGAACCAAGAACAGATGGTCTGCAAAGACCGATAAGCGCAGCCCCAGCCGCTGTCATCAATCCGATCTTGCATATAGTGATGGTAACTGTATGTGCCATGCACCAAATAAACCTGCACACAGACAGATAATACAAATCAATCTGATCGCTGTAGGATCAGTTTTCAGAGGAAGCTGTACTGCTGTTACCTGGACTGTACTTTTAGTTAGGGAGTTATGAGTCTTTAGAAGAACTGAAGGTTTCTTATTTGCCCGTGATCATTCTTCTTTTGCCTATTAAACATCTCTATTCATAGCTTTATTTTCTTGTTTTGGTTCTGAGAACCTTCTAAAATATGTACTACACATGTGAAGTACGCTCTGAAAAGGTGTACATTATTTTATAAGACAGTGCAATTTGGGCAGGTGGGAGAACGGAGGAATGTGACATGCTAAAACAACTCCATTTTGTGCAGAGAAACTATTTTGCTTAGGAGACCCAGTCAGATAATATCATACAGGTGAGAAAGAAAAGGTATAGAAACAAGTTACTTCTTTTGATGACAAATTTCTAAGGAAATAAAACATTTTTAAGAAGTTGATTCAAACTTACCACACCAGACTCAGGACCAGGTGAATTAAGATGTGAATGTGGATTTCTGAGATAGCCATCTTTATATGGTTCATCTGGAAAATGGTAAGCGTTTGCTCTCTTGAAATACGGTCTGTCACACGGCAGGTTGAACAACTCATGCAATTCCTACATGCCAGTTAGAACAAGAAGTGAAGAGCACAACTGAAACTTGGGATTAAAAGAAACATCACATTGGTTTTGTCTCTATTAATTGTGATCTTAACAAAATAGCTTAGCGAATGTAATTAGGTTGATATTCAGCATATACGCTTAGTGCTAGACCTTGCCTCTAACGAAGCAGAGGGAGGCTCACCTTCCATTTGGAGAGCCTGTCATTTCACATGGTCTTGCCACACAATGCTTGCCTCTGCAGACCCATTCAAGACATCCCAAGTAACAAATAACTTATTCAAGTATGATAAAATACACCCTGACATGAACAAATTCTGTATTTTTCTCTGTAGCAGTAAGATGTGCACAGTGAGTTACAGTCTTAACTAATATTGAAGACCCAAATATGGCAGATTAAAGATCTGCTTATGGTTCAAACTGATTCAATCTATTTTTATGTTGCAAGAGCTCAAGATTTAACTACATCTAAAGAGATATACTGCCTTTTTTCCACAGGAATTAAGAATGAAAGGAATTATAAAATCATAAGCTGTCTGTATTACAGGTAAAGGATTTTATGCAGACGACCAAACACTGAGCCCAACTACATTAGTTAGAGCAACATTCAGCAATCAGTGGATGAAACTGTACAGGAGAGAGAGAGAAGGAAAGATGTATCACCCATATCTGAGGCCTCTGCAAATGTAAGGAACATTAGCATTAGGTTCAATAATACTTTACCTAAAAGAGAATGAAAAATCCCCACAGCTTCTACACATCTGAACAGGGAGATGAAAGGATTGTTTTCAAATTCTAGCTAGGGTTGCTCAACTGTAAGCAACAACACCCCTTGAACAAAAAAAAACAACCAGGAAAAAAACACCCCAATTCTTTCAGGCAACTTGCTACATCTTGGAAGTAGTAACCACGATCAAAGTAATCTGGAAGTAGGGAACTCAGAGAATCAGAAATATGATACAGATTGGTTTAATCTAAAATAAATCCTATATAGTTATGTTTCATCACAAAAACGGGATTTGATACATTTTATGAAATTTTTAATAGATCAATTTTACACTGCATGTATGATTAAAAAATCAGGATGTGTTAGTATTACTTCTACACTGGCTAAATGAAAAGCTTTACCCTTGCTTCAGTGATAACAACAGTAAAAATAAAAATTAGGTTATCTTTGTATTTGTTGTATACTGACTACATGAAAACACTTTACCTTTCTATAACTTTCCAGTTGATCATCTGAAATACCTGTAGGATAGGAAATTGTTACAAGGTGATTTTTTCCTGGTAACATGAAATGAAACTGCTCTGGTACCACAATTGATGTTCCCTTCATGTATTTCATGATGCATCTTTCCATATCAGTTAATTGCTTGTGAATTGCTTTCACCAGGAGATTTTGTACCCTGTGAATTGTAAGGGACAACACTTAACTAGCAGAACAATGAGTGTTCAAACAGAAACAAATCCTATGGGAAAAACAGAAAAAGAATACAAAGACTTTGCATCTCCCACCTTCAACTACCCCTTAGCATAATTCTGAGAATACAGTCATCAGATGTACTCATTTTTATACACAGTGACTTGTAAGAATGACAAGAATCTTTACAGTATTTTTTCAGTTCCTTGCTCAGCAATGGCTCTATGTTATCCCATCTATCAGACAGTGATGAACTGATTTTTTTTTTTTTTTTGTAGGTAGCAAAAGAATTGTGGCTCATGAGGATCAAGACTAAGAAGCGTCTACAGGAGTTACTATTGCTTACAGTCAAATTTCAGCCTATGAATACTACATACTCTTTTATTAAATTGATACATGATAATGATAGCTATCCTTTACAAGAAAAACAAAGTGGAAAACAAATAGAAAAAAATTACAAGTTCAGGATAATACTTACTTTCCCCACGTTTCTTCTGGAGAAACAGAAACAACAACATCAACTGGCAATGTCATATTAATGTAGTGGTGCTCCTTATTTTCTCTTTCGATGACTGGAGCCAAAGCATCTAATGAAGATGTCATCTCTAACATGAGGTCAATATTGATTACCTGCTGCTGCACAGAAGAAAGACACCAGCAGTGTATCTCCAGCAATACATTCTCCAAGAGGGCAAAAGGAAAACTGTACAAAGTTTGAGATGAAGTTCAGTAATGAAATAACTGGGTTAAAGACTGAAACTTCTATGTATAGATCTGCTGAGCCTTAACGACTTTAAAAGATTTTTTCTAAGTCCTTTTCCATAGATAAGGCTAGGGAGGGCAGATTAACAACTTTTAAGTGATGGGTCTTCAGATAGAAATTATGAGTGTGGTGAGACACATACCATGTCTTGTAGCTTTTTATCCTTTTTCTTGCCAAGCTTTCGTCGGGTCACATCATCTTGATCAAAGCTGAAGTATCAACAGAAAATTGCATATTCTAGAAATTGCTCTAATCCTTCACAACTTGTTTTTTTTTTTTTTAATATACTTACTGTATAAATCGTTTTATCTCCTTGCAAGCAGAATCATCAGTCAGCTCTGGAATAGTGTTGATACCATTGTTGGGCCACACATAGACTGAACTGTGGCAAACTCTTAATACAAGAACATCTGAGGACAGCTTATTTGCAAGATCACTGAAAACGTATTTCAATGCACTTTTTGCTGATGCTTCTGAAACACAGTAAGTATAAAATTAAATTCTCTCACTTCTGTGATGGCTGCTGGACTAACATTTCTTTAATTGATGTTTTCATAATGAACATAAGTGCAAGTGCTATTATAATCAGAAAAATGACTGTGAGGACAAAAAGTAAGATAAGATTTCACTTGGCAGGTCTGCCTCAACAAAGGCATACTGTTTTCCTCGGCTTCCAAGTAACAACCTACACTGTGATTTATTCTCCCATCAAGCAAGCAAGCTTCTGTGGATAGAAAAGCTGCTGTATATGCATGTATCTGATCTTTTCAGTAAATCCTGGAAAGATTGAATCAGAGCTGCATATCACCGACTTGAGATCATTTTCCAAACAACTGCCCTAAAACATACTAAGTTTTTGGAAAAAGAGAGTACAGTTCATTTGCAGACCAAATTTTGGAAAAGATAGATGCGTAACCAAACCAGCCACACTTAGGCAAGCCTAAATCTTAATTACTGGTACAGACTTCTGTCTTTTAGATCTTAATTTGACTTCCTAACAGTTTCACACATTCTTCACAACCCGAACCAATGCTGCATATGACAAAGCAACTTCTGCATATTAGCAGTATTGTCTTCCTTACTTACATGATCAGCATGTGCCTAGAATGTAGTAAGGAATTAAAAAAGTATCTCACAGAATCATTAAGGCTGGAAAAGACCACTGCAATTATTTAGTCTAGCCATCAAATGAGAGCCTAGCTGAGGATGGCTTTGATCCATTGACCTTTGGGTTACGGGCCCAGCAAGCTTTTACTAGATGCAATGCCCAGTTGTATTTCTTCAACTCATTAACTTAGATTTGGCCACTATTGACTTCTACACTCAGAGCCCTTAAAAGCTAAATTATTAGGAAAAAAACAAACAAAACTTGTCCCTAGAGACAGCCAAGGTCAGGCAGGAGGGGCTGTGAGCACCTGATGGAGCTGTAAGTGTACTTGTTCAGTGCAGGGAGTGGGACCACATGGCCTTCAGGGGTCCCTTCAACTCAAATGATTCTATGACCTAGCAAAATGCCAAAGAAAACAATTTTGTAAAAGAATCAACGATAGCCTTACAGACGCACCATCAGTAGTTGCTAGCTGAAACGCCAAATCCAAGCCTCCTCTTATTCTGAAGAGCATGTCCATGGCTTCCAGAGTTACCTAGGGACAAAAAAGAAGTCATTAAGTTATTTCAACATGCTTTCTCTCAGGCTAAACTTGACTTCCAACGCCACGGTGTGGAGGCAAGGCCAGTGAATAAGCAGGGAGCCGAAAGGCACACTGGCACGTACCTCCCAGAGCCATCCTCCGTTGCACGAGTGCTGTTACAGGCCGCCCACGAGAGCGGCGGGGTGAATGGCCCTTCCTCGCAGCCACGCCGGCTGCGCGCGTAAGAAAAACGGCAAAGGCAAACGGCGGGCAACCCTCGCCATGCCGCTAACCGGGCAGATAGGGAGCCCTCCGACCCGGCCCTCTCTCCCCCCGCCATGAGGTGGCGCTGTGGCAGTTGCCCACCCGCGGGGACCCCCTGTGGGAGGCGGGCTTACCACGTCCGTCAGCGCCGCAGCGGGGGCCGAGCCCGGCCGCATCGTCTCTGCGCAGGCGCATTCCGCCCCGCAGGGAGGAGGCGTGCAGGGCGGTCGCTGTTGCGGGCCGTACCAATGCAGGGCGCGGGGTGGAGCTGGGCTGCTGCGCGCCTGTGGGCGTCAGGAGCCGCGCGCCGAGCCCGCCTTTTCCCGAGGGCGCGAGGCACGAGGTTGTGGTAGCGGGCTTGCGCGCCGTGCGGCAAAGAGGGCTTAAAGCCTTATTGAATTAAAATTTGATTGCAGTTCGTTCTGCACTTCCAGCGTAAGCAAAGTGCGCCCAGTGCTGCCACCACGTTTCAGCACAGAGGCTGTATAAAGCGCTCTGCTATTGCACGTGCTTCCAGTGCTGCCTGGTGGCTGTGGCGCTCCGGTGCAGGTGCAGCTCCGGCGGGGCGTTATTCATCTCGTGCTTTCTGCTGCACGAGTTGCTGCCGAGCCCGTCTCTCGGACCCTCCTGTGCCCACACAGTTATTTACAAAGGGACTCGTCTGACCTCCTCGCCCTCCTTCCAGCTCTGCTCAGGTACTTCAGCTGTTTGTTTAACACCACCTACGTATCCTCGATTTTTTCCAGCAGTTGGTATATTTCATGACGTTGGTAAGCAGCTTTCCTAACCGACGAAGCAGTTTCTTCAGTGTCAGCTGTGCTGGCTCCCTCTCCGAGGCAGCTCTGTGCCCAGCTGATTCTGATACCATGTGGCTTTGGCCCAGGCTATCCGCCCTGTTCGTATGCCTTCGTTCCTTGGACTTCTCGTCCAGGCATTGCCCTGCCTTCTGTCAAGCTTCAGTCAGGGTGATGTTGAGGAAAAGCAAACATTTGCTATAAACAGTTTGCGCCGGAATCAAGAAGAAATGGCAAATGTGCACTATGAGCAGGTCTTGGGTTGTGGTTGGAGGGCTTCTTAAATTCACAGAATGACAGTCATAGGGGTTAGAAGGGACATAGAGAAGTCACTGAGTGCAGCCCCCTGCTAAGGCAGGCTCCCTGCGATAGATGTATTGCACAGGGAGGCATCGGATGGGTCTTGAATATCTCCAGAGAACGAGACTCCACAGCCCCTCTGGGCAGCCTGATCCAGTGCTCCATCACCCTTATTGTAAAGTAGTTCTTCAATTCAATTTCTGCATTTTATCCCAAATTTGTCCACTCAGCGTCCTATACCGTTAACTGAAAGTGACTAAAATCATTGGTGGAAGTAATCCTCAAGATGAAGGAGGCTTGCTTTTTAGTGAAAATTGACCACTGTTATGGTACTAGGGGGTATAATGTTACAGAAAGAGCCAATGATGTATTCAGTACAACCAAGCATATTGGTAACAATGTCCTAGCCCTGCTGTACATAACAAAGTCCACACCTGCACTGGATGTGGAGGAGTACTGGTGAACTCATTGTCGCAGAGGAATTCTACTTTTTTTTTGAGCATAGAATAGGTCACTGTAGTGAGTTATTGAGTTACTTTTTCTGTCATATTTTTAAGATCTGTTCCTCAAAATCCAGACTTAAAAAAAGGTATTAAGCAATGAATTCATTAATTACTTAACATTTTCCTTAAAGTTTCAAATGCAAGTTTAAGCAACAGTATTTTATGGAATAGTCTGCTGTTCAGTGCTTTTACATACTTTCTCATGAAAAACATTTTAATGAAATCAATTATATTGTAGATTGGCACTTTTGTTTTTCCTTTCAGTTGAGAGCATGAAAGGAGACACATTTGGTCCTTATCTAAGCCATTCTGCTGACCATTATGTAATTAAGAAAACTGAGGCTGTCCCATCCAGTAAAGAAGAAAATTCTCCATCCTCCTCCTGGACCAAAAAGCAGACCTGTTACAAGTGTAACGACTTTAAATGTCACAAGGTAAGGCGCTTTAATTTAAGTTCATATTTCATGTGTGCAGTCTACCAAAATTCATTAGGACAGCTGTTTACTTTCTATTTTAATTGAATAATTGAAGGAATTAATTATTGACAAAAAGATAAGGAATGTGTGAGGAGCCTTGCTTTCAACATTTATTCCTAAACTTTTGTAAGTGTGAGTCACTGAGAAAGTACTCTAGAGACCTTCAAATTTAGGCAGTACAGTTACAATTGAAAAATATTTTAAAATATCTTTTCTGACTTAATAAATGTAAAAAAGAAAGAAGAAAAAAAAAAAAAAGACTGAGAATGCTCCTGTTAAAAAACAGAATTTAGTTTTTGTTTTCATTTATGTTAATGGAATAAAATTGGCTCCTTCTACTGGCAAATGTAATACCAGTTATCTCAGCCTGTGAAGTTTTTGGAACAATGGCATTCACGTTAGATCATGACTAATGGTCATGTGGTTGTGTAATGTTAGAAGAGACTTATAATACAGTGGATTTATATAGGTATACAAGGACACTTTTTGCCTTTTAAAATCATAGTAAGTCATAACCTTTATTTTAAAATATTTTTCTGTACTTGGCTTTATTATAATTCATGCTGGTAGTCAGGATTGTGTTCTTTAGAATTATTTAAAGAAATCAAATTTAAATGGGATTTCTAAGACTGCATGTAGAACAGGTAAGCATAGATGTACAAATGGATGTGCATTTGTTTGTGTACTCCACAAGGAAGATATATGACATATTTTAGAAATATTTGATTAAAAATTGGAAAACAGTCTTAGAAGAATGTCACAGAATTATCTCTGTATCTGTGTCCGTGACACAGAGGATATTTCACATTTGTGATTTGTGTTTTACCTATCTAGTGAGGTTTAAGAAATACACCTTTTATCCACCTGTGGCTGTGGCTGGATGTGGGCCCTTGGAACAATGCATTTGTTGCACAGAATTCTTCCCAGTATAAAAATGAGGACATTATACACGTTCATTAATCTGAAGATATTCTATATAATAGCAACCTAGCTGAGTTTCATGTATATCTGTACAGATGAAAACTATATTACAGCTGGACTAACACCAGACATATTAAAGCCACTTTTCCTTCTTGGAAGGCCCAACAGAGTTGCATATTCAAAGCCTAGGGCTCATGAGAGCCATATCCAGAAGACTCAGATTACCAGAAAAACAAACAGTAGTTTAATAACATGAAGTTTGTTTCCTTCTAAAGAGGATCTCACAGATATAAAAGTTTATTTGTAAACGTGAGTAAGAAAATAATTTTAATTCCAGACGTCTTGTACTGAAGTATATTGGGAAAGGCCATTCATTAATCAGTCTTAAATTTTGGCTTTTGTTGCAAATACAAAATCATCTGTCATATAATTATATATAGTAGGACAGACAAATCCAGAGTCTCATACCTGAAGAGCAATAACCACATGTCAGCGCAGGTTAGGACTTAACCTGCTGGAGAGGAGCTCTTAAGAGAAGGACCTGGGTGTCTTGGCAGACAGCAGGTCATCCATGAGCCAGAAGTGTGCCCTGTGGGCCAGAAAGGCCAATAGTATCTTGGGGGGCATTAAAAAGAGAGTGCTCTACCCTGGTGAGGCTGCATCTGGAATATGTGTCCAGTTCTTGGCTCCTTAGTTCAAAGAATGAGGACATACTGCAGATGTCTGAACTGTACAATATACTGTACATCTCTGCCACTGGTGAATGAGTTAAGACAGTTTTTTATAAATGCAGTTTATTTTGGATACATATTAGAAATAACCATAAGAAAAGATTATCAGTGGAGGCACTGCAACTTTCTGTGACTTTCCAAGAAAGTAAATGCCAGAAGTACCACTGAGGAATGTGACCAATTCTGAACAGCGGCAGCAAAATGTTTCCGCATCCTTTAACAGGCAGTGCCTTGAGAAGAGTTAAAAAATCAATGCATGACTTTGCTGCGATTCAAAGAAGTAAAATAACATCACAGAAATGCTACTTTTTCTGAGTTTCAACATGCAGAGATTTTACTGTCGACTTCCTGCTCGTTTCAAGGAGTGTGTTCCAGTTAATCATTTTGCAGGTGTAGCTGCAGAATGTGCACATCAACCGCAGAGGGCGCTACAGCACTTGCGAATTGCTTCTCAATTAGTTCCTATTTGGTATCCTTAGTTCTTATTTGGAAGAAAATCTTGATTTCTTATTTAGGAATTCACTTCTATAAAATGTATAAAATTAAGTTGTCTTTACACATGTGATGTTCTGTGAAGCAGCTGCTTGAGAGAGGGCAAATGCTTAGTCTTTTCAATCTCCTTCAGCTAGGAAAGAGAAATAGGAGCACCTGTACTTTGCCACGATGCTGCTCTTTGCTTTTAACATTGTGTGGGCCATAAAATGGACTGCAGAATCAGCACAGCAAGTGCCTCGGTGCGTCAGTGTGCTGTCACAGTCTGTTTGATACAGAGAAGTAGCAAGGGAATATATGCTGTTTTACTACATAATCTCACTCTGATGAACTCAGTCATAGCATGTTAATTAGCTGAAGAGTAAGTAAAGTATTTTTGAATGTTTTTTTAAAACTGAAATCTTGTTGGCTGCTGATTTCCAGTCACAGATCCAGAGATGATATAAAATATCACATGTAGAACTGAATAATATTTGCAGCATTTCTATGCAGTATCATTGTTGAATTTTGGACATGCTTGCACTGGCAAGGGAATTGGAACAGAACTTCCCATTTCACTTGAGAATCCTTCTAAGCTGTGTTGATTTCTAAGTAAACATTCTTTAAATTGGAAAGCCTCACTACAGGTCCTACATGTGTGTCTTTTTCCCAGAAGAATACTTCCACCTTCAGATTGCTAAGTAGCACCTGTAACTACTGAGGTAGTTGCTATGTAGTGAGCAAGGCAAGTTTAACTGAGTTCTACCCTGGACCTAGGAGTTGGTTGCTAATGCATTCTGTGCAGAACTTACTTGAGTAAGAAGCTGCTAAGTGTGCTGTCTGTCAGCTCATTCAAGAGGCCCAATTAGTAAATGTTCAGGGAGCAAATCATAATTAGGACTGAAGTGTCCCTGAAGCTGTGAAGATAAACTCTAGCTTTTTGCTTGTCATGTGTTGAATAACAATGTGTTGAATTTATATTTATGAAATCAATACTGATTAGAAGTAATTGTAATTTTCTGTTAAATATCTAAGTAAGTGCTTCTATGTACAGAAGCAAACATTATTCTGCAAATTTTAGATGTACGTTGTGCAGAGAGGAATAGACGTTTGTCAAAACCTCCTTAAAACGTGGCATTGCCTTTGTTGTTGTCAGTTATGGGGTTATCATAGAGTCATTACTGTTGGTCTAGCCCTGGTTCTTCTTCCATAGGGCCCGGTTCTTTTCTCTGCTTCAGGTTATATTCTAAAGTCAAACAGTATTCCTCAGGTGGTCATAGAAGTTAAATTATTGCCAGTAGTCAGAGATGCTTTTCTATGAGGTGATATTATTAGGAAGCTGAGAGACCATCATTGTTCTGCAGGGGGCTGATGGGAAATGCATGTAGTGCTTTGCAGAGAATAATAATAAGTTTTAGAGATCCGATGCTGGTTTTTTTCCTACTGAAGTCAGTGGAAGTTTTACTACTGGCTTCAGCTAAAGTAAGAATAGGTCCTCTGTCGCTTCATCAGCACTTGTCCACATAAGCCAGGTTATACGCTGAGAAACAAACTGATTTGATTCCTGACTTGGAGTATTGCTGTGGTTAAGGCCAAGCACCTGCAGAAGTATGAATTCTGTATTTTGCATCCTTTGAGTTCAGAAGATCACTGTAAGTTACAGAAAAATGCCCAATAGGTGCATGTAACTTAACTGCTGTGACAAGAAGATTGGTTATAGGCCAATGAAATTTCAAGATGGGAGAAAATCTTTTATCATCAGGTAATTGGAGTGCTAAACCTATGTTGTAAGCAAAGCTCTTGTTCAAGTTATGTTATAGCAACCTAGTGTGGGTTTCTGTTATGAAAAATGCAGGGCATTGATGTTGATAGCTTGTCACGTAATGGGTTATAATGTCTTTGATTTCTGTTGCTGAAGATAGTGGCATTTGTCTGTTTTTTGGGATCTGTGTGATCAATTAAAAACTGCATTTTGCAGTGGACACCACTGTAAAAATACAATTAGTGTTTTCTAGGTTCTGTTTCTGTACTTTATTAGATTTTCCATTGGTGTTGAACAGTTGTTTCTTATCTTTCAGCGCCATCAGAGAGCTGTGTTTTTTGCTATTATGAAGGAAAGCAGAAATTTTCTGGCAAATGGGGTGTTGGCACTTTGCATCTTTTAACTCCATTTTGCCAGCCTGTGTACTTTGACCTGGTGCTCAGAGCTTGTCTTTTTCCTACAAGTCTATGAGGTCAAGCAGCTGTAGAACTCACAGGTTGTGTGGTGTGATAATTGCTAGGGTGAAATGAAAGGCAATGGTGAGCCTTGCTAGAATGTTACAGCCGTGATGCAAAGCTCAAGTGGTCGTGTTCAGCTTCTGCTCCTATGCTTTTGTTTGCTGTTACGTGAAGAAATCCAAGTGTCTGGCTGGAATGATGTCTCGCCTTTAAGTCTGACTGCATAATCGTGTGTTTCTGAGCTGTTCTCATCAGCTGAACCTGTGGTTCATGTTGAAGATGACCAAACTGGTTGTGCTGAGCCACACGGATCCCGATGGCTGTATTGCTGAAACAGTGACAAAGAGGGCTGTTGGAGATACCTCTGCTCTGCCTTTTCCCAAGTTTGAAGAATCACTTGTTATCTTTCTCCTTCCTGTGCTCCTTATGTTCTTCTGGAGTGCTGATGGTTGGGGGAAGGAAGGATGGTTTTATTCAATGTTGGAAATCTTTGGTATTTTGTTTCTGTTAATGTTAGATTAAGAGACAGTTAAAATTGTAAACATGGAGCAACATTTTATTAGCGCAGTTCACTTTGCAGATCTGTAACCTTTGCTACGTTTCTGCAAATTGATAAAAGCAAACATTTTTTAATATTAGATTCTGCATTCGATTTATAATGATTGTATAGAATGGTTTTGTTCAGCTTAATGTGAGAATAAGTGCAATTGCTTTGAGGGGATTATATGTTTCATTCAGTTCCTATTTTGCTTTTCTCCAGCTGTGTGTGTTGAAGCCCTTCTCATCATGGAGAGAATGGATTTGATAATTTTTTTCCCTACTGTTGTAAACTCTGTAGTCTGCAGCAGGGGTGTAAAACAGGATATAATGTTTCAATGGTATTTTAGAAAACTGCATGGAATACAAAAAAATTAAGAACCAGGCCTGACGTTTTTTTCCTTTTGAGTGACTAGAAGAAGGACTACATGAACATATACTGTGCTATTTATCAAGCACTTAGAAAATAAACATTCTAATATCAAAAGCCTTCATAGAATCATATCATATCCACAGAATGGCTTGGGTTGGAGGGGACATTACAGACCACTCAGCCCCAACCCCTGCCGTGGGCTGGGTGCCACCCTACCAGCACAGACTGCCCAGGACCCATCCAACCTTGGGCACCTCCAGGGATGGGGCACCCACAGCTCTGGGCAGCAGTGCAAGAGCCTCACCAGCCTTACAGTGAAAGAGTTCCTTCTAACATCTAACCTAAACCTCCCCTCTTCTAGTTTACAACCATTCCTCCTTATTCTGTTGCTATCAGATCATGTAAAAAGTCAGTCTCTGTCTTGTTTGTCAGCTCACATTGAATTTCTCAACAACCAGCACTCCAGGTCCTTCCTTCTATTGTGTCAACTGCACCACTCAGCTAAGTGTGATCATCAAGCTTGCTGAGGGTACATTCAATCCCACTATCAACATCACTGATAAAGAAGTACAGATGGCATTGTTCTCATTCTGGACTCCAGAAATGACTAGGTTTTGAGGACCGTAAGGATATACAGAAGAAGTTTCAGTATTTCACTAAGATTGCTCATGTGTACATGTATATTCACACCTAAATGTTTTGCAGGAGGAGCTTACAATGTTAGGCTCAACAATTAATATGAAATTCTACTAAAAAATCCATATTTTTAGTATATTGTTGTGAATTCATTAGCACTGATTTTGTAAGCTTTCAATCAAACACATATAATTCAAACTGTTTCAAAAAATATGCTGATTTTGTTTCAAAAATATAACTTTTGAGTCCATGATTTTTCAATATCTGAGCAAATTGCCCTGAAGTTTGCTGTTCTGACTGTGTGATGTGTAATAATTGTCCTGCTTAAGAATAGCAAGAAGCTCTGAGAGTGCTTTTAATTTGTGTCTACCGAGTTCATAATGCAATTGTGATCTGTATTTCAAATATAATTCAAAGTGTAACAAGGATGCAAATCTCTGAAGCTCATTTTGTGACGTTTTCAAGGCAGGAGAAATCTGACCATATCATTATTAGCTAATGAACTGCTGTTAGATCAGTTGTTTTCTTTGAAAGTAACATTTCAAAGTTCAAATATTATTTTGTTGCTGCTCGGTCTGCATTGTTGCAAAAGCTGTCCAGTTTAACTTTTTCAAGAGATGTAGAATCACCTCTGAACTGTCTTATTCTAGCATTAAGCACGTTCACTTGAAAACTATTTTCTTTAGTTATTTTTTTCCCTATTTTATTAATTTGGATATTGTTTCCATTTATTTGCACCTTACTTAGTCTTCATGTTTTTTTTTTTTTTTTTTTTTTTTTCCTATCTCTGAAAAGCATGATAAAAATAAGGCAAGAATTTGCAGCAGTAATCAAAGGACTATTTAGGAGAAGGCAAAAGGAGTACATATGAAATCTCTGATGTTTGTTTTGCTGTATTATAGATTAGTAAAGTTGCTAATATCACTAGATTTCTGGCACATTGGTTTCTGTCTTATTTGCATACAAATAAGTTTTCCATAGAAAATATACCAGGAATTTGGATAATAGAATGGATTCTATTAATCTGCATTTCCTGCAAAATATTTATACAGTCATTGTAAAGAGCATCTTGCTTGCCTGCACTTGAAATTTTCTTCTCTTTTTTATATTGCTGTTGAAAACTGGTTCTGTAGCTGTCAGTGTTAGGGTGCTAAAAGCATCCATATGAAATCACGTGTTTATTTGAATTTCTTTTTCAAAATATGAAACAAAAATTGTCCTTCTAGGAAACACTAAGAGCAATTTAAAAGGCACTCTTACGTATGTAAAAGTTATGTACTAGAACATTGTACTTTTAGCTGTCTGGAGTGAGGTTAAGGATGCTGTCTGAAGGTTATAGTGAATATACATGGGAAGGATGAAATGTTTGGGAGTTAAAAAGATATGACAATCCATGCACTGAGCAAGGGATTATCAACTGAATGACACAGAAATTCTGTCATGGTGTGCCATAAATTGTGCATCTCTTCAGGCTTTTGTCACCTTTCTCAGAACTGAAAGAGATCATTGTCGGAAACGGCGGGAGAAAGGATCCGACCAAGAGCTTGATCAAGCATTCTCAAACTTTAATCAGAAGGCACCGTTATTTATTACAGCGTATAATGAGGCTAATGCATATTGCAAAATACGAGCTCCTGATAGGTCGGCGCGCAGGTAGCTGATAACAACCGCAGCAGCATTCCCACGGTCAGCACCCCCAGTTCTGCATCCTGTTATTCCTTCATGTTGGTTTCTCATAATCCTGCTAATCCTGAGAGCACGCTGTCCTTGATGATGATAGGTCAGCAGGCTCGTGTTTATGCCTAGTTATTTCAGTCTTATCAGTGGGATTGTGTCAACATGACCCTTTTCTGCAAGCCAGCTTTCAGCAATGCTCTCCACAGATCATGATTTTCTTTTTCACATTCCCAATTTATGTAGCTTCTCCTGAAGTAGAAAACATCTTACCCTTTTTCCTTTGCTCTCCAGATAAATATGTGGGACTTACTTTCTAAAGAACAGCTGCTGGGAGTGTATGCTTTTTGTACTAGCCTAGGTAGAGCTTGGGCAGGAGAAGGCCTGAACTGCCTTTAAGTGAATTCCTTGTTTCTTCATAAAGGGGATGGAACTGGATCAGGATGCTGATTAAAGACAACATTCTGCTGCCAGTTAAGCAGACATTTTTCTTCCTCAAGTGACCGTCATTTTCTTCAGAGGGCCAAATTCTGTTGTGAAGTTCATTACTGAAATGCCCTCTACCTTACCGAGACGGTTATGGCTTGAATTCCTGTCTTTCATGAATCTACATTACGTATTTTCCATTAATTATATTCTACAGAAGGACATATTAAGTGACATGAAAAAACCCAAAACAGCTCATTTTTTGCCTTGATTGTAATTGTGAAGCAGTAAGAATCATACTTCATTTCTTAGAAGAAAAAGGGCCCATACTTCTTACTTTCTAAGTAGCGTATTTACAGATTGAAAATAAATTGGAACAGGAGAAATTTCAGCAGGCTCAGTACACTGGCCTGTATTGCCTTTTCACTCCCTCTGACAGCTCACAGTAATTACTGTTTTAGGTAGAGGTTTAATAAATACTGTTCATTGCTGAATGAACTGCTGCCTTGAAACAAACATCAAAACCTTGATTATTTTACTTAGTTCATACTATTGGTATTCAAAAGAATATTATGGCTGTGGAGTTCTGAGCTAATTAACAGGTTAAGGTACCACTTAACTTTGATTTTGCTTCCCTGAGACTTTAAATACATCTTGAGAGCATTCTTCTTTCCATGGATGCGGTAATATTGTGCAGTGTGGATCATTGCTGTGCCTGTGGATGCCATACTTGCTGGAATAGAGCCACTTTTTCAGCCTGAGATCTTAGAATAGCTCCGATTCACAACTTCCTTCAATCGACTGTTTGGGCTTTATAGAAATGGTGTATAAACCCTTTGTAGAATCATTAATTCAACAGTTCTTCCCATGCATTCTTCATCAACCTTTCGCTCTTCCTATTTATTCAATAATTTATTGACCAGAATGTTAAACATGAATAATTAAAGCCAGTAATATATCTACTGGATTGTTGTGAGATAGCTCTCACAAAATTTGGTTACAGTTGAACATGGAAAAGTTGACGTTGTCTTTCTCTTCGTCAGTCTAATTCTGAAATTCTATTAAAAAAAATAAAAACTTGTATGTGGGGAAAGGTTTTTATAGAGAAGTCTTCCTTGATGAGTTTCCAGACTCTTGATATTTAAATTTTTATAGGATTTCAGACAGTAAATTAGAAGACAGTAATAGGAAGCCTTGCAAATATGCACGATATGTAGATCTTTGTTACTTCTGGGAACCATATAGTTTCCAAAATTCTGAATCTCTTCCAGAAATTTCTTCTCTAAGCCTTACCTTTTCCATTTATAGTGCGGTTTTTTTTTTTGCTTTTTTTTTTACAAGCTATCTCTGTAGGTGTGGGTTTGTCTTGCATATGCAGCTGATACCATGGTGGTTTTTTTCCCCTGTAAGCATACGCTATAACTTAATTTACCTCACACCTGTCTTCCTTTCTGTTTCTTCCTCCTGATGGTGGAAATCATCCTTCAGTGACTTTGAGAGTTCTTGCCTTAGTGTCTGTGAACTCTGAATGAGATGAGCACGCTCACCTGGGGAGGGAGGCAAGGAAGGGAATGAAAGATTATCACTGCACTTCCTAGCACTTCCTTCCTCAGTTCGTGCAGAGGTCTTTCCCCTGTTCCACACAGATGCAACAAGTGCAGTAATGTCACAAATGAGCTTTTGCTGTGGTTTGATACTTTTAATGTTTATTTCTAGAGTTAACAGAAAAGCCATTCTGATACCTGACCAGTTTTCATTCTAGTCATTGCTGCCAGAATTATGGGACAAGGAGAAAAACACATTTGAACAACAGAAAAAATATTCCTTAATGTGTCGTCATTTGAAAGTATTGCATTTAACTGAACCTCATTTGCAACTGGAAAGGCTTTTTATTTTTATTTTTAATTTTTTTACACAGATGAGAGGAAGTAAAATATTCGTGCTACTTTCTAAATGGATACAATTGCAATTATGAGGCTATATTCAGCTATTTTTTTAATCAAACCAGTGCTATTGCAATCTGTAGAACTCTGCAGGCTTTTGCTGCTTGAAAATCTCCAGTTACATGTCTGGAGCTTTCAGTATTTCTTGATGCTGTCTTGCTGTCTTCTTCCCTTCTAATTTTCACTGTATATTCTAATTTTGAAAGTGACGAAAAAGTATTTTGAGATAAGCATTTAAGTTGAAGAAGTGTCAGCAGACTGTGGGACCACTTGCTGTCACACAAGTTCATTAACTGTCAAGGAAGGCAAACAGATTTGGTTGATAGTGTGCCAGAAGAAACAAAATACTGCATCTAAAATTCAGCAGTTAAAGGTAAAATTCATTTCACTTGCAGAGGTTCTGTTCTTGAAAAAGGCTGGAATTGCAGATGTGTTCCTAAACCAAGTTTTCTGAACCTGAGCTTCCTGGCTAAGCTATAACTGCAAGAGAGAATGCAAAGATTTTCTTCATAGGCTTCTGAGATACAGCCCAGAAAGATTTAAAGGCATTTAAAGGCAAAACCATGGTGAGTTTAACAGACAGAAAGAACAGAGCTATTCTGACTATTTCTGATTTATACTCTTTTCAGTTTCAGCTGGATAGATTTCTTCTGGCTCTGGGATTTAAAGAAAAGGCAATCTGTAGAGGAGAAAAAATGTGTAGAGCTGATTTCTCTGGCTACGTGGTGTGCAGGTGTGCACATTCCAAATAGTGAGTTTCTTCTAGTAACATATTTATTTCTGTAAACAGGCAGTAAAGTCAAGTGAGAGGATTTAGGAGTAGTTATTGCTTAATGATGGGAGAACGTAAGGGATCTGTTGTAATTAATAGCAAAAGATCCAGTACCTGAATAATATAAATCACATGTGATGGAATCTATTAAATCAGTAAGTATATGAAAGTAGAGAATGAGAGGGAAACATTAGTTTTCTTACAGTTATTTTATGTCTCACCTGAGATACATAAACATTGCTGTTCAAACCGTCCTCCAGCTTCTCCGTAAGCTCTGCATCTGCTTATCTCCATTATTTTGTTAAATCCTAATGTAAACATCAGTTAAAAGCCTCCCTCCTGACTCATTTAATTGTGTTTAACAATTAATTGATCTGAATTAACTGTGGGAGATATCATGTCATTCCTATATTTTTAACAGAACTGTGAATGTAATTCAATCACTAGTTTGGCAATGAAGGGAATCTGCTATTTGTGATTCATCGGTCTGGGAGATGACTCAGGGCACACATATTAATGAAGCACTATTACTTTAGATCTCTGACACTTGTGATGATGTTAAATAATTGTTCATTAGCTTCTGTTTATCAAATACTTGAGCTGATGGAAATTTTTCATCTTCATCTGTAAGAAGGGCTTTTAAAATTCTTTCTTAATAGATTTTTCTGGTGCTATCTTTGGGGGGTAGAATGAAAAATACTGTAGCAAATGCATAGTAAACAAATCACACTGAAGGACTACAGGTCTGCAGTATTCCGTTTTTATTTAATACACTCAACAATAAATACACAGTAATTAGTTACGAGAAAGACTGTTTGCTTGTCATGTATCATATAGCAGCCTTTATTTTAGTGGTGTTTTTTTTTTTGTGTGTGTGTGTGTGTGTGTGTGAGTTGTTTTAAATCTGGATTTGTAGTGAATTAGAATATTTGCCCACACTGTCCATTCCTGACTTCGCTGCAGTCACTGTCTGCGTGTTTACCCAACATTGAGCACTGCCCATTTTCTGGATGTGAAAGAGCTGTATCGAGGGCAACTGCTCTATTTATATGAAAGACTTGAGTCTCCTAAAAGTGACTGAGCTCTATAGAAGATCCACGCTAATTCTAGCTTTAAAAATGTGTGGTGATTCACCTATGAGTGAATGAGTTCTGTAATTTGAAAACAAGTCAAAAAGGAAATGGAAGTTAAAAGCTCTGTGCTTCATCCACTTGTAAATAATGTGCATCAGTAGGAGCGTTTGCTTATTAGCTAGTTGAATATCACAAATGTTGATGCTGTAGGAGCCTTATCAGAGGCCAGTTGTTCAATCAACCTCCTAGAAAGAGCAGATACGATTTCTTTAAATGACTTGAGTTGCACAATTATGATGTGTAATCTACATGCCTTTTGCTAAGAGACAAATGAGAGGCAGAATGGAGAGAGATGAAAATCAGTTTTGGGGAGAGAGCTAGTTGAACTGCAGGGGAAGTAGTAACATTTCTGCAAACGTGTACTTCTGAACATCATACAGAAAGCAGCTAGGAATGCTGTATCTATCAGGGAGCTAACTTTTTTTTTATTGTTTCTCAGGTGGCCTTGTGTGCAAAATCAAGGAGCTCTTTCACTTCTGTCATGGGGTTATTGCAGCACTTGTGATTACAGGTTTTATTTTTGGATGCCAGTATCCAAGCAAATGGCATCACCAACCTGTATCTTATAGTGTGCTGGAACTTCTTCAAGTTGCTGTTGTGACTGGCATCTTTGTGAGCATGTGGGGTGTTCCTGCAACACACTTGTTCTCTACGTTAGGAACAGTTTGGTGTGGTTTAGAAAGTGCATAAGCACTCTAACAAACTCAATTTCCTTCATAGAAGAGATTTTTCCATTGTGCGTGTCAGTGTGTTTCACCTACCTTGAAGTCTAACTCTTGAGAGGTACTGTAGCCTGATGTGAAGTACAGTTTTACTCATTGTGGGCAAAAAAAAATATCCATTAATTGATACTCTGAACTTCTGAAATTATTTTTTTTTCCTGAAAACTAGCTGCATGATAATGAACTGGATCAAAGATTACAAGAGAGTACAGCACTCAATGCAGTCGCACTGGTTCCAGTGATTGGTCTTTTAGCAGGTATTCAGGCCATCTGTAGAGGAGTACAATTCCATCTCGTTTCCTCTTACACAGCAAGAAAGAATAGAGATCTCACGTGGGAGTTTCCCTGGTGATAGCAGTGTCTTTTGGTCATCAAATTCTGGATTGTTAGTTTTCCTGCTGAGATTTAATAGCAACCTCCCCCGGTGACAGGCATCTCCCAAAGTAAGAATGAAATCCAAGAGATCATAAAATTTCATCACTGACTTCCAGCACTGGGAACTACTTTGGATCACTGGAACTATTTTGTTTGGTATTTAAGCAGTTACTTGCACAGCTGTACTAATGCAAAGCTACTTAGGTATACTGAGGCAGCACTATGTAGGGACATGGGGACTGTACACAGGTTAGCTCAACAGAAGCATTAATGGAGATAAAAGAAGTGCCACAATATTCAGAGAGTCTCAGATCTTTGTGTTAAGATGCCAGTGTTATCATTGGCCATATGGAAGGGGAAACTGTATGTTTTGTTTTGTTTAGGTTTTTTTTTCTTTTTTTTTTTTTTTCCTGCTCCTTCTGTGCAGATTTGTTTAAATGAAAAACTAAAAAATAAAAAAATCAAACTGCGATTCATAAATACTGCTTCAGGCAGGTAAGCCAATCAATAGCACAGTTCTATTGATAAAAAGTATTTGTGGGAATGATTTCACCTCTACAGAGAAGCGTATGTAGATATCAGATTAAGAGCTGTGCTGATTTCCTGCAACAGTGTGCTGCTGCCCATGAAGAACAGCTGTTGTCTGAAGTTTGCCAGTTTCCTCGGTATCCTCATGTACAGTTTTCTGCTACAAGCCATTAATCACTGTTTCTGTTGGGAATATAAACTACTGGTGGCCACTGTTATGATTTTTGCTGTGATCTTTAGGCAAAAAGTCCCAAACTTGGAATGAGCCAATTGGCACATGAAATGGATAGATCCCCAGACATCAAGTGTTCAAGGCATATAGGATGGTGGTAATACAGGGTAGCTTTCACTGTGTATTTTCAAAGGAGCTGGCAGAACAAACACACCTGCGAGGATGGAGTATCCAACAGACCGTGCTAAAGTCAAGGCATTTACATATCAGCTCCAAGGTTCCCAGATGCTCAGAGCTAATGGTAAATTAATTGTGTAAGGAAACATTCTTTAAACAGGGATTAATCCACATGCTTTCTGTCAGTGCTTATTTATCAAACAGAACTGATTTTAAATAAATGATCCTGTGCAATTTGAGATGAATTTTTCTGTTGATATTTATGTGATTATATTCGACATTGTTGTAATGAGTAATTCAGCTTGATTAGAAGATTATTCATTTTTATTTTTTCCCACTAACTTGAAATCATAGAAAAAGAAGTGTTTTCAAAATCTCTGTTTAATAGAAGAGTTCTTTTTGATAATTCTGGGCCTGTTGTGCAGGCAGTGGTGACAGCAGCAGTGGATCACCTCCACTGGTACAGATTGTTATGAGCGCAGCATGCAGGCTCCTGTTCATTGCTGGCAAAAATGCAGAGCTAATAGTAGTGACTGTTGAAACAGAGTGTTTTATAACTGAGAATTTGCTATATTAAGCAGTGTTATTGTGCTCTGTATATCAGTTGTAGTTTCCATGGAGACACATCGGAGGCATTACTTTTGGAGCAACTATCATGGATAGTTGACAAGACAATTCCTCTTCATTCAGTGTGGCCCACACAAACCAAAAGGATTACTCTGAATCTAAAATTTTACTCTCAGAATATTCTATAGTATTGAAATATATATAATTGAGTTCAATGTGGTTTTTTCCTGCTTATAGTATCTTGTTTTATTCTTTCTAGGAGATTTATTTTCCATTTCCTTCTATTTTTTTATTTCTTTAACTAGGCTTTCTTTGCAGTTATTTTCTTTTGGTAGCTGTGTGTTTGGTCCTAATCCTTCCTCATAGGTTTGGCAGCCAAGACTTGCCATATTCATTGCACTGACTTTCTCAGCATCAACTGAATTTAATCACTCCCCTGAGCAGAGATGGAAATTGAACTTGCCTCCAGCTCACTTCAACTCAGTAAATACTGGTGTGATAGGAGTGAGAAAATGAAAAAGGCTGCAAATCCCACTGCATGTAATTCCTTAATCCAATATTAAGGATCCTAGGTTTTTCTGTACAGATATTCAATATGTCCAAGAACATAAAGGAAGCAGTTCATCATTAAAAGAAATGGAGCTCTTTTCTTTCTGTGAGGAGTATTTTGAAAGAAGATCTTTTTCTTCCTTAAAATTTAGAGGTCTGAGTGGCTGGATGGGATTTACTTGTATCATTTTACTATGAGCGTTTATGATACCATCCTACTCTTCCTTTCTTTGGTCCACAATTATCCTCTGGTTAGTCAACATCTTCCTTTTAACAAAGCTGGTTTGAGTTTTGAGTTAGAATGATCTGATTATTTTCTGTTCTTACCGATCCATATTGGTTACAGTCTCTGTGCACAGGAGCTGAGGCTGATAAAGGACGAGGGGCGAGGAAGAAGATTTTCCTGAGGTTGAAAAATCAATTTGTAGCCAGTTATTTCACATTTTTATCCTAAAGCATACTCTATCTGTCTGTTCTGCTTATGTTAGAATGTATTTTAAAAAATGCAGAAAAGTTGTTAGGTGAAAGAATGAAATAAGAACAGAGCCCCTGAATAAATCTGGTAAGCCAACCAAATAATTTGAGAATATTTAATCTTTATTTATATCAAAATGCCTTCACAAAGGTTTACAAAACTGGCTTCAGTGGCAGTGATAATTCCCTCATGGTTATTCAGTACAAATCAGCATTTGTACTGAAGAAACAAACACTGACTTGGAGTTGTCTCCTCTTGTTCACTCAGTGTAAGTTCACACCATCAGGCATGTATGTAAACCTTGAGTGTGCACCTTCTGGTGCTGCAGATCCTGATGTACTTGACCAGCACACTGCATTCATTAGAATGCTGACTGCAGGAAGCAGATTCTTTTTAATTTTTTCCTGAGATTTGCTAACGCAATCATTCAGGTCCTAACCTTCTTGATTACTTCTTGTATTGATTTTCAAGGTTGTTTAAATCTCTTGGGTTTTAACCCCAAAATCTTAATATTGTGTTCATTTTGTTGCTTCCTTGTTTTCTGTAGCGTTTGTTATAGTGCTAGATTTTTTCATAGCCCAAATTCAGCCTAAACAACATGAGTGAGTGTTCAGTGGTGGCAGATCATAGTGGCTCTTCAGTGAAACAAAGCATAAACTTCTCTTTTCCTCCTGGCTGCTCTCTCTGAGTATGAGAGGTATTTCAATGCTCTTCACAGGGCAGTGCAGTGCGTAATTTCTAAAGGGCAGAGGAACACTGAATATTTCTCGATGGGCAACAATTTTAAAAAAAGGTGTAGTTTAAAGGGCAGTGGTTAGTGATTCAGATTGTCTGATGGACGAGTGGTGGGTGGGTAACTCTTCAAGGCTTGTAGGGAAGGCTTTGTGGCTGTGAGATCTGCATGTATGTATGTTTTAGGGGAGGAAAATGGATGAAAGCTGGAGTTCAGATTTGTGAAGTGCTAAATGCTTTGATCTATATCTAATGCAATACTCTGTTACTGGCATAATTTACCTTGGATTAAGAAGCAATCTTACTCCACATTACTTCAAGCTATCAAAAACAATATACTTCAGTGAGTATGGCTCTAAGTTTAAGCCAATTACCCTCACTTAGGGGCGTGCTGCCTGAGCATCCTCAGGGAGTGAAATGCATCCTCAGCAAGTTTGTTGACGATACTAATCTGAGAGGTGCTGTTGACTCCCTGGAGGGACAAGAAGCCTTGCATAGGGGTATATATAAAACAGAACACTGTCATGAAATTCAGCAAAGATACTGTGTTCTGCTCCTGGGATGGCATAACACCAGAGAGGCACAGACAGGGAGACAAAAGGCTGGAGGACAGCTCAGCAGAAAAGGAGCTGGGAGTGTTGGTTGACAGCAGGCTCAGCATGAGCCAGCAGCATGCCCTAGCAGTCAGGAATGCAAACTGCATTTTGGGGTGCATTTAACACAGCATAGCCAGCAGGTCAAAACAGGTGATTCTCTCAGTATATTTGGCACTAGTGTGGCCTTGTCTTGAGTACCATGAGAATGGGTCTCAAGAACTTTGGTCCAAGTCTGTAATAACAGAGCTATGAACGCCTCTTGCCATGGTCTGATTTGTTATATCTTATTGCAATTAGTAAGTATTACTGTAAGCTATTAAGAGCAGGTGGGTGTCTAGCATTTTTTGAAAAACTAGTATGCTGATTTGTTTTTCTCTGCTCCCCTCAACACATTATGAGTATGTTGAACGAGCACTATCAACTTCAGGTTGAATTATTCTCTGAAGCATGAACAGCATCAGCTCTGCTTTCCAGGTTTGAGTGACTATCTAATATATCTTGATTCTTAGAAATGTGCAAAGACACTGAAGTGTTTGAAAGCTAGGGGTTAAGCTCTTCCCTCATGTTTCCAAGCTTTGATCTGCTGACAATCAGATTATGCCACTTTATTCAGGTGGAACTTTGCACTGGTTGTTTCAGTGAATATGGTGTGCAAAGATATTATTAGAGGCTGTGATGTATCAGTAGGCAGCTACATAGATAATAATGTTGGTGTATTCTTTTGTATCTTTCCATAGGCAAAACAGTGTACAGGTTTTATGTTAGATCTTTGCCAGTGACTAATTATATGTGTTGGCAAGGAAATATTTTTCAATTACAGTTTTTTTTGGTGTTGTGTTCTAAAGGGAATGTGTTGATTTATTACATTATTTATAAGAATAACAGAAGCACAAATTTAACAAATAAGAAAACTAACATGTATGCTTAATAAGAAGAAAGGTGTGTCTTCACAGGCACACATGGGTGTAGGTGGGTTGAAATATTATTATTGGCAGTCGCTACATTTTCCTCGCCAAATGGCACAACCTCATATACTGTGCAGTGCATGCAGGCTTTGATTTGACTGTGTGTGTGGTGAACGTGTGAGGTGGGCTTAGCCCTGCCTTCCACAGCATCCTATTGTTGTCTATGCAGTCCGCACTTGAGCTTCACACAATTGGCTCATTAAAAAAAATCTGAAAGTCACATAATGTTAAAAGCTTGTGATCCTGTGGGGCTGCATTCATGACTGTCCGGGGCTGCATTCATGACTTTCCAGGGCTGCAGGGTAGACAGGCCAGGTTTAGTGGTACACCTGGCAGTGCTGTGTTAACGGGTGCACGTGATGACCCAAATGATATCACCAAGCTGTGACACCAGCAGGCAAGGGATTGTGTGTGTGTGCAGCCGTCACTGCTTGTGTTGAGGCACTGGCAGAACCTGGCTCAGTCCAGCTTGTTCCTGGATTGTGCTGAGCATTACTGTAAACTTGGAGGTTAAGCGAGACTTTGTGCTGTGCTGGGTTGTGCCTGTGACTGCTTGCAGCAGCTCTCAGTGCCCATCCGCATAGCATCACTCGTGTTTCCCTGGCCCTGCCCTGTGCAGGCAGCTGGGACCCAGCAGGACGTGCCTGCAGCAGAAGAGGTGAGTGGTGCAGGGACACATCCCTGGGGTGGCCGTGGGGATTCTAGTGGTGGGAATCTGGTGTAGGGCCAGGAGGACTTCCTGCTGAGCGACTGGGGCATGTCTTCATCGTGCCTTGGGATGGCTGAGTGACTGTGACCTCTCTTCCTCTTGCAATGCATGACACTACCACTGCAGCACTGGTGAAGGAGAGCAGCTTGTCACCCTCTGCTCTCCCCACCTGCAGCAGCAAGAAGACCATGGCTGCAAGAGAGGAATGGATGTGTCCTATCTGCCGCGAGGTACGTCAAGACATTGCAACTACGACCCCATGTAACCATCTGTTCTGCCTTGGCTGCATCCAGCGATGGGCAAGGCTGAGAGCCAGCTGCCCACTCTGCAGGACTGCTATGAAGACCATCAAGGTTTCTGTGTGGGGAGACAAACAATACATAGAATGTGTTGCCTGCAGTGCCAGTACCTGCCAGCTTTCATGATAGCACCAGCACTGTCCCTGCTGACACTGTGGCTCCATCCCCTTTGCTGCTGCCACCTGAGCGGAGGGGTGCAGCGCCAGAACTGAGGGAGAGACTGGGAGGCCTCTTGCCACAGGAGTGGGAAGTGCTGTTCAGGGAGCAACACAGCATCCTCAACCGTGTGCTGCCCTCCCTGCACCAGAAGCTCTCTTCCATCCCTGGGATCAACTGGTGGCAGGTCTGATCGATGGACAGCCTCTTCCTGTGTTGCTTATGTCAGCTGGGGCCGGATAGGGATGCCATGCTCCAGTGCATAGAGCCCAGCATGGGATCCATTGCCATGCCACTCATTGTCTGGCTCATAGACACCATTGTCAGCCGGTGCAGCCAGGAGGCCCAGAGGCTACAAGGTCTTGAGGATGATGGAATTGCCCAGGAGCAGGAAGACAGCCCCATAGCTGCCTCTTCACAGAGGACTCTCACCCCCAGCTTCTCACCTTCCAGCACCTCTGCAGGTCCAGTCATACAGGAGCTCCCTGGCACATTCAGCAGGGTCCTCCATGGGGATGATCATAAGCTCCACTCCGTACCCAGCCCAGAGGAGCACTAGCACCCCTTCATGCAACCAGGGCAGGAGGCAGCAGGGCCCAGTGCCCAGGGCTGCAGTCGCAGGCACTCCACTCCCAGCTGGGACAGGAAGCGCTCCTCTAGCAGTACCCAGTGCCCCAAAAAAGAGGAGGGCCAACAACACCCAGGATGCTCCCCAGCCCCACAAGAGGCTGCCTCCAGGCGCCTCTAGCAGATTGCTTATAAAGCAAAAATAATTAAAAAAAAAAAGACTATTCCACAGACAGAGTATCATTCTTACCCTAAACAGAGCTACTGCTGCCATGTGCAAACTGCCGCTCCCTGGAGATACTTAGGTGTGTAGGTATGGCACTTGGGGACATGTCAACTGAACTTGGCAAGGGATATGAAAAATGACAAGAAGGGGTTCTACAGTTACATAGGCAGGATAATAGAGATGAAGGAGAATATTCTCCTTCTGATAAATGAGGGTGGAGAACTGGCTTCCTCAGACATGGAAAAAGCTGAGGGGCTCAATAAGTCCTTCATCTCAGTCTTTACTGGTGGTCGGACTCGCCACGTCTGCCAGGGCCATGAAGCTGTAGGTGTGGGTAAGAGGAGTGGATTCCATCCCAGTGTGAAGTGGAACAAGCCTGAGGCCTCCTCACGAAACTGAGTGTATATAAGTCTAAGGGGCCAGTTGATATGCATCCCAGGGTTCTGAGAGAGATGGGTGATGTGATTGCTGAGCTGCTCTCCATCATATCTGAAAAATCATGGCTGCCTGATGAAAGCCCTGGAGACTGCAAAAAGGGAAATGTTACTCCTATTTTCAAGAAAGGGAGAGAGAATGACCCCGGGAACTACAGGCCGGTGAGCCTCACCTCTGTGCCTGGGATGATTATGGAGCAGATCCTCCTGGTTACCATTTTAAGGCACATATGAGATAAAGAGGTGATTTGAGACAGTCAGCGTGGCTTCACTGAGGGCAGATTGTGCCTGATCAAACTGGTGGCCTTCTGTGATGGAGTGAAGGCATCGGTGGACAGGGAACAGGTGATGGATGTCATCTACATGGACTTTGCAAAGCCTTTGACATGGTCCCTCACTACATCCTTCTCTCTAAATTGGAGAGGTATGGATTTGAAGGATGGACTGTTTGATGGATTAAGAACTGGTTGGCTGGTCACAACCAGAGGGTTGTGAATAATGGTTCTATGCCTGAGTGAAGCCTTGTCACAACTGGTGTTCCCCAAGAGTCACTCTTGAACCGGTGCTCTTCAACATTATTATCAATGACACATAAACAGTGGCATTGAGCGCACCCTCAGCAAGTTCACAGATGACACCAAGCTGAGTGGTGCAGTTGATGTATTGGAGGGAAGGGAAGCCATCCAGAGAGACCTGGACAGGCTAGAGAAGTGGGCTTGTGCAAGGTGCTCCTCTTGGGCCAGGGCAATCCCAGGTATTTATACAGACTGGGGGAAGAACTCCTTAAGAACAGCCCTGTGGAGAAGAACTGGGGGGTCCTGATGGATGAGAAGCTGGACATGAGCCAGCAGTGTGTGTGTGCAGTCGGAAGGCCTGTGTTCTCTCTGCATTGAAAGGGTAATGGCCACCAGGGAGAGGGAGGTGATTGTTCCTCTCTACATAGCTCTTGTGAGGCCCCATCTGGAGTTCTGTGTCCAAGCCTGGGGCCCCCAGCGCAAGAAGGATGCAGAGCTCATGGAGCAGGTCCAGAGGAGGGCCTCTAAGATGCTCAGAGGGCTGGAGCACCTCTCCTACAAAAAAAGATTGAGAGAACTGAGCTTGTTTAGCTTGAAGAAGGTCACCTCATTGTGACCTTCCACTATTTGAAGGGAGCATGTAAACAGGAGAGGGAACGACTTTTTACATGGGTTGATAGGACAAGGGGAAATGGTTTTAAACTAAGACAGGGGAGATTTAGGTTAGATATAGGAGGATGTCTTTCACACAGAGGGTGGTGATGCACTGGAACAGGTTGCTCTGAGAGGTTGTGGATGCCCCATCCCTGGAGGCCTGCAAAGTCAGGCTGCATGTGACTCTGGGCATCCTGGTCTAGTGGTTGGCAAGCCTGCCTGTGGCAAGGGGTTTGAAATAGAAAGCCAGCACTTGCACAGACTGAATTCTGTGCTGAAATACTAACTCCTCCTGTAATTTTGAGGAGGTATTATTTCTGTGATGCTGCTCTCATGTGGTCCTGTTTCTCAGTGATCTCCTTTCTAGTCTTATTTCCAAACTTGCCTTACCCATTTCTTTGCTACTGGCAACTGTTCTGTAGTTCTTAATCAAAGTGTGGTCCTGGCTATAGTGTAAACGTGATATCTTTTTTTTATTGGAATACTCATGTAGCTGTATAATCCTTGTAGATGTCAGGTTTAAGAGCTTAATTTTCTCTCTCATCTCTCCAATTGCTTCTCCAGAAGCATATTTAGAAGATTCCTGCAGAAATATCCCTTCTGAACGGGGATTTTAGAAGTAGGAGCTACTTTTTTTTTTTTTTTTTTGTCAATATTAGTAGCTTAGCTTAAATTGAAGTCAGGTTCTGAATGTGAATGACAAGTTATTTCTTGATTGGGCTTTAACTCAATGAAGCAAAAGGCCAACGATCTATTTTCATAGTTAGGAGCTGAAAATACAAGTTGTCTTCTATTTCAGTATCTCTCAACATCGCATAATGAAGCGTAATGATAACTGCGCAGTTCTGCTAACTATAACCATATAAACATGGAAATAAAATTACAAATGTCATTACTTTAAGAACTGCAATCTAAGATGAAAAAAACTACTAAATCCTAGCTCAAGTCAAGGAGGCACAATTTTGAGACTGAAGCACTAGATAGCTTGCCTAGCCCAAGTGTCCTGTGTCCTGGTGAGCCAGCAGTGTGCGTGTGCAGTCGGAAGGCCTGTGTTCTCTTCCATCAGTAGTACATAGCAGACTGATTTATTTCAGATGCTGTTTAGTTGAATTTCTGAGGGGAAATGGTAACAATTTGTGAATAATATGAGCATTTGTAGCAATTCAGTGTGTTCTTTGCATGTAATACCATCTCCTTAATCATCAAATTTCTGAGAAGTGTTCCCAGAGATGCATGAAATTGAAGACAGTACCTCAGAGAGAAATACTGCATTATGCTTCTATTTTAACACTAGTGAGTTGGAAGTCCTCAATTGTATGGATAACCATAACTGTCCTGAGGGAGTGCACTGACATCAATTTAGCCTTGTTATTTAAAACTACTTGCAAGACTGAATCAATCCGCCTGATGCATCCTTAAGGCTTTTTTAACATGATTTTACTATTGATTTTTAGATGTCAACTTGTCTCAGCAATGACACTATAATATTAAGAAATAAAACAATGTAAGTAAGATTGCTTTTTTGGGTTGCAAAGGGAAAAAGCACAGTAACAAAGTAGAATGTTATTTGCCTGTATGGTTAAGTTCTGTGGACTGCAAGTTTGTTGTAAGAAGAACATGCACTTAATTTTATAGCAATCAATACACAGGAAATAGAATTATTTCAGCAATACATTAACTTAGATTGTACTGCTGACTGAGTCTTGTTTGTTGAGTTTTGTATGATAAAATGAACTAAAGTCACTTCCGGGGGGGAGGGTTCAATGATGGGCACTGAGATGTAGTCATTTACTGGCTGTTGGAGTCAACACATTGAGGAAGATGCTGTTCATGCAAGTTCAAACTTGAAATAAATATACCAGCTAGTAAAGGCTATTTGTATGATTTTTTTTTTCCAATTTAATTATAAAAATTCTTCGGGCTGTGGGATACAATATGTCATCAGTGGTCCTACTACAGAATTCAAACTATTTAGCATCTGTTGTTTCCAAGAGATTGAACAGCTTCTGCCATTATCATAGAATCAATTAAGTTGGAAAAGACCTCTGAGATCAAGTCCAACCACCAATCCCTCCTGACCATCCTACTAAGCTGTGTCTCTCAATGCTGGTCCACACAGTTCTTGAACATCTCCAGGAATGATGACTCCACCAGCTCCCTGAGCAACCTATGCCAATGCTCTTTTTGAGGAGATGTATTTCCTAATACCTAATCTGAACCTCCCCTGGTGCAACTTAAGGCCGTTCCCTTTGATCCAATCACTCCTTACACATTTCTTGTCTCTTCCTAGCCCTTTACAAATCTTTGACAAAATGATTCTGACAAATTTCTCCACACTTGCACACGTCTGCTGGAGAGACAGGGAAATACTAACACAGAAACACAGTAAGTAGTTTTCTCAAATTGTCCTTCAAGCTGAGAATTGAATAGAAATCCTTTTGTGTCCTCCATAGCCTCTCTCATTGTGCATTCAGTAGGACTTGGCTTTTCTTTCTTTGTAAGTTGGGGTATTTTTTCTTCCTTTAACGTAGTTACAGAGCAGAACTTCTGTGAAACTGTGTTGTTACTGATGTTGTTACATTTATTGAGTCTGGTTCTATCCATCTGCTTCACAGTCAGAGTTAGAGTTGCCAGGATATTGTCCTCGCTTCAGCATTATACCTTTTCCTGCTGACGTAACTATACTTCAAATTCCTTGTAATTCAGGCAATCTGTTTACTATTAATGGTATGTCACATTCAAGGTAGCTGATAGGAAAGATTTAAAAATGATGCATTCAGACAGTGACATAAACTTAATATTGAAGTAACTTTTTTAATGCAAGTCAGCCTGAATCATGGGAATGGATACACCAAGAATAGTAAGTGGGAGACTTCACTATAAGCAAAGGTGGTATTTAAAAGTATTAGTAAAACTAGATCCTTTAGGAAAGGATTCCCTTCCAGAAGATTAAAATACAGTTTTGGTCACTTTTGGTCTACAGATTTATTCTTCTGTCGGGAGTACTGTACATAATGTTGCTGAATTTGACAATATAATTCAGTGCTTTTCATAAGTATGCTGAATTCTGAATGTTCTTTCTAGTTTCTGACAGCATTGCAGGTTTTGCTGTTCGTAGAAATGCCCTCACCAGTTGCTAGGGTGGAATGGTGCTCTGTAGCCAACAGCTAAGCCAAAAGAAAAGAAAAAGAAAATACATGATGCTTAATGATGATCCTAAGACTAGTGCAGGACACTGCATGGCATTACATGGGAATAACAGAATCTAATGCGTAAGAGAAACATGAAAGAAAGTGTAAGATCCCTTTGGGGCTAGGGAGGAAAGGGAAAACGTTTTTGCAGCATGGATGAGCTCTGCTTTCATGATAAAAAGAAATACGATATGCTCTGCAATTGAGATAGCTAAGAGAGGAGCCAGTAGGTAGACATTTGACCAAAAATAATCTGAAATTATTAGAAATTGATCTTTGGAACTGTGATATGAAAGAATCTCTTAAAATATGGGAAAAAGAATAAAATTAACATAAGAGATGGTACTTGAAATATGGTAAATGGATCTTGGAAAAAAATAATCACTTGTGAATATGCTTTACATTAATTGTGCTAGCCAGCTGCTCTGTTTATTGTAGTTAGATGGTACCATATGGCTCAATCTAATATGATCAGAATAGTGAAAGAAATTGTGTATGTACATATATTTTTTTTTTCACCCAAATCTCTCTGGCTAGCTGGATGCTTTAGCAGAAATACAGTGGAGATGGAATTGTCTTCTTGTGCTGGTTCATATCCTATATTAGATTTAAGCAGAAAACTTATAAAAGAATGGGAAAAAAACAAAGTGGTTTTTTTGTCTGTACATGGGCACTTCTAGTGTTCAAATTTTGTGGACAAAACAAGCTAGTGCTTTTTTAATGGTAGTATGATGATTTCTTTTTTGCAACAAGAAGAATAGGCAAACAAAAAATGTTGCCATTTTTAAATTAATGATTTGACAGACATTCTTTGTTTGCTCTAATAGGTGAAAACTAGTTAAGAAACTCTTACTGGAGAGTAAATAGATTCTTGTTAGAAGCCTACTTGGAGGAAAGGTAATCTCATCTTGCAAACTGGACTATGTACTCATCCAGGCTAGGTAAAGACTGAAAAAATCCTCATATGAATCTTAAAACAAAACAGCAAACTGGGCACTTATGCCAGCTGCATTGTCTTCCTGGCAGTAGCTAGAAATCTCATTAATATTTTTGTACTAACTCTGGGACAAAACAATGACCCTTCTATTAGGGAGAGGTAGTTGCTTGATGCAAGTGGATGACATTGATATCAGAACTTCTGGAGAAGGGGAAACAACTGTAACAGGCAGAATAATCCACTACTACTGAACGATTCTGTAGTTCATGAGAAAGGCATCTCTCAGGTCATACATACCTACATGTAGGTATGGTCCCATGAATGTTAACATTTTCCTTTTATAAGTCTTGTTTCATCTTTCATTCCTGCTCCCAAACTGTTTCTGGTACTTTTTCTCAATGTTAGAATACAGTATAGAAAAAGGCAGCTAGCTAATTTTTCTAAGAACACAAAGAACAAGTGGGTTTTCTTACAATGAACATATTCACTGATTTTTATTATTATTTTTTTTTTCATGTAGAAAGAGATCCCAACTGTATTTGTTGCCAGCTGTTAGCTGTGTGTGAAGCCTGAAGGCTGGATATATAATTGTTAGTTTCATACAGGGGTACATAGCAGTATTTGGGAGGTGGAAGGTGTTTGAGGGAGGTGGTTGAGTCACCATCCCTGGATGTGTTTAAAAACCATCCAGATGTGGTGCTCAGGGGCACAATTGAGCGGTGTGTTGTTAGATTTAGGGCAGTATGGTTAGGTTGCAGTTGGACTTGATGATATTGAAGGTCTTCTCCAACCTGAACAATTCTATGGATCTGTTTCTAGTTTTTGAGTAATATTGAAGTACGCACTGACACATGACTTGGCAGAGATCTTTGCCTCAACAAGGAAGAGGCACATCTTAGCTTGACTGCAGATTTAAATTTCCTCAGGAGGAAGTAACATTCTTTTTGTTGTGGGTTTAATGGAAACTGCTGGTTGGAAGCTGCTTAATATGTAACTCAGGTACCACGCAGGCGTTCTATCTGTGGTTTATCATTCTATGTATGTGTGAATGTGGGCAAGTCTTCAGCAGTGGAGATAGTCACTTTAAAGAAGTGATTAAATGTTCTCAATCAGTGGGAACCAGAGAATGCCATTATTTCCTGGGGCTTCTGAATAGCCTTTGGGCAGCAAATGGCTTACTGCCACTAGCCTGTAATGAAGAGTTGTGCAGCCTCTTCTTATCTATCAAGTCAAGAGAGAGGCACGATATTGGCTAGATGAAAAGCAAATAGTGCCGGTGAAAATGTGAAGATGTAGTGATAGGAAGATACAGTTCAACATTCTCACTCAGTGTGTCTGTGATAGATACTGAGGTAGTACAAAACTTTCTTGGAGGCAATCAGTGCCTTCTATTAAGTGGTATCACATAGTCACCAGTCTTTTGGAAGCACCCAAAGGAAAAATTAAGGAAATAGAAGCAGTGGCTCAAATAGTGCCCCAGTTAAGGCAGTAAAACTGAATTTTGCCTTGCTGTTTGTCAAAGCCAGATCGCGAAGGAAATATCTGAGTGCCTAATCAAGCATTTAATGTCTCTGGCCAAAACCGTAAAGCATTGTTGTTGTTATCTTATGAGAAGGGAAGACTTCTTTACTT
Source organism: Centrocercus urophasianus (assembly GCF_019232065.1). Classification (NCBI taxonomy): domain Eukaryota; kingdom Metazoa; phylum Chordata; class Aves; order Galliformes; family Phasianidae; genus Centrocercus; species Centrocercus urophasianus. The sequence continues at coordinate 50,414,253 of NW_024884475.1, forward strand.
TCAGAATGTGAGTTATTTTGTCAGTCATTTAACCCAGACATCAAAATGTTTGTGACATGCATTCTTCCCCTGGCTATTATACTGTCACACAGCAGCCTCACTATTATGGGTTGGATCTGGGACCATTGTTCCAATTTTCTTCTGTAATTCTTATGGTATTCTGTTTCACCTTACACTCTGCTTGATACAGTAGTACCACTATATTGCACAGTGTGGGCCAACAGCAGTGTTGTGAAGTTTCACAACAGTGACAATCTTGGGCTCTGATATTTCAGTTATTTTTGAGAGCATGTCTTCACAGTAGCAAAGTTTTCAGTTGCTGCAAGTTATGTTGAATTGATGGTAAGTAAATACCTAAAAATAGAAATTTTCTGGGGGTGGTAATCACTGAACAGCAGGGCTTGCTTTGAAGTTCAGTGCCTGATGGGGATTTGTGAATGATGACGATAACAATCGTCAGTGACAGCTTGAAATCTATCATGTTAACAATTAAAGACATTTTAATGAGTAAACCACTGTCAAGTCTACTAATGTTTGGCACACCTGTTGAAAATAATGAGAACGGCTCCCTGATGTATCTAATGATATTTTAGATATTTAATTATAAAAAATGACTGAACACAGTTTATTTATCTGCTTGAAATGTCATGGTTCTTGACTTCTAAGAAAATGGGCTTTTTTTTTTTTTTTTTGAAGAATCAAAATTAAACTGAAGTAAATATTTGGTCTAATATATCTGCAGGGCTTCCTAAGGTTTGGTCAATTCTGCAATGTTCTGAACCATTTAAGAACCAACAGTTAGCTTCCGTTCCCTCAGAAGAATCTGTTAAAAAAAGAGAAAAAAAAAACAACAGAAAAAACAAGCTACCTTCTCATAAGACTTTAGACTGAAGATGCAGCAAAACTGGGGATACCATGAACTGTGGACACTTAAGAATGGAGAGAGGACATTGGTGTCTGGCTCACTGTCTTAGGTTCACTAAGTAGTGCAGTGTATTTTTCGCCCATTCCTGTCTGTTTCAAAGCGAGCGTGGTATGACCTTCTTGCAGAGTGCTCCAGAAGAGCAATACATGGAACTCTTCATATTCTAATACTCATTTTTATTTTCTCAACTTTTGGTAGAGACTAACAAAACTAACACACAGTCATTTACTGTTGTGCAAAGAAAGAAGAATGTAAGGCTCTTTGCAACTGCATGAGAGAAGTAAAGAAGAATAATAAAAGTTAATTATGAATGGAGAAAAGTAATTGCTAAAAGTAAAAATATTTTTTGTACTACTTCTGGCTACTTCTGTAAAATTCTCGGAGTATCTGAATGTCTATAAATGAGGTACAATGGTCCAGAATAAAAATGAATGATACCATTTCTTTTGACTATTAAGTGATACAGACACATTTGTACAGTAGAAAACCAGCAGTGGTCATTTCTAATGGACTGCAGATGAAATTTGAGTACTTCATGTTGATGGGGCCCTGGCAATGACTCCTTTTTAGCAAAGGATGACAGTACTTGTTTGGCGGGTGTACAAAGGTGTTGCTGAGGGTAAACAAGCAGCTGAGGGGAGCAGTGTGTGGCAGTCCACCTCACCTACAAGATCGGCGTTTCCATTTGCTCTGCAATTAGCGTGTCCATCAGATTATTTTTTTTTAATGTTGTATGTTTGTATGCATCTTGTATGTGTGAGTTGCAGGCATCACTGAGTTGAAGCTTTCTTGAAAATGTAGAAAAGTCTGTGTGATTTGTCAAGGATGTTTTTGTGCTTTTCTAACTCTTGGTACCTAAGAGAAGTGAGCGATTGCTGCACTACTCTTGTAGTGATGGTGTGTGGGAGCGTTTTGCAAAACAGCTGCCCAAGAGTAATTTCTAACAATACTTTTGTTAGAGAGCTTTTTTTTTTTTTTTCTTTTTTAAACTTTTGTGCCTGTGATTCATCCCTTCCAGAACCCGAGTTGCTCAGACAATGTACATTATACTGTTCAGCTTCTCTATGCCTCAGACTTAGATATCAAGATAGCTTTCTGCCTCGTCTCACGCGGTTTAATGGATTCAATTAAATGTACTTAAAAGTTTCTGATTCTTAAAGGTGGCATTGTTTGGTGAGCTGCTCAAATGCTTTAGGTGCAGACATAGGTACAAAACATCTTTTGTTCTCTTCTATCTGTGATCTTGTGAGAGAAAGATGGGATGAATTCTTGATTAAAATAAAGCTAAAATGCAGCTATGGAATTTATTCTTATACTGTCTTGTATGGGGTTTTACCTGTGGAAATGTTTATCTATTAAGTTACTCAGAAGTATTGGCTAGACTAAAGATTAGAGCTGTTTAAAAACTTCCCGAGAACTATTCAGGTTACCAGGTGTATCAGTTGTTTTATAAAGATATTGTGAAGTGCATAAGGATGTAGCAAATTAAATGCAAGTAGATAAGAGGAACATTTTTTCTGTTAATGAAAATTACAGTAATTACATCTCAGATTTTATTACTTAGTCCCTGGTTATGCAAAAATCAATGTGATTTTTTTTCCAGCTTAGTCAACCCCCCTTCCAGTTCTTCCTAGCACAGACTTTCCAGTGCAGTATTCTTTTCAAAGTTTGTTTTGTCTAATTCTCTCTCTACTAAAATTACTGATTTTTCTTTATGTTCCAAAGATATTGATTCAAAAATAATAATCTCGTGTTTCAGAAGCTCATCCATTCTGTCCCTGAAAAGCCAACATTCATCTTTACAATTAATCTGAGCACTAGGTCTCAATGAATATTTAATTAAATCACTTTCTCTTGCTGTTTCTAAAAATGCTATCCATGAGATTTTCATGGCTATCTGATAAGGCGTTAGGAAGAGACTCACTTCTTTCAGACAGGAATCTTCTTCCAGTCTGTTATGTTGGATGAGTTGTTTATTTCTTATTGTGGTGCTGGTTGCTTTATTGCATGTAGCTCCCCTCCCCCCCAGATCTGTGTGTTCCAGTTAAATGATGGTCGTTCAGGCAAACCATACTCTAGGCTTTCCATTTATGTACTTTTGCAGAGGAGCAGTCGTGTGGATTAAAACATTCCTTGAATCTTTGTGGGTCACCTCGAAAGTAATGCCTCCTATTTATTTCCATGGAAACTCTTAACAGACACAAAGAGCATAATAACACTGTCTGATAGAGCAAATTCTCAGCTACAGGACACAGAGCTGCCTGGCTCTGGACTGAAGCTTTTATTTCCTATCGTATGTCTGTTTTGCTTTTGCTTTTCAACCCGACTGTACTTTCTGTGCAGCTCCGTGCTGTGTAGTTGGCACTTGTGAGGACAAACTGTCATCACCTTGGTGATCTCTGCTGTATGCTCAACTCTGACATTGAAATACCTATGATTTAACTCATGTGTTACATAAGTCTACTTCTACAGAATGCAATATTATTTACTAGAGTATTTTAAATGTACAAAATATCGCACAGCTAATAATTTGTCAATTATTACTTAGTTTTTTTCCACAGTATTTGCCTTTTTACCATCCTTACCTTTCCAGTCTTTTAATAGATAAAATCTTTGGAAAGATCAAAGAAGCAGAAAAACAACAACCACAAAAAAAGTTAGAAAAAGAGCCAGTTGAACCAGGACAGATTGCTGGAGCCTGATGAAATCTGGAGCCTCCCTTTTGGCCTGGGAGATACTCTTCGTGTCCTTGAAAAAGGGAGTTCCCTGTGACATTTTTAGATAGCTGCAAATTCTGTAACAAAATAAGGTTTCTACTATAGGAGTCTGTAACGAATATTTATGTTTATTTTATTTTGGATGTAATATACACCATATTAACTGCTCATTCAGGCAAATCAGACTTTCAAGCAGTGAAAGCTGGTATAAAATTGCTCAGGCAAGAACTATTGCAAAGCAGAAGGGAATGAATGGAGTTTCCTACTTCAGTTCAATGAGGACTGTAGTGGTCTTTGAGCACAAAGGCAAATGAAATAAAAGGAGCTGCCAATGGAAGTTATTTGATGAAGACTTGTGGTTAATGGCCACGTCTGAGAGTGTGCTTACTGCAGTCTACTTGTATTTGTGTTAAAATGGATCCCACAGGCCCAGCAGAGATTGGATGCCCATTGCGCTAAAACTGAAAAGAGCACCTTCTAATATTTTAACCTAGTATTTGTCGTGCTTCAAGAAAACATGTTTTTCTCCTGAAATTTTGAAGCCTAACAGAAATATTTAGAACACAAGATAGAAACGGATCATAACTTGCTGAACTGAATGTATGAGCAAACTAAGATTTGTATCCTTTTTACCACATTGTTCACTTACGAGTGCAGGGGGGGAATGAAGTCAGATTTGTCAGGCATGTTCTTTGTCAAGAATTAATCATAAAAAAAAAGATGCAGAAAACACTTTATCAGATAGATGTTAGTCAGAATATTGTTAGGATCTATTTTTGACTATGCCATTTTATTGGTTAACTTTTTATTGGTTTAACTTTTTAAAGATACAGCATCTTTGTTATTCAAATCCATAGCTTTAAATACTGAATATATGGCCTGGAAGCCATAAAGCCTCCTTAGGCTACAAGACAAATGTCACTTTTTTTTCCCCTTCATTAATAACTATTAAATATTTTTAGAAACAATTCCATAAACCTGTAGCTTGAAGAAGCTTATCGTCGTTCAATGAGAAATGTCCACAGGTAAGTATTCAATTCCATCCATAATGCACATCTATTTCCAAAATGTCATGAGCTTTTGAGAATAGACTGTTATATTTCAGATAACTCTAAGACTTCTCTGTGAACAACCATTGCATATCAGAAAGACTTTCCTCTTTCAGCAGATTAAATAATTTGAATAGTTTAGAGGAAATAATTAAACTCTCATTAACAATTGGAGACTAGAATTGCTTTTGTGTTTAACCTTTTTCTTGTTCCCCTTTAGAAATTTTTCTGTAACCTATAGCTATATAATTATAGCAAGTTTTCAGTTTCTGTGTAAATGAGTGCTCTGGGAGCAAACCTGAGAAAAATAATGCCTTCTGCTTTCTTGCTTGTATCTGAATGAATAAAAATGAAACTGTAATGAAACTATTGTTATTTTTGCTGAGAAGCAGATCTTGCTCAGTTACGTGGGAGAGAAGCCAGCACAACGTAATGAACTTTGTTGCGTGCAATTAAAAGTAATACATTATTTGGTCATAGATGCGCTCTTACAGATCATCTTGTGAATTCAGTGTTAACTTTGCAAGGAGAGAGAAGGAACTGTATTTTTCCAGTGAGAGAATGAAGAGACATTTTGAAAGCTTTATATGGTAATTTTATTAGCAAACCTGTTTTCATCTGCCTGTCACTTCTTGTATTACATGTTTTTTTTAAGCTGCATGTGAAGCATGCAGCACAGTGAGTCTAGCTGCATGGCGAGAAATCAGGCAATGCTGCTAATGTGAGGGAAACAAGTACAATGTTTTTACGTTAAGATTATAAAATAATTTTTCTCATACTTCCATCTGTGAGGTGAGCTGTTAATTCCCTATTGCAGCTTTCAATTACTTGTTTATCCAAGCACACAGTTTTAGGTATAAAAAGGAGCATCGCTGTTAAGTATTTTTGGAGTTCCTATTGTTTTTCTGTATTGAAAGGATACCAATATGTTTAGTTCAATAGTGTTTGGCTGTAGAAGGCTGGGGAGTGGTGGTGGGGAAAGCTTTATTGGCAATTGTAGAAAGGCAAGTTAAAAAGACATTTGATCCTTATTTATGCCTTTTTTTCCTGTTTCTAGTAAAAGCTTTTGTGGTGTGTTCATTGAGGAAAATGGTGAGCTCTAAAAATTGTATGCTTATCAATTTCTGTGTCTCAGAGAATGAAAGTTCAGTGTCAGAACAAGCAAGATGAATGCCTTTTTTTCTACCCTTTTCTACTTTTTGGGTTTTTTTTAAGGTCTTTGAAACAATAAAATGTCAAAGACATTCAGATTAATCATTTCAGGGCACAATGTACTTCTGGGAGAAAAACAATATAGATGCATAATAGCAATCATCAGCTGCTTTTTCTTATTAGGTACCGAGATATCTTCTGTATATCTCAACTTTTAAGATCATGAGCTCACTCCTGTTCCCATCTGGCTGCTTGAGCCAAGACTTCTTACAGAGAAGGAAGAAGAGCTGGAGACTAATGTTTTTCAGTTAGTGGCCTTACTGTAAGGCACTCTTCTTATTTAAGTCGCAAACTCAGTAGGACCACTTTCAGGCTTCTTTACAAATAGTGTCTTCATATAGTAGCCAATAAGAAGAGCAAGGAAAAAGAAACTGGAGAGCATGTGGAATTTATGGCAAAACATGAAACTAATAGGATTTGATCTTTTGGAGGAAAAAAATGGAAACTTGGATATTGGCAAGGAACTGTATTTTATCACTTCCCTATGCTACAATACTTTGATTTAATGAAGCACTCATGAAACTGTGAAAGAAGATTGCAAAACACACTATTGATTATTAATCTCATGGTAAAAGCTGGTCCTGTGCATAAGTTGCTTGTTATTACAAAGTCATTACAAATGCTAATTTAATTTGTGTGCACAGTCCTGGGTCTTCAAAAGCACACAGCTGGTACTCAGCTGCTGTAAGTGGCAGCTGCTTGCAGGATTGTGATATCCCTTGTAAGAGCTGGTCCCAGCATAGGCAGAAAAATTGTGTTCCTCTTCAGCATAACTAAATGTATGCCAGAAGAGCTGGCATGTGAAGCTTCCTATTAGTTCAGGAAGGATCTCTACAGCATCACTTAAAAAACGGGGGGGCGGGCAGAAAGAAGAGAGGCATTGAGAATTGTTAGCATCTCTATGGCTGAGAACACCAGTTAGATTAGTTTGCTTGGCTGTCTGCCAGAGAGAAGTTCAACCTTGGGCAGAGTTCTGCACGTTGTGAATTGGTGCTCTGTAGTATGTAAGCTCCTCGCAGTGCAGCCTGGAGAGATGCATTAGAATTGATACCGTTGGTGTTCCCCAATGCTACGCGTCTCCATTGTTTGCCATGGGCAGCTCTTTCCAGAATTTGAAATCTGTGACTGAGTGGCGACGGATCGCTTCTTATTCCGATCCATTATATTCTGTTTTGCTGTACCTTCACCTTCAGGTAGGTGACCTTACGGAGTTAACAGGTACAGCATATGCTGTGCCTCCTCTGCAAAGTTAAATTGGTGTTTGACCTTAATTCCTAATGGCTCTGGCAGTGATTGGATCAACTAAAGACAGCACTATGTCACTTAAAGCATCAAGACCTGTCCTAATGTGCCCAGAAACACATGATGGCTGGTGTAAGAGGACATTACTTTCATTTCTGTGTTCATTTACTCCTAAAGCCAAGGGCTCCTAGATGCTTTGGTATGTGACCCAGAAGCTCTTTTGTCCTCTCAAAAAAATTAAAGCTTTTCTGTGGTAGTCAACTACCAGGCCACATATATCCAGCAGAATACAAACATGCTAAAGGGTTCTGAAGTATGAATTTTAAAAGTAATATTTAATAATAACTCATATTGTGGACTGTAACTACCCATCCATTTGCTGGCTTTCATTGTCTAATGTCATTCACAATTCAGTCTCTCTGTTCATGCCTGTGGGCATATCCTCAGCCTACTTGTTTGTTTTCCTAGTTCCTGTATATCCTCCAATTGTTGGGTAATTTGTACTCTATTTCTCATTAGTTTTGGAATGCAAGGTTTTAAAAGGAAAGCAGTAAGTAACGAGGTGCATACAACCGGGTTATCAGGCAAATTAGTTAAATCCTCCAGAGCTGTCAGCTCACAGCTTGTATAGAGATGTAATAAGCAGACTTCCAGTTGATCCTACTATTGTACTGGGTGAAGTTATGTTGTCTGGAAGTGGGATGTTTGTAAGCTAGCTAGGTCTCTTGAACGCTGCTTTCTGCAGAAACTGACAGAGCAGGCTCACATTAGCCCAGGCAGACTGCTTTACTACAACTTCATTAAAGGTGAATTCCCCATCAGCCAGCCTGATACTTAACAATGCAGGCCATCAGTGCTCAGGCTGTTTGAAGATGTGCTACCTTTAAAGATAAGTAGCAGAAACGTGTGAGAACCTTTTACAGGCTCTTGGACTTGTCTGATAATTATTTTTATTAGCTGTTTACGTGATTTTATTTCTAGTTTAGTACATTTATTTTAAAATGTTTCGTATGTGCTAAAATGCTTGCAGTTTGTTGCTTCCAAGCCATTTGAATTACTCCTTTTTATGTTCATCATAGGTGTTTTTTTGCACAACAGAGGTGTGATAAGATGCTCCTAATAAGCCTGTAGACATATAATAATTGATGCCAAAATTCAGAGCTTTATTTGTTTGTGAATTCAGTGTTCAGATGACAAATAATGTAACTTCTAAGAGGTAGGGTGATTATTTTTCCATGTTTGCAAAAATACTAGTGAAACTCTGAGTTGACAAATTCTGTTTATCAGTCTAATTTACTTATAACTTCTAAATCTGGGCTCAGAATATGGGCTGTTGTGTTAGATGTCAAGCATGTTCAAATAGGATTTTGTCAGGAAATTAACTGCTACACAGCTGCTGATTTTTTCTATATATTTTTCTAAGGATGAGATATTTCAACTAAATAATCACTTTAGTTGATACTCAGTGACTAAATTTTTATGCTGTTTACTTAAACGCATTGAAAAAGTGTTCCCACCTGTCAACCTTTCAGAACCCGACTTGTTGATTTGGGTCTATGTTATTTTATCTCATTTTTTGGCTACTCTAAGTGCCAAGACAGAATACATTGTGGTAGTTTTCTACCTCGATTTTTGGCATTTCGGGGCTGAAGAGACTGTTTGCACATGTTGAGAGTATTACCTTACCTGTTTGAGAGTATTTTTGAATTTCTGTACAAGGCATGGAAGGTGCTAGTATAATTAGAGAGATTGCAGAATAGATGAACAAGCTGTAAAACTAAACTTACAAATGACGTCTGTTTTAAAACTACTTACCTGAATAATTATTTCTGAATGTTCATTTACTGTCTCCGTGGGATCTCTCTTCTATGAGATTTAAAGCAGCTCTATCTCTTCCTTGGTCAATGTTAAGCACCTGCAAAGCAATGAGGCTATGGCTGCACTGATTGTAGGTATACTGTAAAGTCAAACGTATAGTATCATCTGACTGTTATGGCCTGTAATTTCTTTGGTGAAAGCTTATTCTGTCTTTCAATGATGCCTGATCCATGGTGCTGATAAGGAAGTGCTAAAAGAGGCTATTTGACCAGTGGCACCAAACAGATGTTATGAGAGCTAACCCCATTTGTGACTGGGGAATGTCTGCTGTCTCTGGAGACCCTCCAAAGTTGCCAAAAGGCGGAGTGCTCTGATCACGCTAACATGAGAAACACAGAGAAGCTGGCTTATGTTAAGTAAGCAGAGGTTACCTCAAAGAAGAGGCAGCCCACTCAGTGCCTGCTATTTGTGTCTCATGAGCAGGCAAAATGAAGGGAATGGGAGCTGGGATCTTAGGTTAATATGCAGAAACCACTGAGGAACCAAAGAATCTAGTAGAAAAAAAGAGTTACAAAAGCTTACTGTGAGAAGAAATATGTCTCCTTTATGTGACAGAAGTTCACAGTAATTTGGCTTTCCCTGATTGTTCGAGTTGTTCAGCCAAGGAGAAGATATTCGATTGTGTTTGAAAAGCGCAATTTCAAGGTTTCATTTGTTGTTTTTGGTATGTCCCATTCACTTGCAGATCATGCTGCAGTGATCCTCTTTGCGTGAAGCTCCTTGGGCTCAAGGTGATCTGGAGGCAGACAAAGAGGAAGTGTTTCGTGTAAGAAGTGTGTAATGAGCATTTTTTGAAAGAGATTTGCTAAAATGGCACTAGAGAAGTGGAACTGGAAATGTTTGAGAGCATGGCAGGTGGTAGAACTGACTTTTTTTCCTTATACACTAGGATAATAAATGCTTTGTAACGTGGACTTAGCTACATGATCTCTGTGCATATGCGTGTGATTCTGAATATTGGAAATAGTATGGTAATTTTGTTTTCCTGTGATTATTTGATAGCTTGGTAATTTCAAGGTAATTTTAGCCATTGCAGAGCCCTACACTGGCATGTCTGTGCTTTTTTTTGTACCTAAGCAATCTGCTGCTCACTGTGAAATGTTTTTAGATCCTACTGGTTTGAGGAAGATTGAAATCCTGGCAGCCGACTAGTAGTGTTGGATCCAGGGACAAACTGCTTGGCTTTCTGTCTCTTCTGGTTCCAGACTCAAACAGAAAGCGAACATGTTAGACATATTTTATAACACAAAGCTTCCTTCATCTACTGTAAAGCTCTACTGAGTAGAGATGCAATGATCAGGTCAAGGAGATGCAATGCCTTTGATCCTTATATTTTTCTAGTTGCAGTTTGTTTGCAGTTTGCATCCAAGGGGTGGGTTTCAGTACTGCAAACAGAGCAGAGCTGCTCTTTGGGCTGCTCTGTAAAGTGCTTTGACACTGGAACCTTTCCATTCCTTTGGCTTGTCAGACCTCCTATCACAGAACCTCTGCATGACGCTCCTCAGGAAATTTCCCTTCCATGGGAAAAGAAGCTTGCCTGGAAGTTTTATGTGTATTGTATCGACAGACGTGGACCAGTTATTAATTTAACTTGTGTATGAGTTTGTGAGCAATATTGTAGAAAAGCTGCTGAGTATTTCAATTCTAACATTGATTTGCAGTGTTCACTTACTGAATGCTTACTGATTAAATCAGTCATGGGTTGTTTTTTTAAATATTCGTAAGCACATAGGTGTAAACAAGCTGGGCAATACAAATTTTCAAAATGAATGAGTTTTACAAATACAATTAATGTGACTGATGTTGCTGCCCCTGCATGTTTGCATCAGAAATATTGCAGTGAAGAATATACAGCTGGGAAACTCTTGGAAATAGTGATTCTATAGGCAATGTTACTGAGTGCTTATAATGGGTAAGCGTGGTATTTTTAAATGTAATGATTTGCTTTGGGAAATCTGATTCTAGCTGTGATTCAGTGGGTACATTTCAGTGTTATAGCAAGGAGAGGTGTTGACATGTGGAATAAAGAGCAATTCAATGAGGCAGTAACAGTACACCATGTTATATAAGTAGCCATCTGAAGCAGTATGAATTTAAGTACTTAGTGCAACTGCTCATGGACTGATAAAGAGTTGTCCTTCAAGGACTCAACAGATCATTTTGAATAATGAAAACAGAACCGTTTCAATCGTCTCAAGAACAGGAAGAGCCTTATTGAACTATTTGAGCTAGTTAATGCCAGGAGCTCAATCGACTTGTAAGCAGATTGTTTACCATTGCCACAGAAACTCACTTCTATTCAAAAAGAAATACCCATGTCCAAAACATACCCAAATGTTTTTATCTGTACTAAAAAAAGATGGCATCTAAAGCCTGAGTTTTGCTTTTCTTTGTGCAAGATCTTCTTGTACATTATTTTTGGAAAATGTGCACTAGCAGTGGTTAGTGAATTTTCTCAACGGACAAAGTTAGGAGATATACATGTGCCATGAACAGCTCATGTTCTGCTCTACCAATTCAGCCAAATATTTCAATAAAACTGAAGTGGATTGAGAGGGCAGCTGTTGAAGAAATCTGGCCAAATAGCTGCATGCTGCAATCTGCCAAAGACATCCTACATAAGTAGCCTGAGCATTCTTTGAGTTCAGTTTTTGTCTCAACATCGTGCTTTTATGTGGAGGACTTGTGGCAAAGATGTGATAAATATCAGGGGAGACTTGAGAGCAGCCTTTCAATATCTAAAGGGGAGCTGTAAGAAGAAAGGGGACAGACAGCAGGATCTGTTGTGGTAGGACAAGGGGAAATGGTTTCAAACTAAGAGGAGAGATTTAGACTGGACATGAAGAAGAAGTGTTTTACACTAAGGGTGATGAGGCACTGGCGCAGGTTGCCCATAGAGCTGGTGGATGCCCCATCCCTGGAGACAGCCAAGGTCAGGCTGGAGGGGCTCTGAGCACCTGATGGAGCTGTAGGTGTCCCTGTTCAGTGCAGTGGGTTGGCCCAGATGGCCTTCAAGGTCCCTTCCAACTCAAATGGTGAAAAGAATTCTCAAGCTCTGTGTTTAAAGTCAGTTGTGCTTAGGGTTGTGGGGTTTTTTTGTTTTTTGTTTTGGTTTGTTTTTGGTTTGTTTGTTTTGTTTGTTTGTTTGTTTTTGTTTGGTTTGTTTGTTTGTTTGTTTTTAAAATCACATTGGCTTTTTTTTTTAAATGAAAGCATAGTCAGCATCAAAGGAATGGCAGAGAAAACTGATGTGGAAGATATTGTCTCTGGAGATCGAAGAGTTAAATGTCAGATAAACATTTTAAGAGGCAGACTGAAAGAAGCCTGGGCTGAAATACTAGGAGCTGTTTGCATGAGTACTCATGTCTTAGAACAAATTGAAGATCAGAAAATCTTTCCTGTTGCTGTTGAATTTTAGCTGCCTTTATAGTACTATTATGCCCCTTCCAGGAGGAAGCTAGCTCTGTATCTGCTGGTTTATCTCTCAGCAGAAGTAAAGAATGTGAATTGAAGCCTGGAGCACAGAGGAGAAACTGTATCAGCAGCCGCATGGAGGGGCATGCACTGCATGCAGGCTTCTATTTTGAGCAATATTATTGACACAACCTTAAAATGATCTGACGACTTCTACTGTTAGTGAAGGGTATTGGGAGGCCTATAATGAATGTTATAGGGAGCAGGACATTTGCCTGAAAATATTTTCTCAGAAATGGTTATTAAAATGCAGTCTGCTCTGCTGTCAGTCACAGTTTTTGCTGTCCTACTAGTTTAACTCTGTAATGTTTCATGTTTTTTGAGGTAGAGGCTGGGAACTGGATTAGTACTGTATGCAAATGTCAAAAAAACAGCAAAAAAACTGCTGATGAGCATGGGTTTCTTCATTTGTTGAGTACCACAGTATTTTTTCACTACAGGATCCACAGGAATGCTGAGGATGTTCTTGGACATGGCCATCCATGTATAAGGAGATTATCAGTAAATTAGTTGTCTGTAGGTCACATCCTAAAGCACTTGAAGAAGCTGTTTCTCTGTTAGTTCATTAAAAAGAAAAGGGGGGCGGAGAAGAAAGAAGTGAGAAAGCTGTCATTTCTTCCTAATTATTCATCAGTCAAGGATCATAAAACTTAGGTGTGATGTTTTGTACGTGAAGTAAGCTCAATACAGTCATATCATTCGAACTTACATTCGTATATTGATTTTTATCAACGCTGGTTTTGTAATAGACGCAGTTAGAAAAGATGGAGTGTAACAATTGCATGGTGTGGGTGAATCACAGTACAGATGTGATTCTAATTATTAGTCGCTATCTCTGCTCACCACAGTGATGGTGGGCATCTCCTATTGCTGGAAAAGCATATATATGTGGGTTGAAGCTCAAGCCTTGCATTCTTAAAAGTTCTCTGTATTTGCTCAGCATTTATACTGTGTTGGTCTCAGCCACGTGTAAACTCCCACCATGTTGCCTGTGACTCAGGAAGACATTCACAGTGTTTTCATTAAGTTTTGATTAACTGCTTGAGGGCCAGTGTTTGCACAACCAGTTGATCCATGCAACTGATTCAGCCATTAATGCAACCAAGCCCACGGCCATTTAGGTAAAACTGAGACTGCACTCTGGTCATCTTTGAGTTAGGATCAACTTTCTTTGCAACAGTTGTTGTCAGTCATTCCCTAAATTCCTAAATTTCTTGTTACAGATAGAGATGAACTTCATCTTGTCTACTTGCATGGGGATAAAGCTAGAAAATAAAACAACTGAGTAGATTTGTGTCTCATTACATCTTTATTGTAAAGAAATATTTCAGATCTTAGATAGCTTTGTTATTGTCAAATTAATGCACTCAAGACAGAAGACCACCTGAAGTTCATTGAATGAAGGAACTTGTTACATTTCAGTAAACGTCACAGGTCAGAAGCCGAAACAATGGGTTTTGTGCCTTTAAGTTGTTTCAGGCAATCCTTACAAACAGCGCTGTGTATGAGGTGTAACCATGCTTTTGGACTAACGAATAAGTATGTCTGCAAATTCCTCTTTCTCTCTAAAGCACAAAATAAGGTGGTATTAACAGTTTCATGATATCTATAGCTGAGGTTCGACAGTTGAAAATATTTTTGTTCTCCTGTGGAATTAACATCTAGTTCCATAGTAAGTGAGCGTTGAGTCTTGCATGTCCAGTGTCTCACAAGTGTCACCAAGAAATGTTTAGGAATAATCATCTCCTGCTGTGTACAATGAACTGACGAAACTTGAGGCTGTGGAGACAGCCTTGGAATTCCTCCGTGAACAGCCATTGAAACTTGGATTCCTTGGAGCTGCTTTTTTCTTGCGACTGGGATGGGAGTTGTCTCCGTCGTTGGTGTCGAGCACTACTGTTGTGCTGGACTCCATTCTGGACACAGCATATAGACTGCTTTGCCGGGTGGGATGAAACCTGGCAGCCTTGAGCTCTAGTTCATCATGACTGGACAACTCAATGAAGGGGCACCAGCGGAAAGCTCTCTTGAAGCCAGCTCGGAACCTGCGAAAAAAGGTACTTGGTGAGAGATTGTACATGTGAGAGCCAGCCATGAGCCTTCGTCTGAAAACATGTACAGCACTGCCATACTCCGCTGATTTCTTTGCTCCTAGCAATGTCTGTGGGGAGGTCACTGGAAGTTCCCTTGGCTAAGATCAAGGTAGGAAAAAATGGCAGTGATAACAGCTGTTTTTTGTTTCTGATATTATTTATTTTCCCTGCTTTGTGACATTTTCCTGATAATCAATTTCTCTTCCTTTGCCATACCTAAAAATAAAGATGTAAACAATTAAATGTCAGCTTTCTTAAAGCTGTCTTCATAGAAATTGATCTGATTGACTTGTAATGAAACCCACGCCTGTATTTTGTCTTTCCTCAGCAGAAACTTTGCAGCATCCTATCCCTTGCTCTAAAACAACAATTCAGCTTCAAGATTCCACTATTTCTGTTGTTTCCTTGTATCTTAGAGAGGCTTGAATGGGATTTATGTAACAACTGATAATGATTCACATAAAATATTTGGAAAGTCATTTGCAAAGTCAAGATCTGAGAAAGCCTGAAAACTGAATGTGAATGATGTACAAGCAGGAAAGAATGTTAAGGCTTTAGCACATTGGTTCTTGCAACATTCATATGTGAGTGCTTTTTATCAGTTCAAATCATAGACAGAGATTAAATAGCAGGACCGTTATAATTTTTTTGGGTGTAAGCCCTTGCATCATAGAAATGAAATACCAGAAAACAAAACAAAACCAATTCACAGTGTATTTGTGTAACCTGAAAAAGAGCATCTTTTCACCTAGACCTAAAACATAATGGACTTCTTTCGCTTCTGCTGGTTTTATTTCAACATTGTTTCTGTGTTGCTTATTGTCTGTAAGCTTTTTATAGCAATGGTTCTGCTACCACAGTGATAACTACAGATAAAAACATCTATGAATTTTTCAGTGAAAACTGATCTCCCAGAACTAATTATCCTTCCTCCTCAGTTTTTCAGATGCAGATAAATATATAAATCAAAAATTGTTTTTCCATACTTTGGTACGGAGTTGTCACATGATTACAAATGACCATGTAGCATGCTATTCATCATTCCACTGATTATATGCAGTCCAAATGTAGAGGTAGTAGCAAAGTAAAGAATGAACCCCTAATGGAAATAGGTTTAGTGTAGTAAGCTGTAAAACCCAAATATCTTTAGACTGTATTTTTTCATTGCACTTTCTATCCTCTTTCATATTCAGGTTTTGGTTTTCTCCTTCTTGAAATACTGCTATCTTTAGGTACATTAGTAATGTCCTAGCCTGGAAGGTGAGGCTGGGGATAGCTATTATAACATGTCTGATACCAGATCCAGCAGAGGTAACAAACACTGCTGTGTGAATAGACCTGACTCCCAGCAACAGGCTTTCCTTTTCCTACTGTATGAAAAAGCAGCGAACATTCAGGCTTCTTAATTTCAATACAAAATTTAGTCGTAATTAAACTGTCACCAATATGTCATTCTTGCATTGAATATTGAACCAAGAGATCTTTATTGTGTCTCAGAATTGCAAAGAATTTTGGTGGATTTGCATTCTTTAGTCTAGGTGAGCAATTTTGCAGTGTACAAGCGTCAACATATACTTAAACCACATAATCAGTATTATTTTTTACTAATAATGTCTTCTGTTGCTGCTACCAGTGTTTTTGAAGTAAACTGTAGTGTTTTAGAGATGATGTGGTAGTAAATAAGAAAATTTGAGACCTGGTTCTTTGGCTTTGTTTTTATGGACACTAGATGTCTTGTGATGTCTGGTCTCCATTTAAAGAAATGGGAAATTTTCTATTTGAATTAGAATTTTGGTCTGGGATGCTAAATCGTTAGTTCTTGTTTAAACAATTGTAAGCATATGTGATTAAAAAGGATCAGAAAGCTTTAAGAAATCAGGCATTGATATTTCAAAGGACGGAATGTTAAGCATTGTAGGCTACTCCTGATTATGAAAAATGGTTACTTATTCAAAGGAAATTTGAAATAATCTTTAAGATTACTTATTTAATACTGATTCATGCTGACTTTGCTGACTATTTGATTGTTCTTAATGGTCTCTATTCAGTAAGACTACAAGAAACACTGAACAGTAGGACAGCTAGGATGTTGCTTGGTTGGATCCTGGTCCTTCAGGATGAAATGAAGAACAGGAACTGGTTCTGCAGACCAGTAGTCTTGAATTGCCAAATACCCATAACATTCAACAAGGTCTGTGCCTTTTGAAATTGAAAACATAATGGTACCTGGCATTTCTTGCATCGCCATCAAGCAGTACTGTAATATAGTACAGAGTAACAAAAATATAAATATCTGTTTTGTTAGCCTGCTGCAGACCTCGGAGTTCAGTAGAAATCAAACATTTAGGTATAAAATATGTAGTAAGTAGCTTTTTGTTATATCCTACCATCATTGCAAATAAATTTGTTTACACTTTGGAAGTAAACAGATTGTACTGTACTTCACAAGTAGCTTGCATTATTTCTTTACATTGCAATGTGTTTGCAAGCCAAAAAATAGAACACTGCTACAGATGTCAAATATAGCAGTTGAAAACAGAAAACATTCGTCTCTAAATACTGAAGATTCCTCTAAAACTTCATTTAGAGCAACCTGTTTACTGGAAATGTGCACTTGGTTCTTTAGGTTTGTATCTGATAGGAATCCAAAGGAAGACTTTTTTCCCCCCCCAGGAACTGAAAACTGTTGAAGTGAAAATTATTTCTTTTACCACATTTAAGCCATTTATTTTCTCATAAAATGCATACATACCAACTCTTTTGTAACTGGTTCTTACCTCTTATTAAGGCAGCAGTAAATAATGGGGTTGTACATGGTAGAACTCATGGCAAGCCAAAAACTGGCCAAATAGATTTGCTGAATGTATTTCCACCGATTCAGTTGTTGATAGATCCCAGTAACTATGAAGTAAGTATGGTAGGGCAGCCAACAGATGGCAAATGTCATCACAACCACAATCATCATTTTTACCACCTGACGGAAAGAAATAAGAATTCTGTTTTATAATATGTTTCACTCTATTAAAAAAAAAATAATCTGACTGGAATTTATCTTCAGTTAACTCTTATATTCTTATATTTCTTATATCTTCCTTTTCTTAGACAAAATAATAGGAAAAGTTTCTCCAGCATTATCTCTATTAATTCTTACAATAAATACATTTGCTCGCTTATATTTGGCTATCTAAAATATTACTTGATTCCTTGTTAAGATCTTGGAAAAAGTCACAGGTTGTTTCATTTAAACACCATACTCTGGCTTTTATTGACCTTGGTGTCATTTTCTATTGTGGTCCACAAGTATATTCCTTGCTCCCAATTAGTAGATGTGATTTATGTAAACACTTGATTGTAGGAAATGAACAACTGCAGCATCCTCTTTAATTTTGGAGGATAACAGTTTACTTGGCTGGTGCTTACTGCTTGTTGCATTGTAACAATCTATCAGCTTCTGCAGTTCCTGTTAAATAGGAGTGAAGAATAGCTCCATTTTGTGCATGGCACACGTGAGGAAAAGTCGTCATTATAAATTTCACTACTTCTTCCTCTTTTCAGCTTTGCCAACTGCTAGCGCAGCTACTATTTCTGGTGCGATGTGTCACAGTCACACAGCAGATTATCTTTCTATAAATACAATAAAACCAGTCATGAGAGGGCTGTGCTGAGCATCCTCTTGTTCATTTATACTGTGAATACTGTGGAATACCAGAGATTGCTCTCAACAGTTGCTATCATTTCTCTGTACAAGGCACTGTTTTCTGCTGTTAACAGGTTTGTCAGAAGAAAACAACCACCCAAATAAATGGAGACCTGAAATTTCCTGTGCCTACATGTCCTCAGCTGATATACTTAGAAAATACCAGCTATCATGGTTAAATCAGTTTACACAATTATCATGATACATGATAATTGATGATTTCTTATAATCTTGTTGAAAACATAAAGCAATTTTATATCTAGCACCAATTTATAAGCTTCTTTGCAGGCTGAGTCTGTATTGTGCAAGGTAAGAACGTTATTGAATACTGACAACTTTTGCATTTTTAGGTGATGATTGATACATATTTACCTTTGTGCACACATAAAATGACATTTCTAGTTGTTTTTCCCAAACTACTTTTTATCAGGTAATTGTAAGTCATTACAGAAGGGAGATGAGTATTTTTATAAAGGAAGGCAATGCAATGTATCACTTTCCTCTTTGAGCATGCATCTGTATGTCTTTATCTAGGCATGTATAGATGTATATGGGACTACCTGTGAGATAAAGATGCCAGGATTATTATTATTATTATTATTGTGAGAAGGGAAGAGGATACGACTGTGCATGACTAGACATTTCTGGACTAAATTATGCATCTGAAATGGTGATGAAAATATGCTGTCAGGTCTCAGTCGTAATGCATTAAATGGGATGTCTCTTCTGTCCCTTAAATATAATTCCAGTATTCTTGTGGAATTCCTGTGCCTTGTACCTGTTGCACATGTTAGATAGAAGACCTAATTCCATAGTTTCATCACAATCCTTGATCACTGTAAATCAGTGCACTGATTTACAGGTGCACTTCATTTGCTTCTGCAATTTTGTATCTGATGAGAATCATTTGTATTACTTCAATAATGTCCAGGGATTCTTTAATTTCAGAACAGCTGAAAATGTAATTACTTGCCATGACATTTAATCAACAATCTTGCAGTATCTTTTGTGCACGTGAAATTATTCTAAGAATTATTTAACAAAGGAAAACCTCAGGTACAAAAGAAAAGTTATTGAGGCATCATTTTTGCCTCAATTTTTTTTCTTAAAAAATAACAAAAAATAACCACTGCACACCACACTCATCTTTACTAGCAGTAAAATCAGCAAAAATAAAAAAAAAAATTAAAAATTCTCCTTTCAGATCAGTCTGTATCAATCTGAGCTTCACTGAAGTGAATGATAATACACTGATATATGTTTGTTTAGGAGAAGACATGTATTGGGATTACCTTATTCTGTACAGTTTTCTTTCCTAGAAGAAAGAAATGCCCTTTTTTTCAAGCAAGAAAGGGCATTTTACAGAGTTCTTTTTGTTAAAGTCAAAGATAAGTTGCTGTTATTTTGAGTATTTATAGTACGATGCACTTATTGACATACTGCCTAAGGAGAGTATAAGTGAGATGTTACAAGTCTGTGTGGCATAAAATTGTTTGAAACACAGGGAAGTGACACTTGAATTTGAAGTAAACCACAAAAGCTATAAGAGAAATCAAAAGCCCTTCTCTGTCCTCATTCAGGGTCTAAGAATGTGTGTGTGTTTGCAGAAACGCTGGAAAAGAAGAACAAGAGGAACATGAAAGAGGAAAATGATTCACAGATTCTTCTTTCAGAGACAGGCATGCCCGCTGTGCAGGACAGCACCTCACAGTTGATAGCTGTAGTTCTTGTCTTTCCTTTTCCCTTTGATCTTTCCAAACAGTATTCTGTTTCAGTTCTTGATGATATCAATACTACGAGCAGGAACAGTCTTCCAGGTCTGTAAACTCAGGGCACCCTGATTTCACTTACTATGTCCTGATGAATGAATGTCAGTAAACAGGCTCAGTTAGGGCAAAGGGAAAAGAAATGAAATGGATGAGTGTGAATTACCTGCAACAGTGCGATTGTCTTTGTTCTTTTATATCTCAGAAGCTTCTTTCATATTCTACAGATGAACTTTCAAAGTGAACCTTAACTTTTTGTTTGTGAGGAGTATTTAGACCTGTGCTTCTGACAACATGAAGCAGGAAACATCACTAAAGTAAGCAAACCAGAAAATACCTGAATTCAGTTGTTCTTCTGCTCTCTCTCTCCTGCCAGTGTTGCACAACAGAGCTTTCCAAAACATGTGATGGCAGTGGGTGCCACCAAACAGAGTTCTGGTAGTACTGAGTCCCCCTGGTGCTGTTCAACCACTCCTTGTGTACTGTAGGCAGTATGGCTGGAGGAAAGGGATGTCTTTCTGTTCCAGGACTTCTATTTTCTGTTAATTTTAGTTGCACTCAGTCTTTCAGCCATTGTGCAACCTCTGTGGAATTGTTGAGTCTAGATTTGGAATGTAACAGAAAATCAAAGTGTTCTCTGTTTTTATTTTCATCAACATGTTCTTCCAATGGTGGCATACTTCTGCCTATGTGTAAGAAAAGCCCTTTCTGTAAAAACAAACAAAAAACCCTGTTTTTTAGTGTTGCCTGTTCCTTTGAATTCTTCCATTCCGTGTAAGAATGTAAGAAGCATTCTTTCATTAATAAATGTTATGTAATGAGAACAAACTATATTTAAAAGAGCAGAAAACCCAGAAGTTTATTGGAGTTGGAATTTGTATGTTTGTATTGTGAGATATCTGAAATGGTACAAGTGGGGAAAAATAGAGCTAACTGATCCTATTACACTCAGAAACACCAGCAAAAATGTTCTTTTCTCCTATTTTTACTTTGCATGAAAAGTAGCTAGAAAAAATGAGTCTGAGATGCAGCACTGAAAATAGCTCTTGCAAGATTAAGAAGGTTCAGATGCTGTAGAGGGAGGTGAGCAAGAACAATTCACTTTACAATACACTGATTTGCCAGTAGTACCTAAGATTTAAGCCAGGGAAGCATTTCCCTTTCAATTTCCTTTGCAACTCTTCGTTGCCTAAGTCATCTTTGATACTGCTGCTTCTTCAAGGTCAGTGGCTTGGCTTCTGATTTCTTTTGCAGTTTCAGATTCTATAACATCATTGATTTCTGAACTTTTACTTATTCCTGGGTTACATAGATGTAAATGAGAAGCACAGCAAATAATTCAACAACCCATACCATGCAAGAATCTTTGTTTATCCACTCACTGATATTATTTATTCACAAATACAGCTTAAACCTTATTCAGAGATAATCTCTGGGAGTCTTAATGTATTGTTTTTTGTTTTTTTTTCCTGCTCTGTGCTCTTTTGAAAGATGTAAAATTCCAAATTGACACTGCACAAATGATTTCCCCAACATATTAGTGTGCAAACAGTAAATCCTCATCCCAGTCTCGGGGGTGTACATGCATTTGTACATTAAGCATCAAAGAGAAGGGAACACTGTTATGTTTTTTGCTTTTCTGCAACGCTTATTTGGAGTATGATACTAATGTTTGGAAAGACAATTAGGATTTAAAGGTAACTACTGGCTTTAGGATGGAGATTGGACTGTTTTCTGAGACTGTTTTCTTATGTGCTGTGAATTCTCAGATAAACTTTACAAGCTTAGGTATTTCCTCTGCTGTTTTAGAAAGGAGAGATTCTTAATATCTGAAGTAGATGCAGATTCAGAAAGAATAACAGAACTTGAAAATGTAGGAAGCCTTTCAATCAGGTAGTAACCATGTCAGTTCCACTGCTCCAGCTGTTCCATAAATCACTTAATTCTTCTGGCTTGTACTGTCCATCAATTTTTTTCTCAGTTTCTTGAAATAAAGAAACTACTTTTCATTTCAGTTTGCAGAATCCCTAGCTTCAGAGAGAACTCCGTCACTTGCTGTGTGATTTAAGCTGTAAAGATGAAAAAGTTTGTCCTTGTACAAAGTAGCTCTGACTCCTATTGCAGTCTTACAGATCATGGAATCACAGAATGGCCTGAGTTGAAAAGAACCGCAGTGATCACCTAGTTTCAACCCCCTGCTTTGTGCAGGGTTGCCAACCACCAGACCAGGCTGCCCAGAGCCACATCCAGCCTGGCCTTGAATGCCTGCAGAGATGGGGCATCCACAACCTCCTTGGGCAACCTGTTCCAGTGCATCACCACCTTCTGTGTGAAAAACTTCCTCCTCATATCTAACCTAAACCTCCTGTCTCAGTTTAAAACCATTTCCCCTTGTCCTATCAACCCATGTGAACAGTCGTTCCCTCTCCTGTTTATATGTTCCCTTCAAGTAATGGAAGGCCACAATGAGGTCTCCCCAGAGCCATCTCTTCTCCAAGCAAAACAAGCCCAGTTCCCTCATGGACCGCAGCTTTGTTAAGTGACTGAGAAGGCTGCTAAATCTTTTTGGTTTCTGTTCCTTATTTTTTTATTGTTTGTTTTCCCCTTGAGGAAGGATGACATTCAGGCATCCTCGCCAGTGTTACAGAACTCATCTGAATTTTCCATATTAGTCTTTAAAAAGGTCAGTACGTACAAACTTTCTTTGAAATACGACCTCATATTGAACAGTGCAATAATAATTAAGCTGTGCTGAATAATGCTAATGAATTATGGCCGCGTCCCTATACTTTGTCTCCTGTTTGTGGTTTCCTCTCAATAGAAACTGCCCTTTTGAACCTAAAGTGAGATAGGTCTCCCTGGCTATCTTTAAAATAGAAACATAGGCTATTGTTTTCTATGGAAAGCCTTTCGGATTGTTTTATTTTTAGTTTATTTGCTTGTAGATGTTAGCATATAAAAGACCAGAAGCGCTCATTTCATTCATTTAGACTGAGAGAGGGATTTGGCTGGAAACATCTGTTGAGGTGACACCAGGGAGAGGTAATAACCAATTAATTAAGCTAACAAAAAGTGCTGGCATAAACAGAGCTGCCCATAAAGAGATTTAGCCTGGAAACCGGGACGCTGGGTGCAGAGAATTTAGAACACTCTCAATGAGATGTAGCAGTTCAGAAGGCAAAGTGATTTTAAGACGCAGACTGAAGATGATATCAGAATTTTGTTAGGGTCACCTGTTGTGACAGATCTGGGACCTCGAGGCTTGTTCCCGTTCTACTTTCATTGAACTTTCTGATATTGACAGAGATGAACTGACATCCAGTGAGTAAGTGGAAGGAACCCTGGAAGCTGTTCATTGTCATCCAGTCTTGCAAAGTAGGAATGAGTTTGCTTTGTAGGAGCCTCAGACGCTGATGTCTGTTTAGTCCCATTCATTTTCTTTTCATAAAGTAAATAAAAATAAAAAAGCTGTTCAACCTCAAAAAAGTCTGCCACTATAAATACCTATTCTTCTATTTACTTCACAGTGTTTACCAATACTTCAGGAATTGCAAAGGCTGCCTTCTGTTGTCACTGGTGCTACCTCACCTGCTCTATGACTGTTTTATGACAGCTGAAGTACAAATGAAGCTTTGAAAAGACCTTTTGAGAGGAACAGCTTTGTACTTCCAATTTCACATCTCATAAAACAAAGAATAATTTCCATTGAATACAAACCAATCTAGTGTAGTACATCTGTCCTTTTTATCCCATACAGAAAATACAGGCTGTTGAGCCTGAACAGACCTAGGAATTTCGGAGTTGTTTTTGATTGTACCAACATATGTTTGCATGACTTGCCATAAAGGCCTCATGTGTTGAGATACGGTCTGTGATAGCACATCTGAGCAAACAGTCTTGCTTGGGTCATATCACTAGTGAAACTGGCCTACCTCTAATTTCTAATCTTGCTCCAAATGCTTCCTGTTCTTCCCCTCCCTGCTCCTCAGCATGCTTTCATATAGTCACTTACATGGCTTTCCAAAACAGTGTATATTTACAGTGCAACATTTTGCTTCCATTTTTGACTAAGAAGCTGACTATTTTGGAAATACTTCTGTAGGAGATGCTGATCCTCAAAATAACATCACAGTCAGTATGAAGAATAACCACTAAGTAATGCATGTGGCAGTCACCTGCTTAGAAGAAATTTCAGAAACTCAAGCAATAAGTCATCCATACACTATCAGTAAGACTACATGCTGATAAAATGGAATTTAACTCTTTACCTTCCTCTTCTCTCTTTTTCTGTTCTAACATATTCTTCTTTGTTTTGCTACATTTTGTTTTCATTGCCAATTTCTGCAAGGTCAAAGAGTAAACCCACTTATAGGAGAGGATTACTGATGGATCAGAAATGTACAGATGCATTTATTTTTGGCATGAGGCACATAGTATGGTGTATTGGGTTTCTGCACCTCATTACTTCGTGATAGAATGGGTAGGTTGTTTCACTCACCACTCAGAGAAATGTAAAATCAACCAGAATGAAGTAGTCCTTCCCTTGGAGAATCACTTGTGTCCCTTTTGTGCTTGTGCGCTGTTTGCACAGTTCTGGAGCCGGCATTTTGTAAGTATATAAGCAACATGCTACTGCATCACCTTCCCAGTCAGTTCTGTCCATGAAGTGCAAGCACAGATTTGTGAGGTGGAAGTATTTATTCCACATGAAATAATAAGTAGTGGGAAAG
The DNA here is from genome assembly GCF_019232065.1 of Centrocercus urophasianus. Lineage (NCBI taxonomy): Eukaryota > Metazoa > Chordata > Aves > Galliformes > Phasianidae > Centrocercus > Centrocercus urophasianus. The sequence goes on from NW_024884475.1 coordinate 50,439,036, forward strand.
GCAAGAAGTCAATGTGCCTTTTCCACAATCTGCTGTTAAACAGCCAGCTTGCATGAGCTGTAACATAGGTGCCATCCTCCTTTACCTGTGCACTCTAGGACTTGATTCTGTGTGTGGTTAATGTACATGAGTGAATATTTAGACAAGTGTGCAACCTTGGCAGGCTATTATCTCAAAAAATTCTGTTAGTGTTTAACTTTTTAAAAATATAGGTCATGATTCAGTGCAAATTAAGACAGCAGTGAACATGAGGGCTGTCCTTTCAAACACACAGCAAAAAAGTGTGTAGAGCAGTTGATTGCAGCTACTCTTTAGGATAATCACATTGTAGTGACCTTCTGTTATGTTGAACAATTTAAATGCCTTATGTCATTTTGAAAATGGAATATATCATTTATATATATATGAGTTCTTGGAGACTACAGTGCTGATCCTCATGTCTTAGGTCTGAACAAATGACTAGGAAAAAAATGGGTTTTCAAGGTGGTGTTGGAAATAGGGAGTCATGTGAAAGACAATGCCTTCGACCCACAGTATCAAAACCATGTATTTTTTTAAATGTTAGAATCCAAACTTTCATGTGCATTTTTGTGAATAGGTCAATAACTAACTAGTCTGTCTGTCTAGTCATAGTGACTGCTTGCTAACAATAAGGGTCTTTGATTTCAGAATTACTTACCAAGAGGTATGAGTTCATAGTGTGATATTTTCATCACCTGTTTTTGGCTAATAAATTTTAGGCTATGGGTATGGCCTTGTTTTACGCTCTGTATAAACCTTAGTAGGTGCTCATAATTTCTTCTCTAAGGTACTCTTGCTTCTTACACTCTTTCTTTTTACATGCTTTAAGCTGCTGTCTGACTAGTTTTGTTGAGCACTTCTTAGCTCTTGCATTTCAGGCTATGTTGTTGTTCAACAGTTCTTCAGTCATTTTATCCACCACTGTGAATCTGTAAGCCTAAATCATTTCACCCTTTGGTTTCCTTCTCTCTAAAGTGAGAAGTCTGAGCCATTTTAGTCTCTTATCAGAACTGCATCAAAGAAAATGATGGATTAGTTTGATTTACAGTATGTGATTATTTCTTCTTATACATTAGTTAAATTTGGAAGAGGGATTGGAATGTAAGGTTAGATAGAGAAAACAGACTGGGGAGACAACATCTGAGAGTAAGACTACGTATTATTAACTGGGTAGGTCCCTGACACACATGTTCTGTAAAAGAAAAGGGTAAAGAAAATGAAGAGGAAGAAGAATGCAGTTCAAATGCTGGAGCATGAAGCAGTACAGGAAGTTCGTGAAAGCAGGTTGAGATCTGAAGCCACTGGTCTAATGCTTATATCTGAACTGATAGATGATATGAAAAGCAGATAATCTGTTTCTGTCATGAAATACCTTCTCTCAAAATATTTCCTCACACCAGTATTCTCAGCCACTCCCAAATTTCTAAAAATGTCAAGTCTTTGACCTTTAAGTATACTAAGTATGACTTTATGTTGTCCAACCTATAGTGTGTATAATGAAATTCTTAGAATTCCTTATTCTTGGAGGTTGTTTTCAGCAGAATTCGGGGCTCATCATGTTGTTGGATATACCAACTGATGAGAATATCTACTATCAAATTTCTCAAGCTTCAAATCTTTTCTTGCCAAGTATTGTTTCTTTAAAAGGTCTCACATCAACTGTTCACTAGTTTCTTAACACTAAATAGCATTTCAAAGAGCCCTAATCAAACATGCTTTGCATGACATGAAACATTCTGCCTACTGTTATTGTTCTCCTTCATAGTAAACACAACCAATACAGTCTTCCCTTGTAGTGAGATAGTTGCATACTAAATAGCAGGAAAAACAGATGGTTTCGTTGTTTGAATAAAGAGAAAGCAATAGCTTTGTTACCAGAAGCTGGCTGAGGGATAGTTTTATCTGGATTCTAGTCTATTAGTTTATCACTGTGACTGACTGATTATGATTCATTTTTCCAAACATAAATCATTTCATAAATCCTGTTGGAGAGCGCAGCAGTAGAACTGAAGATGTCATGGAGCTCAGTCGGTTAAGGCACTGATGAAGTTACAAATGTGTCTGCACAAAGTGGATGCCCATTTTTGCATGTGTTGAAGACGTGAAGTGCTCTCACATTTAAAATGCTTTAATCAAGGATTCCTTTTCTTGCATATAACTAGAGTGCTGTTTTTAAACTATTTGAGTGATTTAATTGAACTCTTCCTAGCATACAGTAGAAGCCAGCTTTTGTCTATAGAAGCCTTTGGTGTGTATGAAATGAGGTGTTTAATTTACTCAATTATTATAAGATCTGTTTTTCCAAGTTACTGCTTTAAATAATTTTTTCGGTACTTGCTTTTGTAAACCATATCTCCTATACAAGGTCATGTGTCACTTTGTCTTCACCCACATATGCTTCCCTGAATATTTCTTCCTTTTTTCTAAGGCTGGAAGGCCTTTATTGATAATAACCCAGTTAACTGACCAGCAAAACCAATTCCTGCTTCCGTTCTGCAGGAAAGAACATCTTGTAACTTTGAACATACACCTGTGGGTAAGAAACAACATGCACAGCAAAGACTGTAATAATAAAGTGGGACACTGAATGGATAATGTTAAAGACTGAAATGCTGATGTTTTGAAATGCTTTCAGCATTTCTGGAAACAAATCCAATAATTTAATCTGGAGGCAGATAGTCAAAGCATATTGATTATTTTTCCATTATTTCCTCTCAGTTCACATTCCAGAATATCTTGGAGCTATCACAGTACAATAGCAGTCAAAACGTACTTACTTCCTTAAGAGAAGATAACGTTTTGCCCTCCTGAAAGAGGTACATAAAGCCCCCCAAAAGCCCCACCTACCTCTGGTGTCATGGGAAACACTGAATATCATACTGTGAAGATGTCTAGGCTTATCTGCCATTCCTAATCTAAAAATTGCAATAAGATTCACTGATTTTTTCAGTAGAGTGAGAATCTGACCCATGGGAGTTAATGGTTTGCCAGCCCAGTTGTTCAAAACTCAGTATTTTAGGTCTATAAAGGCTAAACAATTTGGTTTAATTTCCTCATATCAGACACACTTACCAGGCACTATATATGGAATAAGAAGTTAACATCCAAATGTTGCCTTTATGTAATGAAGAGCAGTGAAGTTAGAGAAAAAAAAAAAAAGAACAACAAGCCAACTGGTGAACTTAAAAGAAAACTTGTCTTTTTTAAAAAACTGATGTCAGTCTCATTACTCTGATTTCAAATGCCTTTGTGTTTGTGAAAGAGAATACCACAATACTTTACAGTACAATTACAGGTGATGTTATTAAGAGTCACTTAGTGAGGTTTAATGGAACAGTACCTTTCTCTTAGCTTTGAGCTGCTCATGATATTTGTCCGATGTGTCACCTGGTATTTCTCCTCCCCAGAGGGTAATTCCCACTACAGAATAAGTGATGCCCATGACAAGCAGTGGAAAACAGTAGACCAGCACAATCACAATGACATGATACCTGCAATGAAAAAGCATTAGGCTGGTAAATGCTTGCAGAGGTGATGGAATGGGCTGCTGGAAGGAGAGTGCTATTGTTACGAGAAGCGTGCTTTATATTGATGAGGCAGCCCTTGGTGCATTCACTGTCTTTTTCAAGTATCTTGCATATTTATTTCCATTCTAGTGCAAGTGCCTTTAGGATCTTTAGCTGTGATTCTGAACTTGTTCTAGTAAAATCAAGAATGACTCTACAGTAATACTGATTAATGACTTCAGAATGAGGTATCTTTGTCCATAACTAGCTGAATTGATTTATTTATTGCATGGTCAAGTGTCCTAAGAGCAAGCGAAGGTTTTTGAGTTCTAATCCGCACCAGAAATGAAAGTAGAAATGCAGTATTTAAATACTGTCTTTATACAAAGGCATCCTTTGTATTTGTACTTCATATGGCCCCTCTGTTGCCTATGAGAAACATAGTCATCTCTGACAATGTGAGCGCTGGGGAAAAAAAAGATAACTTATTTTGCCTCCTGCTAGATCCTTGTTAAATGTCATTGTCACATAAAATCCCACTGAATGATCAGTAAAGAATTTCCAGCTGTCACTGAGAGTGAACTTACTGCCCTGAAGATAAAATACCTGTGGGTGGCCCCTACAGTGATCAAAATCATATATGATCAGAGCCGTTTTCACCTGCCTGAAGGAAGGCAAAAGGTCAAATTTGATGCTGTATGGCTATGCAGGTTTTCAGCCTTGGACAGAGAGTTCATCTTAAATACCAATGAGGATCTGAACAGGGACATAATGTTTATATGCCTAGGTAACCACTTATTCCTAATTCTGCCAGAGGGACAAACAAGATACATCCAGTTTAATTGGCTGTTGCTTCACACTTTCAGAATGTGGAAGGAATTACAGATTTTACAGTTTTCTTATTCCAGCTCAGACCTGAGATACGTACTTGTGACAGCGTAACAGGATGAAGTGCAGAAATCTGATCCTTTTTGAATAGAACCAGAGAAGAAAAATCTGATTGTGACAAGGAGAGGCTGGAAATACCGTTTTACTCATTAAGATAAACGATAAGCTTAGTTTGAATTGTATATTCTGTTCCCATTTCTGACCAACTTTGTTATATAGAAGTAGCCATCTTAAGTGAAGCAGTGATAGTAAACATTGCAGCATGGAATGAAAAACACTCGAGGAAGAGAATATTTTCTTCCAGTTGTCATTTAAATGAACTATCTTCCAAGCTTAGCAATTCTGCTTTGACTTTCTCAGTGCTGTTATACAAAATAACTACTAGTAGTATCCATTTCAAGTATAGGCATCACCATGCAGAAGTTTAAAAGAAAAATGCTTACATAAAATGCTGTTTTGGACCGCCTGGCCATGCTACATAGCACAGAGTTCTCCCAGGCATCACCTTGGTTATAGAGTAGAGGCACTGGGGAAAGGCCAACAGGAAAGCCAAAATCCATATGCTCCCAATGACCACCTTGGTAGCAGTTGCAGAGAGCCTTGGTTTCAAGGGATCAATAATGGCCATGTATCTGTAAAAGAAAGCAAAAACCTGTACATAAGAAATCTTCAGAGATTTGCACACATCTAGAATCATCCGCAGGTTGGGTCTGAGAGGATAAAAACAGAAATATTTGTCTTTCTGGAGTTCTGATGGCACAATCTGATTGAAGAGCAACAAGGCATCTGGAACCTTTATTACTCTGCTACATAATACAGGATATATCTCTAATTAACAGTTAAGCTCTAAGGATTATTAGAATTCTGTCCAGTAGCTACATGAACCCGATAAATTACCATGCCTTTTGTTCAATAGGCATTAACTGACTTCAGATCATTGGTCAAAGATCCTGCAGCTGCAACCATTTCAGGAAGGAATCGTACAGGCTTTGCCTCAGTTAATGGAGAAATATGTGCATAAAGCATGAAAACATCTCTTTTGCTTTCTCAGTTCCTGTTTCTTGGGAAGGGGTAGCATTCTTCTTATTGCCCTGTAATTGTATTGGCAATCCGTGTATACTGATCATTTTAGAACAATTTGCATAAAATAATTGAAAAGATTACTCTAAGTAATTACAATTTAAAGGCTTAGAAAAGAGAGCAACAGGAAAGCATCAAGACAAACAGTAAGAGAAAAACACATCTTGTTTTCTGCCTTTTGATATCCGAAAACATGCAAGGAACTAGGGAGACCCAGAAAGCCCGTTTTACTCATTCCATGTCACAAACTTCACACTTTTTACATTTTCTTATCATGCCACTGCTTTGATTCTGAGACTAACTCCCAAATCAATGTCTTTTCCACCAATTTCCCCGTCTCTCTATTTTGTTTCACTTATCAATGACCAAGTAAAGACCTTCAAAATCCTTAACAATTTTGGTAAATAGGAAGACTGTTTCTAGTTGCTTCCACTATTGGAATGCTCTTAAGTAACAATCAGAATCACTTTTAAAGGAATTTTTGTCCTGTAAATCCATTGAAATAGTATTTCTTTTTACACATATGCTGATGAAGCTTACTGGATAGCTAACTACATGCTCTTTGATATGACATCCTAATGCTTTCCAATACAGAAAGAAATGTTTTTTACAGTAATGTTTTGTTCCAGATGCAACCAAAAGCATGCTAGAAAATTCTTTGATTCAAGATTGAAATTCAGTGCTATTTGCAAGTGAGTGTAGGAGATGTCAGATGAGCAATTTAAATCAGCAAATCAGAAATTGAATTAATCAGTGTATCTGTGCTTACTCAGGAGACTAAAAATCTGTTCGTCTTTGGCCATTGGTAGTGCTCACATTCTACACAGTGTTTCTGAACTTAGGGTTAAAATAGGGATGTTGTAAGAAGCTTCTCAGGAGTAACTAGAGCAAGAAAAAATAAATGACAAATTTGAACTATTCTTTTCTGGTTTTGTTGTGCTTTTTGTTTTCATATTGTATGCAAACATCTGAAACAGACAGGAAAATGTGATGAATATGAAAGTCAGCTTGAATTTTTATACTACTGACAGTTTTACAGACTTCTTGGAGTATACCTGGATTCATTTCAACAGTTGATTACCACTTACAGAGGTTAATACCGATTCTGGAAGAGACAAACTCATTGCCATAATCACAGCCCATATGTTTCTGCTGTCTTTTACAATACGTTTAATTATCTGATCATTTTTGACGAGATTATTGGAGTATCTCAGTGATTTCCTAATGGTCGTCTTGTTTGTGACTATGTTTTCATTGTAGGTTTCCAATTTACAAATCTCATGACCATGTTACTGTCCCTGTCTGTTTCAGGTTTTAAATGCAGTTTGAAAATCAAACCACAGCTGTTCCTGTCTACAAGCAGTGAGAAAAAATTTTCGTCACTTTCCAGTACTACTTGTATTGTTGAGTCACTTCCACCTTCTAAAGAAATTGCAGTAAGTAAAAGATATACTGTGATTCTTCATCTGCTCTCTCTCTACGTTTCTATCTCATACAAAGATGGATTGGGACAGCTCTATAGATTATTTTTCTGAATGGAAAATTATGTAGGCAGTAATAGGCACTGTATGGCAATACTGTGTCCTGAAGATATCGTAGTATGGATAAAAACCATTTGCTGTCTAAGCATTTGCAGACTTTATGCTATTGTTGAGACTTTAGGTATTACTGTGGGAATTAGAAGTTATAATACCAATTTACACTTACAGATAATAAGGGTAGGTAAGTAAAGATGAATTAGTAGATCCCCTTCCCAAGTGATGTTTATATGTGATTATTGTTGGTTTTTTTGTTTATGTTAGTCCTTCGGGCATTCATAGATCATAAAATTTTCAAAGCTATTTGTGTTGTTTACTTTTTGTACTGTCATCTTGGTTTTAGATCATGAAAACCTTTCTTACAGAGTTAGTTGACTGCACGAGTTCCAAATCCATACAGTTTGCTAGATTTTTAACCAGAGTTTGAATTGAAGTCTATCAAACCATCAGACAAGCTGACATTGATTTGAATCAATCTTGTTTTTGGATGATAGCTCTGATGTAGTGCAGTTAGAGGGGTAGCACTCATATAAAATAAAGAAAGGTATATTATTTGTTACATCGAACACTGAGGAACTTGCCCACGAGGTTTAGATACAGACATCAGCTAGAAGCCAATAATAACATTTATAATAGAAACGTTCCTCACAAAAAAAAAAAAGTGCAAGTAATCTCTTGCATTTACATTTACCTGATGTGAAAACAAACTTAAATGAAGACGTTTCTACTTTGTGAAAATTTTATATTTCAAAGACGCATAATTATAGGATAGATATTTGTTTTAGCAAAAATACCCCTTGTATTTGATGGTCAATCACAAACCACATAAGTCCAACATCTGCTGACATTGTGGCAGTCCCTTTTAGCATTAGCAATGCTAATACCTTAAAACATCTAAATGCTGTCAGAAATAGAGACTGATCTGAACCAATTTCAGTTCTGAGTCATCATTTTCTATGTCTAGATTATCAAGCCTATTCTTTTTACATTGATTTTATTGTGTTCAGATATTTTGCCCACAGGGTAATTGATTTCCCTCTCTTTTACCTATTGGTTTTTGTTGGTGTTTTTTTGGGGGGGTTTTTTTGTTTGTTTGTTTTGTTTTGTTTGTTTGTTTGTTTGTTTGTTTTCCCTCCACCTAAAGCCAGAGCTTTTGGCATTACATGTCTATGAAATAATTCTATTCTAGTGTTAGGTATAGCAGATCACATGAAAATATACTTTAGATGGATTGCTACCCTTGTTACCCTCTACCCCCAAGTTCTGTTCTCCAAGGAGTAAGTACAACTTGGACAATGAAGTTAACTTTGTAATCATGAGTCCTGACTTTCACATTGATCTGCCTTGAGGATGGGTTGCCCTATACTGTTCAAAGTGCTGGATGTACTGATAGTATTTGATAACCCACAAACAAGTCATCATTTTCATATGCTTGTGGGAGTCTTAAGGTATCTCCTCTTAGGCTGGAACAATTTCTTTCAATTTTTAGTTTTCTTCAGATTGTAACACTGACATTATTTTATGTGCTACTGTCAGATTTTTATTGCATTCACATTATTCTCATTCCCTGTTACATTATTCTTATTCCCAGTAGGTACCAACAGTATTTCTCTTTGCCTAAGATAAAATTCTGTTGTTATATCTCCCTGTCTGGTGCCTGCCCTTTAAAGTGGTGGATTGTTTGTGTGAAATGACTCATACAGCTGTGCTAATGGAAACATTAACTGTTGTCTATCTGAATGAAGTAAGGCAAAGAACAAGGATCTTTTCCTTTAAAAAACAACAGCAAAAACCAGCTGCAGGTACTTGTCTTTGTTAATGTAACTTTAGTGATGAACCAGCTACTGGCTTTTGCAGAAAACAGGTTACAGAAGCATAACAGCCAATCATTCTATCAAATGAAGTGCAGAGGAGGTAGTGAAGCCTTAAATATTCACTCAATACTGCCTTTGTGCAGGATGGACTTCTCTGACAAGAGAGTGTTGACACCTCTCTCTGTTACTGAGCCTTTGACAACAAAACTATCTTATTCTAATTTGCCAGTACACTAATAATTGCAATTAAATATCTGACATATGTCCTGAGTTGCTTTTCTTAGAAACGAAATTGCTTAATTAACATGCTGAGCTATTGCTTTGTAACTACAATTGTTACACTCCTTCAAATTTTGTCATACAAGTTTGGTAGTGTTTTTCTAGGGAAGCCATCACTGCTGTAAACAAGGACAGTTGAAAAAGGTACAACAACAGTTACAATTTGAAAACCATCTCAGTAGCCATCTCTAGATATTAATCTCTGTAGAGACTGGTAACCAAAGGATACCAGAAGTCCTTTCCTCTTAGCTGTCATTTGTGAAAGAGGCTTTGCCACTTTTGCCCTTAGTTTTGTTGGCTGATGATGTTGCCTTACCATTACTGGTACTAAGGGTTGTTAGGTGTTCATCTTCTAAATGAATGGTAGTTGCTTTTTAAGTGTCACTTGCCTTTGTACCCTGTCCTTTTTATCCTGAGTGTTTCCATCAGGAACGAGAGCTCCTGCTAGCTACAAGCTACAAGCTACAGGTGCCATGCTTATTGCCATGGTTATTGCTCAGAAAATCCGTGAAGGTAAGGAGACTGAGTACGGTGTAACGTGTGTGCATGGTGCAGGACACTGCACCTCTACTGTCCAATTACCCATGGCTTTTTCCTTGGTGTAGCTATGTCATTAAGGCTTACTTCCATAGTCTGCATAGTTACGTGTTTTTTATGACAAAATGCTAGTTAAAAGAGGCAACATCAGACATACCCTCTGAAGTGAAAGGTATTGTTTAAGATCTATTAGAAAGAGCATTGTGTGAGTAGGCCAGGAATAAAAGGGAGAATGCTACATACAAGATCTGGAGAAGAAGCCAAGTAATTGAGTTTGGGAAGAGGCTCCTGAACACTAATGTATAAGAATGAAGTGAAATAAGAATGAAAGAAGATTAGTAAGCAGAGAAAAAAAGAACTTGGGTTGGGAAAAGACACTTAAGATGGTAGGCACTTGAGCTGAAAGAAGATTTATGATGACTACAAGCGACTTGTTGCACTGGTGAAACAAGTTGGGTAGCCACACAAACATGATTCAGCGGGGTGCTTTGCCAGTTCACTTAGTGGTTATTGGATGTCTGTTGTTCAGTCAGTCCCTGGGCTCGAGAAATGGGACTCCCTGCCAAACAAAGGCTCTGAACTCTCACTGAGGTCTTCAGTTTCAGGATTGGACTTCTGATGCTTTCTCTATCCGGGAGGAGTTGGTGATGATGCTGCAGATAGCTTGTTCCACACAACAAAGAGAGAAAGCCAAATCTGAAGTACATGTAAACTGAGAAGACTTATTATGCTCGTTTATCACAACAAGCAAAAGCCATGAGTGCCCTATCCAACATAAACACTAACACTTGCAAGGCACTTATAAAACAGAATGTACACTTTTAGAAATCTAAGGATGTAAAAATGTACAGGTAGAGATTGAAGCCAACACCCGCAAGAATGTGAATTATTCAATATTTGAACTGCATTCTGAGTGTACATAACTGTTCTAAAGAATTTTTAGGTGGCACTAGAATCACTAGCATATAATGTTCAGTTTGCTGTGATCACAGTATATCCCCCTGACATTTCTTTCTTCCAACTGTGACTTGTGTTAGTCTTTGTCCCTAGCTAATTACTATGGAAGTCAGCAAGAGTCATTCCATTGAACATAATGAGAATCAGTCAGGCTGCAAAATATACTAGATGGCTCATCATGATGTGCTTGCTGCAGTGCTTTCTCAGACTGTTTTCTTATCTGCTGAGGTTATAATAGATCAAGTTTCCTTCTGATCTGCTCAATTTAGCCAGTCCACAGTTTACTGCTTGATACTTGTTTCTTAGATTCATGAAATAATAATTAAAAAAATAACACCTTGTTTTCTCTGAAACCATAACAGAGACAATCCTCGTTTGAATAACAGTGGTGAACTCTTTAAGTCACTGTTTATAGCAACAGTTAATCTTGTAGCTCTCTGATAAAAGTGTCCTGAGTTTATGTCTCATTGTTCTGACAATAGCAAATCCTAACTTATCTTTTCTGTAAAATGGTATGCATTGGTTAATACAGGCAGGAAAATCTTCATCTTTTAACACATTATTTAGAAAATTGTTGCAAGAATACTTAGGACATCTGAAAAAAGCTCTGTTGAAAATTGGATTGTAGAGATGCCCATCTGGAGGCGCAGTTGGAACCCTTTAATTATCCTAAGTGATTTGTTTCACCTGTTTACAGTGTGTTTATAAAATCAAATGGAGAAAAAAGTAATCAATTCAGGGCCAAATTATAATGGGAAATTGGGGTTGAACAAAGGAAGAGGCTGAGAGAAAATCATAATGCTTGCATATAAGTGTCTTGTCAGCTGCAGAAAGCCGAGAGCACTTCCTTCATGAATACGCAGATGCTGTTACTCCCTGAAAATAGAAGCTGGTTTTGAAACTTTGTCTCCTAGTATGGATGGGATCAGGTGGTAATTAAGAGATTTTGTTAGGGAAATTGTGATGATTCCCTGCCCCTTCCTTAAAACATGGATGTGAAAAATCCAATTAAATGTCTCTCTAAGGTGGGCACAGTAGATTAAAGGAGGAGGAATGAACTGTGAGGTTGTAGAGACATTTTTTGATTAATGAAAAACAAATGTTCAATTTTTACATTGTCTTCTGCCTACTTAGTGCAAGGCTCAGTCCTTTCTTGTGCAACAAATCTGTGTTCATTCATTTAAGCTGATTTTCTCTGAAGGAAACGGCTACAGGAGTCTTTCAGGACTGTCTGACTGTTGAACGAGACTGATTTTTTGTTGTCAAAAGGATCTGCAGTGGGTGATGTTGCTGTTACGCAGTTTTCACCTTGAAATGAACAGCATAAAGAAAGAGCATATGACAGTGTGATAGGAAAACAAATACACTGTGCAGTTGAGAGGTCAGTGCTTGTTCCCTGAGGGGATGAGTTGGCATTGATTTACCCAAAGGCACATGTGCTACTCTTAGGGAATGGCTGACTTGGTTTGGGTTTGTTAAATCAGGATGTCCAGAGCTTTGCTTTTCACCACCTCTTATCAGACAATTTAAAACAGAAATATTGAAATTTCACAGTATGGCTGAATTCTCATAAATTATGCAGTGTTTTCTACTTGAGAAACATTTCAGTTGTCTGCACTGAGCTAGATTTTTGTAACTGTGTTGTTGATTTTACAAAAGGTGTGCTATATTTATGAATATTAATAGAGACGAGCTAACCATTTTCTTTGGTCTGTCTCATAAATAGGTGGACCCACTTCCCCTGACAGAATGGCTTCTGTTTCTCCTGTTCTTTGGAGTGAGTCCAGATGGCTATCTAGGACCAATTCCTATGCAAAGTCTAAAAAAACTGCTCCATCTGCACAGCCTACAACCATTCTGTTCTTGCCTACATTTCTGACACTGCTACCTGAATGGCTTTTTTTTTTTCTTGTTAGGATAAATACCTAGGGCAAATATTGAGATAGATAGTTTACTCCTTCCCCGGTTATAGGTCTGACAGTTCACAATGTCAGATCATAAGTAGTTAGTTGACATGTTGGATCATTAACTGACTATAGCAGTTTGGTACTGAATGATCATTTATTATGCACTAAAGTTTTATTTCAGTGGAAGGTATGAAAAAGAAGCCTTCCTTCACAAAACACAGACCTATTACAGCTGCTTGTGCATGAATGTAAGTTCTTTGTGATAAGAAGCTTTCTGCTTTTCATTAAGATGACTTCTGCTGGCTAATACCAAAGGGGAAATGCAAATCATTCACTGATCCCATCAAAATCAGGGACTTTTCAGGTGGCCAGCAAAAATTATCCTCAGGTAATTTCTTTCTCATGCCTAGAATTGATTTAGAGGCCAATGATAAACTTTACACAAATGTGAGGTTTACTTTACATTTTTACTTTACATTTACTTTACATTACTTTTACTTTTGTCTAGTAAGCTGCATTTGTTCTGAAATAACTTAGTTTTTGCTAGACACAAATACTGTAAATGATACAAATTTGTGTCTTATTTGGAGAATAAATCAGAAATGCATGCCTGTAGATAATAATATTCAAGGAAAAAAAAACCCTCAACACTAAAAACCAAGCCCTCAACTGTATATGGAAAAGTGTTGCCGACTATATTCTTTTGTAAACTACAAATGCATCTTTTAATAGTTTCCTATTAAAAGATTAATTCCTATTATTTCCTAAGCTATGGATAAGAGCACTGAGAAAATGTACTGAAGTCTGGGACGTTGTCTGAAATGAACTTGTTCACTTGAACATATAATTTGAACTTGTCAGATGTTTGTTCATGCTTTGGATGCAAAGACCTGGGTTAGTTAGTTGCTGCTCTAAGTGTCGCTTTTATTCATAGGCTCATGAGCCTCATTGTTTTCATTCCATCTTTTGAAAACAGCTTGTCAAGTGAAGTACTTACTCAATGCAAAAATAATAATAATTAAAAAAACCAACAGTGATGCCTATATTTATTCCCAGACTGTCTCAGTATGATATTAGCAATGTGACTGACAATATTTTTTACAAAGACTCCTAGGATTCTCTATAGTTGCTAGATCACTATGAGCTTATACAACAACAAGAAATGGGTTATTTTTCTCATCTCTGACAGTCTGAATCCTGTAGCTTATTGGATCAGGATATTCTGCAGAACATTTCACCTCTTTTCTCAGAAAGAAAGAAAGAAAGTCATCAACCTAAGAAAATCATTTCAGGACCCCAGGCCATGTGGTGAACTTAGAAATGACATTTCAAAACGGAGTCCTTTATGGTTTGATCACTTAATGCTCTTCTGCTCAACATTTTCTCTCAATTTCCCAGGACTAATGTTTTTAGAGAGCAGGCTAGTTACTGGAATCCAGAAATATCTCACGATTCACTGTGAAATATACATTTTTGGAACACAGAATATGGAGAAGGGATTTCCCATTTGGATCCTATTGTTTGATTGGCAACATAGTAATAGTAAAAATAGAAATAATGATGATAATTTTCAGAGCTTATCTTTGCATTTTTCTTCCCATGATGTATCTTGATCAAGGCTGATACAATGCTAGAAAGTGATCCATTGGTTTAAGAAAAAAAAGCTGTGTTGAGCTTTAGTCTAGGGACAAAGCAGATGGTGTTTTCTGTACAGTTATGAGATATCAGAGGGAGATAAAGCTAATCAACAATCAAATGTGAAAAAAATGATTATGCAAACCGAAACATACAAAAAACAGACTAGTGAGGTTACAGAAGCTCATTTCACTCGTCTCTTTGAGTGAACATGTTCCTAGATATAAGGGGGAAGCTGAGGGGAATACCACTTGTAAAGCACAAGAAAGCTGTAAAGAAACTAATCTTACTTTTGTTTTTCTCACTTCTGTGTTCATCTCTCTCTCCCTGATCTTCAGTGCAAATTCTGTTTTCTTATCTCTGTACATGAAAATCATTTGAGATGGAGTTTGCAAGAAGTGAGAGGCCAAAGGCTGCAGTTCTGTTAGGGCTGAGCTCTGTGCAGGCAGTGGCAGCCTGCTGGGCAATATAGTTTTTTACTGCGTAGTGGGGAGCTAAGTCCAAAAAACTTGATACCATGGCCATATTCAAGTTCTCTTACCAATATATGCACTGGTGTACATGGCATGTGCTGATGCTAATACCATAGACCACAACGTGGGGTCAGACCCTCTGTGTTCTGAATGGATTGTGTGTTTATACCTTGTTATACAAGCTTGTTACAGAAGACAGTTAGAATACCTGTGACTATGTAGAGGAATTATTGATAACAATCAGTAATTGAGAAATGTTACTGAAAGGTAGAAAACTGACCTATGAATATGTGTACTTCTGCAGATATACTGGAAGTCTAAGAAATAGAGTGGGAAACAAGAGTGACAAGTTTACATAAGGATGTTGGTGAAATAAGCATACTAGAACTAGGAAACTGGGGATTAGGAACATAGCATTGTAATATTACGGTTCATTAAAAAAAGAGATTAGAGTATACAAGAGGAGTAATAACACTTTATTTAAATATAGTTTAAAATCAAATCAGGTAAAACAAATGTATTTGTAAACGGTATAGGATGTTATGGTTTAAAGCTCCAAGTGTGACTCTGAAAAGGTAAACTTTGAGGTTACACACTCAACTAATGCACAGTAATAATGCTGACATGCCACAGGAAATTAGGCTACAAGGGAAGCTAATGCAATAATAGTAGAAGATAACAGTAACTGCTGTACACATAAAATAAACGTTTGGACAACATTAATGACTCCTCTCCTCTATGGAGCATCTAGAAGGAGAACAACAAAGTAGACAAGGCTTAAGGAAGCTTATTAAAAAGAAGTGCGAAGGATAACCAGAAGGGAGGGGGGACTGTGGTAGGACTCAGTCATAGTCTGAAACAGAGATTCTCTAACTACCCAGTGTTTTATTAGTAAAGGCTGAGTTAATCTGGGGTTTGATGGGAGTTCAGCAGTGTGAGCACTATGGGCCACCAGAAATGAATGCTATTGCACCTAACTCTCAGTGCTACCTTTAATTGCTAAATCCTCCTGAAAATACAGTTGCAAGTACAGTCTGTGGAATAAGAAAAAGGGCAGCACATTCTATTGGATGGACCAAAAAAGGGGAAAAGATGAAGTTATTATTGAAATGGGACTTTGACACACAGAGTTAAGAAAAATGGTGATTTACTTTGATAAGCTTCTGATTTGAAGTCAACTGTGGGACTGAACCATTATTAATGGTTCACTAAGGCTGCAAATTAAAAAAAAAAAAAAAAAAAAAGAATTTATGTAAACACCACATGTAGAGAAACTGGAATCTGATATTTAAAAAGATTAGGTCAAATTAGTGGCTTTCTCCTTCTTTTCCCAACAGATTGTAACAAAAAGTTACTTAGGACTTTCCTTTGATATGAGCACACCGTTTTGATACTACAGTGTTGACCTTGTGTTGAGCAGCAGCAATGCATAATTTTTATGTATTTATATTTGTATGATCTATTGGCATATCTGTAAATCATTCAATCAATTGCTTTTGCATGTAAAGAAATTGAATACCTAAGTAATAGTTCTTCAAACAGCAGAAGTTTGTTTATGTACTAGGAAGATGTTGTAAGACATGAATCGGATCAGCAACTACTCACTGTTACTGTTAGAACACTTGTTTAATTCCACAGCAGTTGCTTTTACAAATAGTTAAACTTAATGAAATAAAGGAAGCATTATGGAATTGCTGAGAGAGCAGTAATTGAGGAAGTCATTCTGTAGATATGCTAATAACAGGAAAAATATTCTACTGATGGCATGATATTTTATGCTGTATTGCTATGGCTCCAAACTTCTGCCTTAACCCTCAGATACCTGCAGAGAATTTGTAGGTCTACACACAGAACTGGTCCTGTAATGAGACAACCTTGGGATTGGACATGAAAAGTTCCTGCATACTATTTCCTGCATGCTAGAAACTACAAGGAAGGGATAGTAGGTTTTCAATGACCAGATCAGGATATCCAGAATTGCATGGACAGACAAAAGTAAACGCAGATGACCTTCTATGGTCGTGCACTGGCCACAGGCAAGGACATTTTGCCTCTAGAACCATTTAGGTCATCTTAGGAGCGTTTTATGGGTTTGCTCCCACATGGTAAAGAAACTGCAGTGAGTGCTGGAAGTGAGGTGAGCATGGTACTGTGCAGCTCTGGGCATAGGCTACAGGAATAAAAGAATGCATGTGAAGCAGTGCAGTACAGAATCTCTGCTGCATTTGCCACTTGAGCTGGCTTGTTCAAAGCTGCCTGTGGCAATTCTGCAGTACACTGCAAGCAGCCTGAACAGAAGAAAGAGGAAAAAGATCACCAAGGAGTGGTCAAAAACATGGATAAATCCACACATGTTCAATGGCCAGGAGGTCATACATTGAAGGGAATAGTAATCTTCCATACTTTCATCCTCAATTCCAGCGCCAGCACACCCTAGAGCTGGAACTGCCCGCTCCACAGAAGTTCGTGTCAGTTCAGTCATTTCACAGTGCACACATCTTAGACAGTATGGCCTACAGAAACCCCATGCACAAAATCGGATGTGAAAAGAAAAATAGTATTGCCCATGACCTCTGCTCTGTGATGCTTAATGTCACACTGACTCATTTATTCTCTTGAATGTTAATGTGGTCTAAAATGATCAACAGAGGAAATCTTCAGTGAGTTGCAAACCTTCAGATGTTACAGTTTCTGTTGCAAAATCATCCAACATGATCCCATTCTTTAACTCAGTTGCTTACTGAGTTAACAAACTCAGAAGCTTAACCCTAGCTTTTTTTTTTTTTTAATGAACATAACCATATAACAATGGGTTTACTGGGTTAAAACTAAAGCACAGTCTCCTGTCTGAAGCACTGGTTGAACTTTTGCAGAAAGCAAATAGAAATCAGTGTTTTAAAAAATATCCACCCAACTAATCTGTGCTATCGATTAGGGCAGACTACACATTCAGTGAAATTCTTCAGGATTCACTTATAATTATCAGTTTTCCTTTTGACACTGAAGAGAGGTAGCCAGGAAATGGTTAAAGGTGCTCAACACATCAGATGTTATTTGATATAAAATAAAAAGAATGGCAGTGTGAATCAGGAAGGAGTGACAGACTGCTTTTCTGTTGGCTTTAAACCACGCTGCTTTAGTACTGAAGAGACCTCACCTAAAACAACATCGTAGAGTCATCATTGTTCCTGTTGTTCCCCCAGAGGGCTGAAGGAAGGGGGAACTGTGATTCCCTTGTGCATTTTTGAGATCAAAAAAAAGAATTAGAGGGAGCAGCAGCAGGAACTAACTCATTACTGAGCATCAAGTGTTTCACACTGTTACAGCAAGGAAAACATTCCAATGCATTTATATCTGACTATTGTGTTTTTAACAGTCAGTGTGGAGCAGCAAAGAATCCTTCCTTTTCCCAAAGAACTGCATATATAAAACATCCTGACCTTCTTTTTTTCAGTTTCTTAGCATATTTAGGAACTTTCAGGATAGTTCTGATACTATCTGTGGATATTTTAGTCATAAGAATGAAAAAGCCTTCCTCAGAATGTCCTAGTATCTTGGCTCATCTGGTGACATGGACAGCTGTAGGATTAACAGCATCAATTAAAAAATTTTGTCCTTCTCAGAACCTTAAGTGAGGTGAGTATCTTTAGCTAATCTGAATTGGCAACGCAAGAAATCCTTGTCTGGTTAAAGACATTATCACTGGTTTTATGCTACCTCTCCTTTATGGAAACTAACAGTTGGGAACAAGATGCATCACTGGAAGGAGGAAAGAGCTCTGATCTCCTCCTGTCTTTACATATCTGAAGAGCAAAGAGATAGAGGAGTTGCTTAGACTCCAGTTTTCTCTTGCACTTCCAACTTTACAGAACAAATATTCTCATCCAGCATCTGAATGAGAATGCCATCCAAAATCCACAACTATTACAGCCAACAGCAAATCATCCAAAGCACCGAGAACAGTGCAACAACATATTTCCATTTTTTCACCTGGAATCAAGTAATTTCCAAAGCTTAAGAAGATTGAGTGCACCTTGCAAAATCTGAACTACTGAAAGTGCTGCAGCTGTGCCACATCAATTCATGCAGGATGCATAACATGATTTTAATATATATGGAAAAGAGTTTTGTGAGCAATTTCACTGCATTACTAATAGGACAAAAAATAATGAAGAGAGATTTGAAATACAAAGCAAGCTGCTTTTCAGAATGAAAATCCAGGAAAGTGTTGGTTTTCTGAAGCATGTGTTAAGTTAGCTTGCCAGTACAGCCCACGTGAAATTGATCATAAAGAAAGGAGCATTTCCTATGGGAGAATCACAGCACCTTCTGAGAAAAATGATCCATTAAAGCATCTATGCTGGAAATCTGACAACTGCATCTCCCTCTGTGCTCTACAGAGACTACAGCTGTCCTATTCAATTACTGTCAAGAGCACAAAGGTAAAGTTTTTCCCTGTCCTGTTTTCTTTCAGTCTCACATGCTGCTTTGCTGCAAGTAATCAGAAAAAAGGAAAAACAACCAAGCACTTTGAATCCATGTTCTTACCTGAGCTTTGGGTATGCACAGATGGCAACCTAAATAGTCTCATTAGTTAAAATCAGGAGGAACCAGGCAGCTCAGCTCTTTTTGTGAGAAGAGCCATGAAAAACAGAACCTGAAGTGATTTCTGAGGAGGAGGAAAATGCTTCTGCCAGCTGCAGAAATACAAAGAGGAGGGAAATTTGAAATGCCCTCCCTTTGCATGAAATCTCTACAACTCCTCATTGATATGAATTAGATGGCATTGGCTGAGGAACAGGTGTTGTTTTTGCAGG
Source organism: Centrocercus urophasianus (assembly GCF_019232065.1). Classification (NCBI taxonomy): domain Eukaryota; kingdom Metazoa; phylum Chordata; class Aves; order Galliformes; family Phasianidae; genus Centrocercus; species Centrocercus urophasianus. Next base: position 50,458,488 of record NW_024884475.1, read on the forward strand.
TGGGGAAAGCAAAACCCTGAGCAATGACTGCTCTCACAGGATTATTACTAGAAGATGGAGCACAAAGCACAGCTGGAGTGAGTGAGAGGGAGTGTTCGTTGTAAGAGAAAGCAAGAGAGTAAAACAAATGAAAGGCTGAAGGAGAAAGACCAAAGACAGAGGAAAAAAAAGTGCGTTATGGAGAGACCTTGAAGAAGCACATAAGAGCACAATCGATGAACTACTGAGGACTCTACCTCTCATCACTTAATGGTTGCTATGTCTGAATATTTATTTCAGCAGAGAAGTCTGATCTAAATTGCTCACCCCTGTGCTTTATCTCTCTTTTCTCACCTGTCCACAGCAATCGCTGTCATGGAGTAGATGCTGGCGAAGACAGCTGTGATGGGGAAGAAGTTGTGGAAACGGCAGTAAGCCTCTCCAAAGTACCACTCGCTGTGCAGTGCATAGATGAAATTGATGAGAGTATTGAAAGCAGCCATGGAGGCATCAGAGAAGGCCAGGTTCACCAGGAAGTAATTGGTCACGGTCCTCATGCGCTTATGAGCCAGGATGATCCAGATGACAATGAGATTTCCAAAAATGGCCACTGCCACCACACCACCATATGCCAGAGACCACAAAGCGATGCGCCAGGAGGGCTGCACAAACTGGTTGGAGAAGTTGGCTGCAAGAGGGGTAGAAGCATTTCCAGCTGGCACTTCCAGCGCCTGTCTCCAGGGGTCTCCTGCTGCAGCAAGGCTCATGTTCCACCTGCTGCTCATGCTTGCATTCCAGTTGGCTGTGGGGACAGAATTCATCTCGAATGTTGCTCTCCTTTCTTCAGGGAATATCTCTCCCACCTCCCACCGCCTTATCCTTCAGAATCCCCCCAAAAAGATAAGAAGAGGAAAGAAGGAAAAAAGAAAGTTAGGCAGCACAGCAAGGACTGGGAAGGAGAGAGCTGTCAGAGAAAGCTTTGGCTGTGCTGTTCAAACAGTTAGAAATGCTGTACTAGCTGAGTCAGAAAAGCTATCTGTGGATAAAGAATCTCATTCCTCCTCTGTGCAGCCACCTCTTGCTTTTGGTTTTGCTGAAGGAGAATGGGACTGGGATCTGAGGCACGTTTTATAGGCTTATGAGTTGTCAGCGTCATGAAGGGAGTGGAGTGATAAGCTCCATCGGCTGGTAAGACAACACCTCTTTCTCTCTGTTTTCTCTCCTCCCCTTTTATTTCATTCATTGTCAGCAGCAGCACTTTCAGGAGAGCACCACGAGGAATATGAATCCTTCTCTCATTTCTTTTGAGATTTGTTTTATGTTGCCTTTCTTTAGCTTTCATCATTGCACATCTTTTTTAAATTGCCTTTTTGCCCTGTCTGTACAGAGGTTAATTAGCTGGCTTATTTGAACGTCTAAAAGACCAAGACTTTTTTTTTTTTTTTATTAAAATTCTTTCCAGATCTGCTTTTCTGCTACTGTCTTTTCATTTTGTGCATGCTTTCCTTTTAATCATTCTGTTACCTACAGGTTTGTAATAGCGATTTCTTTCAGGTAAAGAAATACATCTCGTGATGCAATTAGCATCACAAAACACTTATAAAACTAAAATGTGACTACTTTTTTGTACAGCGTTTATATTGGTTCCTGCAGAGCCATTTGCATATTCAGCAGAGACTGTTGAAACAGCCCTAAATATAGATGTACTTAGATATGGGTAAGATACTAGTGATTTGTTTTCTTTGAGTGTTCGGGGAAAAAAAAAGAAAAGAAAAAAAAAGAAAAGAAAAAAAAAGAAAAAAACCACAAAGCATACTTTGACTTGATTTTTCTTATTTGCATTTATTTCACACTTAGCTTAGTACTATTATTATTTTGAGCAAATGATTTTTAGATTCAGTGATTTCTATACTGGTAGAAAAAGGTAAATGAGCAAATGGAACACTTCGTGTTTTCACATGCAAGAAGTCAGTTTTCTTTTTAATGTCAGCAATAGCTGGCATAGAGATTGCATGCTTTGTGCAAGGGTTGACTGCAAGGGACTTCAACTATCAGGTCTTTGCTAGTTAATTGGCTGCAGTCTTCAAGAAGAAAATGTGTTTTAGTGCAATCCACTCCATGCTTCAACAATTCAGAGCTGCTGCTACTTGTCATCATCTGGGATTTCAGCTGTATAGCAGTGGGAGCAGTTCAATACCCCATATTAGCAGACACACATTCTACATATTTTAAAATAAAATATTCACAGAAAAATAAAATAAAATATTCCCGTGTGCCACTTCTTCCCTGCTTTATTTACCCATTGGAAGTACTGCATATTAGCTGCTGTGTCTTCGGTTTTAATTTGAATGCCTGAAATTGTGGCTATTTCTGTATTTCTAAATTCTTTTGAGGTCTAATCCACTGACATGATCCCAATCAGCAGCCTACAAGAGCTCTGCTGAAATCCACCTTCGCTACAGCATATCTAGAACCTATCCACGCACTGCACATCCTTCTCATGGGAAAACCATGGGAGTCAATCCCATAGTTCCCTGTATTGCTTCCTACATCTTCCATCTGCATCAGTCTTCATCCTCTCCTTGGACCTAAGCACGAAGGAGGGAGTAGTAGTTCACACACCATTTCTCTGTTACTCCTTGTGTCCTATTCTCACAAGATTCCATTATAAGGAATCGTCAGAACAGCAGAGGCTGTAGTACTGCCATAGTGAATTGAAGCTGCACAGTGAATGGTAAACTAAGCTTCTCTGCCTTTTCCAATGCATGAAGAATACGGGACTCACTAATTACAGCAGAGATTTCAGCACCCAGCTCTTGACATTAAAATCTTCATCCATGACTCTCACATGGCTTTAAGCCAGAAAGCAGAAACCCAAGCCTGTGCCCTGCCTCTATATACTTTTGTGCCCACCCTAGGAATACCAGACTGTACCCTTTTACTAAGTTGACCTGTTTCCCACCTTTCCACGTGAGATGACCAAGCCCTCGTTCCCCATATGCTTCTGAAAAAGCTCCTGCTACATCCAAAAGACTACAGCAAAGAGGTAGGTTGACCTGTCCGTCAGCACATATCTCACTAGCAATTAACTAATGAAGGAAAGAGTTAAGGAATGCAGCAATTGGCTCTTGCTTAAAAGGTCAGTTCACTTGAACAGTGAAGTCGGCTGTGCTTTTCTGTCAAAATTTGTATTGATTGTATGTGTACTGATTGAAGTTTCATCAGTTGAAGCTCATCAGCTGTCAGTTTCTCAAGTAAGTTTTACAGCAACTTCGGTGAAAGCATTTGTATTTGCTAACTTATATGTAGCAAAATCTGTCTGACTGGTGAAATTTATTTAAAGGAGCAGTGCAAAGGACCAAGATTTTTTTTTTTTCCTCATTCTTGCAGAAAAGTATGATAGTTGTAGAGCATATTCATTCTGGTATTTTCTTCTGAAACTGTTATAAGCATGCCATTTTTTTGCCCATTCCAGGTTACATATATTCACAGTGGGAATTTTTGTATAGGTAATATACAAACATACAATATATTATAATCAGTTTGAGAGTGTTTTCTCATCATATGCTATTTGCTGTTCTCTTTTATCCTTGCATTGATAGCTTTGCGCTCACACAGTTCCATGTGGTTGTAGTTGTTATATTTCCCCTTGCCATAGCTTCGCAGAATTACTGAGGAAAGTGTAAGAAACATCCAAACTGTGATTAAGAAACTAACCATGATTGTCTGTAGTTCTTCCTTTCCCTTATATTGAAGCTATTTTATCACAGTTCCAACCACAGCTCTCCTGCTGAGCTTGAAGCAGAGGATAAGCTCTTGTCTTAGCATTTTGACTCTAAGGTAGATTTAGAAATTTTTCTGTTCTTTGCTATTTATGGAACTATGATTTCATCTTGTACAGATCTTCCAATGTAACTTGAAGTTTTCATTTGAAGTCACTCTTCCACTAAATTCACTTGTACAGCATGGGAGAGAGCCAGAGAATATCAACAGCAGTTCACAAGTAGGGGTTTATAGGAAAACAACATCCTGTACAGCATACTTATGTGGTGTGTGTGCTAACTTGCATTGCTGTAAATTGCAGTTGTCCTGTGTGGTCTTTTTCTTTTGCATACAGCACCAAGAGCACAGCTAAGTTGGCTTTTTGGGGGGATTTGCTTGCTTATGCTTAATTGCATGACCTCCTTTCTCTACCTCCTTACCTAAACCCCTAGCTGAAAGAAGTGATCCTTCATCAGAAATTGTGGTGACCCCAATTGTTTTCTTCATTGGGGTGTTACTCAGCTGCTTTTGTATCTCTGTACCAATCAGGCAAAATTTTAGTTATTGTAGGAGAATGTTAGCAATTTAAAAGTCATAACACTGTCCTATTTTTTTTGTGACTGCTTGTTCTCGTTGTGCTGCTGTCATGACAGTGTCAGTCTACCCGGATTTTGAACAGTTTGCTTTTATTTATGAGGCTTAATGCATAGCTAGAAAGCTCAGTTTGAATCTCGTTTTTGATTTTTGCATATGAATGCAAAATCTTTCTTGCCATCACCAACTGAAGCTGGTTCAGTAGGATATCAGGCAACTATACAAGCATGTGAGTAAGGCTGCTGAAGCAAAGGCGAGGTCAAACCCAGAAGTATTGCATATGGCTCTTCTTCACAGAGGTGGCTAAAAGTCTGGGAACAATCCCATTCACTGCTAGATCATTTAGTTCCCAAGTTCCCTGATCCTTAACCTCCCACCTATGTTTCCCAAAAGCATATGGACTCTGCATGAATGCCCCATTTTTTTTTGTTTTCCCTATTTTTATAGCAAAAAAAAACCAAACTATTTTTCTTGTAAAACGCCCTATAGGAGAAATGTTACTATTTTCTCTATGTTAAAGAATGAAAGAATCAATAAACTATAGTACAGATTTACTAGCTCAGTAATTAAAATAATGCTTTCATGCAATTATTGGAACTGTGTATTTCCTTCTCATTTGAAGGATTTCCATCGAGGCAGGTGGGTTTCTCCAAGTGGTGGCTTTCTCCATACACTGTGGACTGCACCTGGGTGAATACTCTTGATGGGTGAATTATAAATTCATTTAAAAATTGAAGTTGTGGGTCAAAATGGCAATTAGTAATTAAATACAGTTAATAGCTGTAGCCAAAAGAATGTAGAGAAATGGGAGATTTTCTAGAGTTAATACTTCTATATGATCAGAAAGAAACCATTAAACTTTGTTTCAAAATTTGTTTTTGGAAAACAAATAGAATGCTATCCCTTCTTACAAACACACCAATAACATTTAAATCATTAGAAATCTTACTATGGATTTCCATTTTTGATCAGCCTATAAAAAAGGATTGACCACAAAAATCTGTTGTTGATTTACATTTGTTGCAGTTGTGTCTGAGAATCTACAGTGTTCTCTATATGCATACAGGTCTAGTCAGTGCTTTGAAATGCTTCTTTAAAGCTATCGGATTTTTCCACTGCTTTGTTTTTGTTTTTGTTTTTCCTCTCCTCTTAATTTTCTTTTTCTGTTCCCCCCCCCCCATCTTTGGTAAATTTATGCCAGCTGCAAACTGGGATGAAGATTTTCCAGCCCTTTCAACCTCTTAAACTAAACACAAGATGAAAATAATTAGAATAAATGATGACCGTCAAATTTTCTAGAACTATGGTTTTTTATAAAGAAGTACTGAGATAATAGCAATGCTAAGACTCTTATGATCTGCTGATAGGCATAACTGGTGTGGTATAATAGGATTGCATCTGTTTTTACTTGCTTTTTGAGACTTGGTGTAGAAAGCTATCACTTGTGCCAACCCTTTTTCCTTCTAATTCTAAGAATAGGTGTAGTAGAACACAAAAATACCAACAAAATAATTGAATATAGAAACTTCACCAGTAAAATTAATTGTCAAGTATTTTTGTATTTAGGAGATCAAGAAAACTTCAGATTGGAGGCTTCAGAAAAGGGATGTTATTTAGTGTTATGTAGAACTAATGTGAGTGATGTTGTGGAGCGTCTGTCAGTCTTCAGCAATTGTTCCATTTCTTTTCTCAGTGTGAAATAATTTGTATTTAACTTGATTAGTTCTTGGAGTTAGAAATTGATTGGACATTAGAGTAGACCTAAGCCATTTTGTTGTTTTTTGGCACATTAAAGGCATGGCACCATACTTACTCATCCCTCTTCTCATATATCTGCAGCTATTAAATTTATTAATGCATTGGTAGCCAGTTATTTCAAAGGGCTTTTCTTCGCTTGAAAAGATATCTTTTGAAGCAGCATAAAATATCAAGAATTGAAATATTTTTCCCAGTGTCACGTCCCAGTGAAGCATTTGCCTCGTGGCTTTTCATAGAACTAGTTTCTTTTAAAATATGTTGCAAGGAAATGTATTGGCTCTGCCTTTAACTGCCTAGGAGATGAGAAGATTCCTCTCTTGTGAGTGGGAGTATCGTAACGCAACAGAGATGCTATCCAATCCTTGTGCTAGAACTTGTGTATGTAAGCAAAAGCAGTCTTTTCAGTGGGTATACAATTACTTCCAGACTCAATTTTCCATCACCTTTCAGGTCTACTATATAATAAATACTTTAGAAAACAATGGAAAAACAAAAATAGCCCTTCGTATTGTTGCAAAAAATATTATGCCTACTGTTTAGATTCACACCATCAGTTGTATGAGAGGTTCAGATAGCCACTATCCTGTTTTCAGACACTTCTGAAAGGAGAGAAGCCTGTGGCGGGAAAGAATAGGACAGTATAGATCTCAGCTAGATGCTTAATATTTAAAACTGGCTGAAATTCTAAAGTATGGCAATTAATGCAATTTCTTGATGCTTTGTTCACTGTGGTATTTGTGGATGTAATGGTGCAGTTTCTTCTCTCACTGTGGTGTATTTTTGTATTTGTGAGTTCCACAGTCTAGTTATGCATTGTAGGAAAAATTTTATCGTTTAAAGTGTTAGACTTCTCATTTCATTGTGTGCTATCCTAAATGTTAGTCTCCTCTTTCTCTTTCACTAAGGAATGTATGAGCTGAGGTTTATATAGTTGAAGAGCTAATGTGCGGAGTTGCTCAATGACCCTGCTGTTCAACATTTCTTTGTTTCTAACTCTTTTTTCAGCTGTTTTCATTTATTAAAAAAAAAAAATAGTTGTCATTGCTGAGCCTTTGCAAGAGATTTTTACAAGAAAAACAATTCCTGATTTGAATTGAATTTTCGTTTTGGGAGAAATAGTTTTCCTTCCCACACTGTTTGTACATTTACTGGATATGTGAGGCAAAGATTACCATTTGCACTGGGGTTTAAAGGTGCCCGGAATGTAACTACATTCCCAAGCACTGGGATTGCTGCTATTCACAACATCTGGATTTCACATCTTGATGTGTGTCATGGAGTGTCGATACCCTGCAATCTTGATCAGAGACAAAGTTGAAACATACAGCTGTTTTCCTCTACCTCCTGTACTCAACTGTGTTTGCAACAAGTCCTGCGTGAAGGAACAGGTGCTCAGTGCCAGGTGTGATTCAGACAAGGGCATGCCTTGCTCTGATAATGAGCTCAGGCTGTCTGAGCCAAAGAATTGATTGAGGCCAACTTTTCTTCTGGAATATTGTACTGAGGTACAGCTACGCTGAAACTGCTTTTAGAATAAAGTAATATTCAGCATGCATGAGGATGAGTTATTTTAGAGAGATTAAATAGCAATAAATAAAAATGCAGCCTGTTTTGGATCAGTAACCAATTTTTTTTTTTTAATTTTTTATTTTTTTTTTTTTTGTGGGGGGGGGGGGGGGAGGGATAACTTTCATTCTTCTTTTATGAAGGAAGTAGTGATCCTACCTCAGCCATTGTGAGTTTTGATCTTCAGATCCTCCCAGTGGTCTAAATACATTTACTTTTCATTATTACTAGCCTTGCTTGACCCTCTGTTTTATAACTACTGCACATGGGATATGACTACAGAAGTGGAATAGCTGGTACAGTAAGGTGCCTGTCTCTGAATGTAATTTGAAATGTACCACTGTTCTGTGAAAAATAATTCTTATCCATTTACTGTCATGGTCAGCTATGGCTTTAAGAGGAAAACACATTATGCAGTGTGCAAAGCTAGAAATTTTTTGAAAGTGCTTAAAATTTTTTGTTTGAAAACATAAACAGTATTTTAAATATCGTAGATTGATCTGAGGAGTTTTAGCTGATAGCAGTCTGGAGAGAAGGGCAAAGGAGTGAAATGGATTATGGTGCAATAAGCATTGTCTTGGAATATTGTGACTAGATTTCTTTCCTGCCGTTATTCTTTTTGTCTTTACATTCTTCAGTGCAGTCCTTGAAACAAATTACTGTGAAGTCTTTACTGAACTAAAATGTTCTTCAATTGCTGTGCTGTATTTTCTCCAGAGGGAGACAAATTATTTGCAACTGTAATTATAGGCATACTTGCCTTTTCCTCCTTTTCCAGCTGCTCAAGTGCCTGTCTGATGTCATAAGCGAGATCAACTAGTGTCTTACTCATGTGCATACTCATACACATTTGTCCTATATCCTTCTTTTCTTTTAAATCATTTCAGTAATGATTTTCTGTTTTTCAAATTTGCATTTAACAACAGAATTATGGAGTCACGGAAATTAGAGACAAAAATTATTTCTATTAGAACTTGCAGGTTTTGAACCTGTGGTCATCAAACCAATGATTAGCTGCTGCTGCAATTTGAAATTCCTCAGGACCTGTTTGTAAGCCATTCAAATATTTCAATCAAAAAGACGCCTACACCAATCAATACATCAATCAAAAAGACACCTAATAGCAACACAGTTTTCTCTGCCTCCTACGGTGCTTTTTCCAGTGCTTACATTCCTTCTAAATATTCAAATTAAGGGGAATTTTACTGGTAACTTTTCTCTCTCTTGGGGTTACTGAAATCTATGTCATATATAATAAAATGTGCAAGTGTATTCATACATAATAAAATTCATATTTTAAGCTCTTAGGCAAGATGGAGAGACACAAATGGAATCATAATAACTCAGGGCTGAGTGAAAGCAGGAAATAAGATTTTCAGGTAATTTATCCATGTAATTCATCGAGCATCAATGACCCGTGTGTGTTTCTCTGTTACCTGAAAAGAACAATTTGCTTTTTAACAGAATGCTTCAGAGCTGTTGTCATAGGTTCACATGCTTCTCACCAACAGATAAATCTGCAAACATCATTTTGGCATCAAAATTTGTGTGGATCAATTGTATATGTAAAGTCTGAAATGACTTGAATATGCTGAATCATACTTGCAGTACTTGGCTTCAGGTGTTGTGTGAATTTCAGTTGTCTAGCTGTGGGGCTCTGATTGCAGTTATAACAGTAATGTATGTAGATGTGTCTATGTTGCCCTTTCATTTTTATATTTTGGTAATACATTAAACTATAACAATGTGAAAGAGTATTTAGAAAAGAAAGCAAGAAGAAAAAATTAAGTTCAGATAATAGCAAATTCATAGACTCACTGAATTCTCATAGAATGGCTTGGGTTGGAAGGGACCTCAAAGATTATCAAGTTCCAATTTCTGTGCCACAACCAGGGCTGTGAGCAAGTAGATGCAGTACTAGATTAGATTGCCCATGGCCCACCCAGCCTTGCCTTGAAGCCTCTAGGAACAGGGCATCCACAATCTCTTTGAGCAATCTGTTCCAGCACCTCATCATTCTCACAGTAAAAATCTCCCCCCAGCATTTAATGTAAATCTCCCTCCTTTACTTTCAAACCATTCCCCCTTATCCTATCGCTATCTACCCTTATAAAAAGATGATTTTCCTCATGTTTATAAACCACCTTTAAATACTAGAAGGCAGCAGTGAGGTCTCACCACAACTCCTCTTTTCCAGACTGAAAAAGCCCAGTTCCTTCAGCCAGTCTTCATAGGAGAGGTGCACCACTAGGTGGCCATCCTCTGGATCCTCTCCAAAAGCTCCACATCTTTCTTGTGTTGAAGGCCCCAAACATGGATGCGGTACTCCAGATAGGGCCTCACAAAGGCAGAGCAGAGGGAACAATCCCTTCCCTCAACCTGTTTGCCACCCCTCTCTTGATGCAGTCCGGGATACTGTTGGACTTCCAGGCTTCAAGGGCACACTGCTGGCTCTTGTCTGGCCTTCTGTCCATCAGAACCCCCAGGTCTTTCTTTGGCAGAGCTACTCTGAAAGAGTTCTTCTCCCTGTCTGTACTTCTATCTGGGATATTAGTTAAATACAGCTACTTAGTTATGCAATACTGATTTTAGCGTGCCCTCTGATTGAATCCATTTGTCTTTAATATATACTACTGATATTGATTATAAAGAATAAATAAAGATTTCAGAATTGACCTGACAAGCAGTTTTCCTATTATCTTACTTTCAATATTGTATTAAGAGAATATTCAATGTTAATTGCTTCCTTCATTAGAAAAGGATTTCCATGAATCCTTCTCCATACAGCTTTACAGGCAGTTTACTGATTTGGAATGAGATCTACAGAGTATTTTCTAAAAAGCAGTATAATCTCCCCCGTGTTAGAATACTGTCTGATTGGAATGCTTATATGATAACTCGTGCTGGTAGCACAGCAAGAATTTGTAACTTTTTTCTTTGTTGTACAAGGAAAATATGCAAAAGTATAAACTTCCATGTGATTTTACATAATTCTTATCACTTTTATTAAAAAAAAACCAAACAACTTCTAAGTACTGGAACAGTGTACGAGTCAAAGGGCTGGAGCACTTCTCCTATGAAAAAAAGTTAAGGGATCTGGGCTTCTTCGGGATGGAAAAGAGAAGGCTTCGGGAAACCTTGTTACAGCCTTCCAGTGTTTGAAAGGAGCTTATGAGCAGGAGTGACTTCTTACCAGATGTAATAGTGATAGAACAAGGGAGAATGCATGTAAACTAGAAGAGGGGAGATTTAGCTTTGTTCTGAGGAGGAAATTCTTTACTCAGAGGGCTCTGACACTCTGCCCAGAGCTGTGGGTGCCCCATCCCTTGAGGTGCCCAAGGCCAGTTTGGATGGGGCCAGGGCAGCCTGAGCTGATGGGGGGCACCCAGCCCATGGCAGGAGTTGGGGCTGGGGGTGCTTAGGTGATCTTTAAGGCCCCTTCGAATTCAGAACATTTATTATTCTATGATGCTGTGACAAATGAGTCTTGTAATTTCTTTTGCAGGAAATGTACAATAAGTAAATAGAAAATCTGTAGCTGCAAATTCTGTATCAAATATAGGAGAAAGTGGTTTCATAATGTGGCTGATCTTGCATATGAACTGTGTCTTCTTGAAATGGAAATAAAGGTTAAAAAGAAAACAGACTTGGCTACTCTCTCAAATATGGGAAGAGCATTGCTTTTTCCCAATCTGCATTTTGGAAATTAAGATTTGTGACCTGCCTACTTCAGAATTAATTTCTTATTAGGCTGTTGAAGTGCAGATTGAGATGGAATCTGAACTTTTTTTTGCATCCTAAAACAGTGTCACATACTGCATGCTCACTGTAATATCTAGTGCATTTGCTTCCTTATCTGTCAGTTGGAAAAAAAGCTTTCAAAAGTGATGTATGATGAGTATGGTGTTCTTTAGAAATGCCATTCTGTTCCAAAACTGTAGAGTCTCTTTGGCCAAAATGTTTGCTATTTTGCTTGTTTTTAGGAGAAATAGAAAAATTCCAAAATACAATATGATCTGCCTACATAGAGTCTTATGAAAGTTGTTATTGAAATGATAATGTCCTAAGGGTTATTATTTTTCAATGAAAGTTAAAGTTAAATGTTTTGGATTTATTTTTTTCATTTTGTGTCTCTCCCTAATGCTCAGTTAGTTTTTCTGTTTCACAATGCTGCTCCTTTGGGATTGGGATGAAAAGACAAACAATTATGACCGGATTACATACTGAATGTGTGCACTTGGTTGGTGTTCAGCGAGTTACATTGCAGTCCAAAAAATATGAGAAGGTATGACTGAATACAAATCAAGCGGAAGACTCTTGGTCATAGTGACTCCCAAAAAGAGAGTAAAAACTAGTGACTAGTAAAAGTGAAGGAGAGGATGAGAGATGAAGAGGGCAGTTTTGGTGGTTTTCCCTAATTAAAGATATCTGGAAACATGCTATTGTAATTTCATACCCCTGAGTCCTCCAGACACTGAATATTTTTCCTCCAAGTTTACACCAAATTGTAGATTGCTCCTCAGTTTCTGTGTGCTCAGTAAAATGCTTTTTAAACCAGTTTTATTTGCAACGTCAGCAGTTTTCTTCCTCACTTGTTTTTATATTGCTTAGATTTTAAGGGAAAACAGAATAATTGCATGTTGAGGCCTTTAGAAAAAGTAAATAATTACATTCAATATCCATTTAAAAAAAAAAACCAGTTGTAGTGGAGATAATCTAAGGAGAGCAGATATAATTCAGATATGAAGTGAGCCATGATTTCTATGTTCATCATAATTCTAGGAATAATTCATAGTGCTGAATATATCTTCCTTGTTTTCACCATCTTGTGTGATAAGGATGTTCTCCCCTTTTGGAGTCTGACTCATTGATCTTTTATTCTCAGTGACTTCTCCTGCACACTAGAGATGAAGTTCTTTCTGGATTAGGTATGGGAAAGACTTTCAACACAGTTGCAAAGAGTCATTGGAGAATTAGCAGTTAAACCAAATGTTTTGTTACTACCTTTCCTGCTTCTAATATGTCTATTAGTGACTAACAAGCTTAACTATAAGTGACTTCTAATTACAAATTATTTTCAAAAGTATTTCCTGAGGTTTTGCTTCACGTTTTTCATGGGAACAATTTTTTTTCTGGCTTCATCTGGGCCTTGGTTTTTCTGTAGAGAGGAGACAAATGAAGGGTAAGAGCAGAAGTATTTCTCACCTTCTGCTTATTTCAGCAAAGTGTTTGTTGTATGCTGGTACTGCTTAGTCTGTGGCCAGTCTGTAGTTCTAGGCAGCTTCAGTGTAGAATAGTGCTCCAGTTGCCTCTTTTAATTGTGAGGACATTTTTTGTATGACATCAACTCTGTTGAATATTCTTGACACAAATCAACCAGATTAATTTTATGCTTTTTTTTCTAGAGCAGTGACAGGCAAAAGGCAGATTGCTGACTGCTAAGAGTACTGAACTAGAGTTCTGCAGTCCTGCATTGTAGTTTGGCTGCAGCATTAAGTAGCTTGGATAAATCAATTCCTCTCTCAACTTCGCAGTTACTATTCTTCTAATCTCCTTTGTCATGTGTTGCTGTTAGGGTTGGAAGCCAAGTGTCTGCAATTTTGTCCCATGTTATTGTGTGTATGTCACTCTTTGAAAAAAAGATCAGATTGTTTTTTTATGTACTGCATAACAAAGCCCTTCTCCTGCTTCAATGTCAGACAGGCTAATTTGGCAGAAAAAGAATCTTATTGCAAATGATCTGACCTTTCTCAATAATCTAGCATGTTCCAGACGCCTTGTGAGGACAACAGAGAAAGTAATTTATTTTCTGAGGTAAAATGATTTAGACAAATTTATTTTTTGTGGATACAAGATATATCATCATATTCAGTTTGAAGAAGCAGTGGCAAAGAATGGGGATGAGAAATAAAAGCAAAAGGTATGAACTTGTATAATTCGTAATAATTGTAACTTATTTATTTAGATAACCTCTAAACATTAGCATTCACATTTGGCTATCAATTATTTTGGAATACTGTGAAAGGTATTTTGAAGTTTCCAATCAAGTCTTTTTATTTAATCATTATTATTGAATCTAAGGTAATAATGTGACTTTTTTTTTATGATCTAGACTCAGTCTCTTAGCTTATCTTACACAACGACAGAGCCTGCATGCTCTTAGGCTATACTACACTAGCATGTGTGGTACTATATGATGCTATGCTCAACTATAGCTAATAAAGACAAGAGTTGGTGACAAAATTGCTTCCCTTGAACAGTGTCTAAGGAAACAAGCATCTTTTATTTAAGAGAGTTGTAATTACTATACTGCTTAATCACTGGCTGATGTCTCCATTTATTTGTCCAGCTTACTGACTGACGTTCATTGACAGTGTTTGTAGGCATAAATTATAGTGCAAAGTAGAAACTGTGCCTAGCAAATGCTTTCCTATATTATTTCATAAGCAAGATTTGATCAGACAATTTTTTTTTTTTTTTTGCAGTCATTTACAGATTTTCTTTTCCTGTGGAAAACTTGCCTTTATAGAAACTGTGCTTCTCTTCCTCTTCAGAGAATTGTAGAGTAGAGTCGTAGAATAGAATCAGACATCTAAGACCACACAGTCCTACTGTCCACCTAACACCAATATTGCCCACTAAACCATGTCCCTAAATACTACATCTGCCCTTCCAGAATTCTGCACTGGGAGAGTTCTATCTTCAGACATTTTTTCCTCTGTTGCACCGTAACTATAGAAAATATGAAATAATCTAAGATAGTATTGGGGAAATTTGTGTCACAAATGCAGGTTACTAATCTATTAGTAGTTCTGCAAGCTTTGAATTCATCATTGCACTGTGGAAACCTCATCAGTACCTTTAAAGAAAAAAAAACAAACAAACCCACAATTATTTATTTCTGACAATGTTCTTTAACAAAAATATTAATTTGAAGTCCTTAGTGAATCCTTCCTGAACTCATTGACTCATTTCAGTGACTTTTTAAACTGCCCAAATGTTAACAAGATTTGTTGTAATATCGCCACTAGCGAGCATTTGGTTAACAGCAATTACAATCTCACTTGCAAAAAAAAAGTCATTGTTTTTAAGCTAACTAGGAACTTGCAGTTCTCTTATTTGTTTATCATTTGTTGTCTGTTGACTAAGAGGTTTTCACCCTTGCCTTTTCTTTCTATTTTTGTGTTGACACGAATTCCTGGAAAAGATAACCTTTACAGGTCATCTAGTCCAACTCCCTTGTAACAAACAGGGGCATGCGCAGCTAGATCAGGTTGCCCAGGGCCTGATCCAGCTTTGCTTTGATAGTCTTCAGAGATGGGGCATCAACAACATCTCTACTGATACCTGGCCTTTGTCATTTTACCTAGTCTACTTGATCCTTATCAGCTCCACACACATTCTAGAACTCTATTTTGGGAATATGCTTCCGTATGAGTTCTTCTTTTGTACACATTTTCCAAGAGAAGACTTACACTACTAGGTATGCACTGTCAGAATCATTTTGGAAGTCTCATAACCACTGATGAGGAAAGTTTTTAATGAGGTGTTCTGGCTCCATAGATGAAGTGAGGATAAAAAGTCCTGCCAGGAATAGCCAATACTTAGAGCACCAGGCAGGAGTTCTATGATACTGACTGGGAGAATCAGGGAGTGGGAGTACTGGGAGTAATTCTCCAGTGAAAATCTGGAATTACCATTACAATATCTTGTTTCTCAAGATGAGTTGGTGGTTGTTTTTTTTTTTGTTGTTGTTTGTTTGTTTGTTTGTTTGTTTTAAATGATGTTACTGCCATGAAATGAAGGTGCTCCCCTCTCTGAGGTACTCACTTTGCTACTCATATTTATCCTGAAGATGGCTTAGAAACAGCTGTGCAGCAAGTGATCTGCACACCTGGATGTGATTTGAATAATGAGAAAGATGATCGAGATCTCAAAAAAATGATTTTTTTTTGAAAAACTGGTATAAAGTAAGCAGAGTCTAGACATTAGATGTCCAGGTATGTTATGATTAAGAGATGATAAAGGAAACATGAGAAATATTATGGAATTATAGTGAAGCAAGATAGGCTGCTATCCCTTCAAACTGGGTAATGGCGTTAACATTTTGTTGTTATTTATGTTCTGATTGTGCAAATGAAAATAAATATCTCATTAAAATATAGTTTCATACTTTAGCTCAGTTTTCTTTTCTTTTTTATTTTCTTTTGCTGAGTGCCTTCTATGAATTTATTAAACCTTCAGGAGAACCTAGCAGATAGTCATTCATTTATTGATTATTGGCTTTTAGTGGGATGTTATGAAAACTCTAAGAAGCAAAGGAAGTGGGAAGTTTCCCTCCTGCTGGTTTGACCAACTCCCCTATTGCTTTCTTATCTGCAAGAGATTACAATGAATTCAGCAGTGGGCAGGCTTTTATGCACTATGAATATATTCAGTCAGAGAAATTTAATTTTCAATAAAGTTGCCCAGATTTTAGTCAGTCTTGAGGCTTCAGTGAAAGCATCTTGAGACACAAAGGATATTACTTTTACTATGTTCTGTGAACAGTTCCTTTTAATCTCTGATATTATAGTATGAGTCATTACCTTGGTAGCTATGTGAAGAAGATATTCTAACCACTGGCAATAGCTCTCTCTTAAAAAGACTAGAAAATTGGATGATACATCCTAAGTAAGAAGGGGAGGGATTTGTCTTTTTTGAAAAAAACAAAAACCATGTATGTGAAGATAAAATTAACCATCCTTTCATTCTTGAATGATGATGGAGGAGCAATCATAAGAAGTTTACTCCACAACGATAAAAAAACAAAACCACAAAAAACTCCACTCAGAACCAACAACTTTCTATCACTTTCTTGACCCAAGAAAGTGTGAATTGATAAAAAGCAGTGTCTCAGTCTGGCCCTCTGCTCCAACATGTATGTGTATGCGTGTGGCATTTTTTACTTTGCTAGACTGAGTGATGCTGCTTCCTGGGACTTAAGCTATCTTAAAATAGCTTCCAAAAAGTGACTTTACTAAGTACTTTTATTTTCATGTTTTAAATGTTGTCTTGAAAATTTTGATTGTTTGCTTCTTGTTGCTATTGTCTTGCTTTATAAGGAATAAATGTATATCATATATTTTTTGAAAAGGTACTACCAAGTAGATGCATTTAAAATGCTTTCATTTTGTACAGTACAAATAGTACAAGTAGTAGAAAAAGATGAGGAATTTTTGAAAGCAATTTGAAAGAAAACCAAATTTCATATGTTACTGTGGTTTAGTGTTCCATTTCTAGGGAAATAAAATTTCAGAGAAGAGGGTTTTTTTGTTTGTTTGTTTGTTTTTGTTTTGTTTTCTTTCATTTGAGGGCTGTCTTTGCTCTGAGTATAATGTTAAGGACTCAGTTGTGTTCTAAACCCTCGATCCTCTTTAGCAAGTTCCAGTTAACTGAAAGTCTAATTAGACTTTTTTAAAACAAGTTTAGTAATCAGTAGACAGAGACAGGATGAAATGTTCCTTTCTATAAGTTTAAGGTGTTAGAGTTACTGGCAGGTAGTAATCTTGTGGTAAAAATACTTTTTAGCTGTAGTGGAGTTTTTCTTAACAAAGGTGAAAACCTTTATCTGTCTGTGAAAACAGCAAACCAAATGCCTCACAACCTGGACGTTTTTCACAGAAAATTATTGCCCAAACCTACAGTTCAAAAACTTAAGCAGATACTAACATAAGTGTCCTAAAATAAATTTTTGTACTTTGAATTGTTCCAAAAAGTGACAAATGAAAATGAATTATAGCCCAAACCATTCTGTGATTCTCTGATTCTACAGGATTATGAATGTACAAATGAAACTCTACTATTAAAAAAATCCACACACACACACAAAACAATTCATAACACCCTCCCCACATATACATACAAAGCAAATCAAAACAAAATGGATGCAAAAATCCCAGATGGAATAACTGTTCTTTCCCATGCAGTCTTCTATGCGTAGAGCTACAAAAAGGACTATAAAAAAGAGTTCAGAGTTCTGGGATGTCTAAAATTAAAATGTGAGTCTTCCTTTACTTTCCTGAAGCAGACATGATAAAACAAAATGGGCCTTTTGATTAAATCTCCCATATCCCCTTCAGGCTATTGTTTGAAAAGAATTTCTTTTCATATACATGGCTAGCACGTGGGATTAAATCTGTTATATAAATCTTCTGCTCTTTTAAAACTGATACGGATGGTGGATGTTGATAAAATGTTTGTTGTCTCACTAAATTGTTTGGATAATTTGATTTTGTCAAGCAGGATTTGTAGTGATAGCAATATGTGTAGAGCTAGCATTTGCAGGCTGAAGAAACTAATTTCTTGTGTTTGACTAGTGTTCAGTGGTATATAATGGATTTTTTTACAGATGATTCTGGCAGAGAAAAGACTCTTCATCACTATCGCTATACAGCATGCACTATTTTCTTTAAATGAATGACAGAGATAAGGAAATCCTGGGCTAACGTGTATATTTCAGGTGCATTCTGGCAATGCCCTAATGAGTATCAGTATCCCAGAGGGGAGAGTCTCTGTTCCCTGCTGTTAAGCAGTGCTTTTGACACATCTCTTGTTTCTTTCTGGGGTTCTATATGTGATGCCCAAGAAAGCAAGGCAAAGAGCAGTGGAGCCTGGAGATGAGGGGACAAGGACAAAGGGTAAAATCAGCTGTCATTCTGAACAAAAAGAAAAATAAAAACTGGAGAGAATCGAAATCCAAGGGAAGGACAAAAAGGAAAAGGAGAAATCAATAAGAAGAAAGGAAACAGGAGATTGGAAGGGGAATACTGGAGATAAATGGAAGTTGAAACAAAATGGTTTATGGAGGTTGAGTGAAAGGACTGGAAAATGAACTGCCTGTGCCTGCAGATTAACGCTTGTCTAACAATGCATTTTGTCTGTCTTCCATTGGGACACCTAAAAATACGGCTCTTTTACCTGCGTTTAGACTCTGGCAGAATTTTCTGCAGCCTCCATTACCACAGACTTTAGATGCCTTGCACGTTTCCAAACCTCAGCCCAATGTAATGAGAGTTTGACTTGCAGACTGCTGAAATGGTTGCTTTTGTGAAATGTGGCAAAGTATTTAGTTGGGTGAACTTTTTAAATTCTGAACTGATGCAATTTCCACTTAGGGAAAAAAAAAGTCATCTCAAGCTCTATGTTTATGTTTTTCCCTTGATTCAGGACCAAAATACATATTAAAATTTCTTGTGGCTGTACAGTGCATTCTGACTTCTTGGCATACTGTTCTTTTTCTACTGTCTCTTTACAAGCAGTCAAGCCTTAGGGTCAGAAAATCGCAGTTTGATACCCTGGCCAGAAAATAGCATATTTCACTTAAAGACTTTCTTTATCCAGGTACATCTCCCTTATCCCAAATGCCATCAATCTTCAGCAATCAACTGTATTCTTTTCTGCTGTCATGTCTTATCTGAAAAGAGCAAACTGTTCTTTCTTAAGTGAAGTGCAACCTGGTATTCCAGGTTTACGTGACTGACAAATTCATATTGATATGCTAATTAATTCGTGTTGTCACCTTTCTGCCAGCCTCTTTCTTGCCAGAATGTTCTCTGTCCCACAGGCTTTGTGTTTTTCAAGACTCTTCACCAGTATGATTTACCAGCTAATTCAGAAACTACCACCCCAGAGAACTGAAAGAATCTTTTTTTGGCAGAATGTGCTCTGCATCTTTTGTCTGTGATGGAACTATATACTGTCAGATAGATGTAAAATGTATCATTAGAAATAATTACCAACGTTAGCTCAAAATCCTGTGGAAATTTGCCCTAGTGTATGCATATCTTTTTAAGCTTGTTTATCTTTACTACTGACTTCACTAGCCATCAGTCAAGTGGAAATCCTTTCTGTTTTATGATGTTAAGTTTGGAAAGTGCAAAAATCCAGAAACTATATAGGGTATTTCTTTTCTGGTCATCACAAAATTGTAGAACTATATTCAGAGATAAAATTCTTCAACTTTTAAGAGAAAGGAAAAAATGAAGTAAAATACTCTCTTGAATTCCCATTGCAGTGAAGATGGTTTTCATTAGTCACTGAGAGTTTTATATAGAGTAATGTCCCTACTATTTTTTCATCTAATCAAAGAGGCTTCTGTAGTTCCAGGTGAGTAGGAAGTTTATTGTTGGTCCTTAAACAGTACCAGCTCTCATTTTTTTCCAGTGTCTTTCTTTAATCCTTATGTTACAGTAAATGCATATGGTATCCAAAGAGTTTTTGACTTCTTGTTCTACATATCGTTATTTTTTATTTTTATGCATATTTATTTCTTTGATTTCTTTTATTCTTGTGGATTCTTACATGTTGGTTAGTTGTTCCCAGGAAAATGCACTGTGTTTAAATCACATTAATTCAAATCACTTTGGACGTATCTGGATGTGATTGGACCACGTCCTGAACGCAAGTGCTAGGAGGGGCTCCAGGATCATGTTGCATATACTCAGGTTATTTTTTTTTAATGACATCCTCTTTGTTGTGGTAAATTGACCCAAGAATAAACGTATGTGGTAGCTGTTGGTAGAAGGGTATATTATATCCGTATGACATGAATATTTAATATCTGGTCACAGGTAATAACTGTACAGTAAAGGAAGGACTTTGAAGGATTTCTGAAACATTTAGATATAGTAACAGAGAACAACAAAAGAGAAAGCACTGATGTGGCCATTGTGTTAAATACCAGAGAAGAATTAAAGAAATTATGTTTAAAAACGATTACTCTTTTGGGAAATTATGATTTATTTTAGAATGGGAGAAGACATTTTACCATAAAAGCTGATCAGTTTTTCACCAACTCAGATATACTTTGTCTTATAATATCCCATTAAACCCCAGTATATCTGAGCCAACACCAACAAGCTATTGATAATGACTTACCTTTAGTGTAGATAAGTTTTATATATTGTTATTATTGGGAACCTGCTATGTTCTCAGAATGGAAAGCTCTTATTAATTTAGAAATCCAGGGTAGACTCAGGCTTCTGCATTAAAGAGCAGCTCTTAAAAAAAGTTATGCTTGTCCAGAACACAAAAGATTATGTGCTCCAAATTTATTTTTCTTTATTGTGAAAGATCCTTAGTACAAAATTATTCATCAAACATAAGTGCATATTTAGCATGCTGATTTTCCACACCTTTGTATATCTTCAAAACAATCTGATTAACTAATTCAAACGTAACTGTTAATCAAAACTCCCTTTGAGTATCTCTATAATAATGAAACAGTAAACAGGAACAAATGAAAACATACTTCTTTTGATAATATAAATGGGAAGGACTAGGACAACTTTTTTTGATCTTGAGAGATAATTGATATGGTTGTTCTTGTGTTAGACTTGAAAGGGGTGAATGGCCAAGCAGACAGGATAGGTCAGGCTTGCTGTAGAAATCTTTGAAGGAGCCACCCCTTGGGGTAAAACACAGATTAGAATAAACAAGACTAAGAAACTACTCTGTTAGAAGATAGGACTTCAGATAGTGAATCCCTATTAGAATTGTTTTTGTTTCAACCACTCAGATGCCTGAGGTCATTTGTTGTTGTTGTTGCACGAGTTGGTAGTTTATATGACTTTATCAGTTTATATTTTCCTTGAATATTAACAGAAAATGGTAGGCATTCCTATAGGACTTTGTAAAAAATAAAAATTGATATAGCATTATAGAAACCACTAGATGTAGAAGATAACCACTGGATAACATAGGTAGGTTTAAGGTTTCCAGAGGAAGATGATCACTGTATGTAAAATGCATAGATCCTGCTTCTAAGGAATATGCAGTATGGTGGATGAAAAGCAAATGAAAAGGTAGTAAGAAGTTCTCCAATAGATAGGACTATAGATTATAAATGGAGAACTGTATTTTTTGTCTGACAAATTGAGCATCAAAAAAAGAAAAAGAGACAAAACGTACTTCCTCATTGGTATAACTAGGCTTGTTGATTCATTTGATTTTCTAATCTGCCATGTATCTGAAAAACAAAGTCTTGCCGGAAACACCTTGATTGCATAACTAAATGTCATTCTCTTGGGATAAAAAATTTATGCTGACGCAAGAGAAAACTAAAGACAGCGTGAAGTGACAAGGGAAAAAGAACTAGAATTTACTTCGAAAAGGCAGGAGAGTGTTTAAATTTATGCCTGTCAAAAGTAATCCTTAAATGTCAATACAGTTTCTTTTTTAGAAAGCGATAAATGGAATAGTATAACAATAAGACATCAAACAGTGTAACAAAATGCATTCTGTCATGAAAGAAGAATGGTGACATTTTGCTATAGGTATTGTGGGAGTCAATGGAAAATATTGAAGAATGCTTGCAAACATTAACAAAAGTTAGTGGATTTAGTTAAGTATGTATCCTTTTGTTCAGGAAAAAGAAAGTATTTAAAATTCAGTCATGGCATTTGGGTCTCCACTTTGATTTAGAGAGGCTGAGATAATGCTGTGTTCTTTTTCAGCCCAGCTAGTTCAGTAGAAGCTAACAAAGCATGCAAGGAACTATTTGGGATCAGTGTTTGCATCTGAGCCCAGAGTAAAGCAGAATTATTAATATTTACTTGAAGACAATTATTCAGTCAGTCACAAAACTAAACTGAGGTACATAATCATACAACTTGAAAGGCAGTGCCACATTTTGGGTAATTAAATGTCTTGAGTTTGTTCTTCTGTTTTACACCCTGGGGAAGCTCTCCCTAGTCCTTCCTTTGGAGCTGACTTGACTCTCTGTGGGTAAGGAAGCCTGTGAACAAATTGTGCCTTCACAACTCTTACAATGACTTGTGCGTAGTGCCTCCCTAACAGAAGCAGACATCTTCAACTCAGGAGAGCTGAGAAAAGTTAAGGGTGCTTGGCTTTAGGAAGAAGCAGCTAGTGGCAAGATAGAAGCACTGTGTGGATATCTAGTGGATAGATAGAAGCACTGAGGGCAGAACTCACTGTGTAGTTATTGTGCATTAAGGCAAGCCTCTATAAAAACAGCAAAATTAATTTAGAAGAAATTAATCTCCACTCTCCTCCCACCCCCAACCAAACTTACTATTTTAGTCAAACTATATTTTAATTAAATGTTATTCAAGCTATTTTCTCTCTATTGAGAAACTGGCAGTATCATCTTCTGTAAATACAATGTTATGGAGATATTTTGGTGGCTGAGTGCTGTCAGAAAGAACAGAAGCAGCTCCTTTAGCTGCTAGTAAGGGCTAGCATGGTGTCTAATTGCCTGTGCTTAGAAATATAAGGTGCAGCTAGGACAGTTACAACATTCAGGATGTTCCATAAGCTCACCCAGTGTTTGTCTTTTGATGCTATCTGAACACAAAGCCTTTAGATTACAGGAAAATCTTTTCAAATAAGGTTAGGCAAGCATGACACAGGTTAGAGAAAATGCCTCCAGACCGTGTTGTTTATGTATTTACCTCATAATAGCTTCCTTTGAAAGGGTGTTTTGTGAATCAAATAGCTAGTATTTATAAAGCTATTTGGAAAATGTAAGTAGAAACACTGTGCAAATGCTCACTATTATTACTACATATGAATAATTCAATTAAGATCAACTATCATTTAGCTCCCCATGTTTTTGATGGCATGAATTTCCTATAGGCTAATGAGTAGGCCAAAGAAGTTGGGTTTTCTGATGATTAGGAAGAAAAATATATCATTTCCCAACATTATAATTATATACAGAGTCTCCAATGTGAGCTCCAAGACTTTATGTATAATAGTTGGTCCTGTGGGTATTATTTGCTCAATAGTACCTTTTGTATATCATCCCACATCACAGCATTTGAGAATTTTAAATAAGCATTGTGTTTGCAGTGTTGGATTACAGAAGATGATACTTTAAAAAAGATTTTTCAATGTACTGCATTCTGATGGATGTCACCAGTGAAACTGCTCTGTTCACACCTCCCATATTTCTCCAGCTAAAAGCTAACAGAGTGCTTCTCAGACTTACCAGCTCATTACAGTAACATTTGATTTCTGTTTGGTATATATAACTGTGCCTTGTACTTTCTTTTATTAGCAGGCAAGTTTGTTTTTCTTTATAAATGTGCAAGTAATCAGATGGCTCTTAGCTACAGCATTTTTTAGCACTCTTGAATATGTAGCATTACTTTAGCCCTATGGCAAAACCAGACAAAATGTTTGTGATTTAGGCGTTTATTCCAAGAGCATTACATGTTGTTTCCCTTCATGGTGTAGCATAGAAGAGCAGTAAAAACTGCTCAGCTGCATGTTTCATTTAGCTACGATGTCAGTAGACACTCAGAGTGTTGTTTTCAGGCTTGTGACAGTGGGCAGAAGATAAATGTGTAGGGTGCAAGGAGCAGTGGCAAGAGGAAAAAGAGCAGAGGCTCTTTGTGTGCACGTGCTAACAAATGTCATGTCTGCCTGAAGTAACTCATCTGCCTTGGTTTCTCTGCTTGTCTTCTGTGTTTTGTCTTATAGGCAGTTTCTGCCTTTGTATCAGAAGCTTGAATGCGTGCTTGTCTTTCCATTGTAAATGGTCTAAATGTATTTTCAGATTCTTTCGTGTGTCCTGATACTGCTTGTGAAGCAATTCTCCCTCTTGTACTTGGCACAGCTAGCAACATAGGACTTTTTTTTTTTTTTTTTTGACATTTTTAAAGAACTGACCCTTGCTCTTACTCTCCTTCTGCCTTTGTTGCCTTGTGCTAGAATACAACTGGAAGATGAGACATAAGGTCTGTATGTTCCAAGCTGATGCAAGCCAGATACAATGCTTCTAGAAAATCTCTTTGAACTGGTTCTTGTGCCATTCATTTACATCTGTTCAGCTCTCTCTCCAGTTCTCCATACATTGAAATGAAAAGCAGAAAACAGGGATGATGAGATCTGTGCAGTGTCTCAGTGGATTTTTATCTCTGTTGTTCAGTGAAGTTTCATTTTGAATTTGGCTTACTTTAAAAACAAAAAACAAAAACGAAAAACTGCAAAAGAAAGCTAAGCTCTGTTATTTCTGAACCATAGAGAGATTCACACTGAATTTGTAGGGCTTTATGATTCTGAATTGTATTTACAGAAAATGGCAGGAAATTAAAATTAATTGAAACACCTTTTAGTTGTAAAATTTTTAAATGTGTAGTGAATTAAAAATAGTTTTGGTTCATAAGAAATTATCATTACTTTTTAAGGATTTATATTGGAACATATATCTTTTCAAAAGTTCTGGAAAAGATCTGCTTTGTTAATTTATCACATATCTCTCATGTCCTTTCTGTATCTAAAGGGGGACTGTAAGAAGGAAGGGGACAGACTTCAGCAGGCTCTTCTGTGACAGGAGAAAGGGAAATGGTTTCACAACAACAACAACAACAACAAAAAAGGGAGATTTAGATAGTACGTGAGGAAGAGTTTTTTACAATAAGGTGTTGAGGCACTGGCACAGTTTGCTCAGAAAGGCGGTGACTGCCCCATCCCTGTTCATTGCAGAAGGTTGCAGATGACCTTTAAGGGTTCCTTCCAACTCGAAGGATTCTGATTCGTTGATCCTACATCCAGGCAAGAAAAGGCAACTTTGTCTTCTAACAGTTCTTGATTGCTTTGTCGGTGGGTTTGGCCCATTTCATTTTCTAGATATGAAGATATCCTCCTGGTTAGAGAAAAATTTCATACTTTGCATTTGAAGCCACATGTTATGGGCCCGGTACAGAATAACACAGGATCAAACAGTAGCTGTGTTTCTACTGTTTCCACAGATACTTAATTAGGAAGGAATACAGAGCAGTGAAAATGAGCAGGGAGGCAAGTGCAGAACAGGAAAAACATTATTTTATATTTGGCAACAAACGCAAATGAAATAATGCTGAACTACCAACTATGGCAACCATACACTGTTACATAAATGATTAATACAATTTCCTGTCCTGAAGATAGAGAACACCACTCTGAAACTCTTTTTTTCTTCAAGGTGGCGTAACGATGCAGACTGATCATCCTGTTCCTGCTGTGCCACAGTTCTCAGCTGTGAAGTCCGTTGTTGGAGCTGACCTTTATTTCAACAGCAAAGATAATAACAGCTTGTAGTTGGTGAGTGGGGTGGGGGTCTGTGCAAGCTCAAGCTTGCAAAAGCTTGCTGTGTAAGATTTGTCTAGAGAAACAGCTAATAACCAGTGCTGAACACGAGACATAGGAACTTCAGATGAAAGTAATAGCAACAATAAAATACCTTTAAGTAGTTTAAGAAATAAATCAAATTCTAATTCTCTTCCAGCACTGTCGTTCTTGTGCTTTGGAAACAGATACCAAAATATGCAGCTGTTGCAGCAGAAGTTATTTCCTTTTTGTAGCTCTCATTCTTTGAGTCGATTGACTAACATATTCTCAGTGAGAAAAGCTATGAGAAAGAAACGTGAGAACCTAAAGCATCATACAAAGCCAACTGTCTGTCCTGCTCAGGAGCTGGTTCAGCACAGACTGGAAGTGGTTCAGAGGTGTTGTTATTTTGTATGTCTTGCTTCACCTTTGGCAACAATTAGCAGTCTAAACCACACTTTCATAAACAGCGATAGCATTAGATAGAAAAGAAAAATAGCTGCAGTCTCTTGACTTCTGGTTCCTGAAGGCCTTGCTATACTCTTGAGAGTGCAGTGATGTCATGAGATCCTGCTTCTGTTGAGTATCTTTTTTTCATGTAGCTCTTCTGGGACAAACTATAGCAGAAGAATAAATGTCTGCTAATTGGCAGTCAGCTCCTGTTCTGGCAAGAGTAGGGATGAGTTTTGATGCTTGTTTCAGCTGAAGCTGTGTTATATATTTAGTTCTGCTCTGGAGTCAAGGAGCGGTGAATGATTCCTAAAGAAATATGTGAATAACTGAGGAGCTGCTGGGAAAACAGATCAGCATCTAGTGAGCAACTTGATGTTTGAGAAGAAGGACAAGAAAAGTAATGATCTATCTGAGGCAAGAGTAGAGTGGCCCAGAATTTGTTGATTATATGAAGCTATGAACCCAGATTTGTACTGAAAACATTGCCATTTAATTACTCACTGACCTTGGGCAGTCATTTCTCTTTGATGCTTGCTTTTATTTGCAAAATTCATTGCAGTCTATGCTGTGTATCAAAGCTGGACCACCACGAAAAATACATTAGTGCTATTTTGTTGAAAGAGCCACACGGACATCTTCTTTTACTATCTTGATTTCCATTCAAAGGAGGGCATGGCAGCCATTCTTTCTTTTTGATGCTGTGAAAGTTTAACATTATTGAACTTTTGGGTGTATTCTGCATCTGCAGCTGAATTTTAGTTATTTTTGAAGGTACACCAAGCAATTGGCCAGGGGGGGTTGTAAAGAAAGCATGTGCTTAATATCTGTCATGGCCTACAGTGCCTTAAATTATATTGCTGATACTGAATTGGCTAGAATTACAAGTATTTTCAGTACCAAAAGGCACTGCAATTCTTTTTATATCCATGATTTTATCTACTTCTACAGTTGGGAAGACTCTGAGACTCCTACTATAATACACTCAAAATTACTGCCAGTGGGCTTTTGAAGACCTTCTGTACCTTTTTGTGTCACTGTCCCAAGAAAAACAGCTCTGTTATGACAGAACATGATTTGCATCAGATGCAAATGTGATTTATGGTTAGAAAGAAATCTAAATAGTAGGGAGTGTGAAAAGGTAACTTTAACAGATATGAGTGGTGTATTGTAATTCATGTCTGCAGGAATTATATGATTCCCACACAACATAGGAGAAATATTATTTTCTACTTGGATCTTCAGCTCAGAATTTTAATGTTAGATATAATGTCTCATAAATACTTTTTTCTGATAATTCAGTAACAGGTCTTATGTATTTCCATCATAGAATCAATAGGGTTGGAAAAGATCTCTAACATCATCTTGTCCAGCTGTCAATCCATCACCATCAATATTGCCCATTAAACCATGTCCCTAAGTACCACATCTTCATGTTTCCTGAATGCCTCCAGGGACAGTGACTCTACCACATCCCTGTGCAGCTTGTTCCAGTGCCTGACCATTCTTTTGGATATGACATTTTTTTCTAATATCCAACCTGAACTTCTCCTGCCACAACTTGAGGCCATTACCTCTCATTATAACGCTGGTTATATGGGAGAAGAGGCTGACCCCCACCTCACCATATCCTCCTTTCAGGGAATTGTAGAGAGCAATCAGGTCTCCACTAAGCCTCCTCTTCTCAAGATTAAACAATCCAAGTTTTCCCAGCTGCTCCATATAAGACCTGTGCTCCAAACTCTTGACAGCTTTGTTACTTTCCTCGGTACATGCTCCAGGGCCTTGATGTCTTTCTTGTAGTGAAGTGAACTGAATACAGTATTTGAGGGGAGAAAATTGTTGTTATTACTGCTGACTGTCCATGTAATAGTCAGCTGGCTAACAGTCCCGATCTACAAAGTGTGAAACTGCTGTGAAATACAGTATCTTGCCGAGTGCTGTAGCTCCTGATGTGTTTCTGGACCATGATGCTGCTCTGAATTTGGCAGTCCTCTGTTGCAGTTGGGCCACTGACTACTAAACAACTGAAGAGGAAGCAAAACTGGAAGACAGTAGGTTTGTAGCCTAGAAATGAGAATATTTGTCTGAATCTGGGAATGATCTGTGTTCATATGCTTACCTCAGTGCTCATCTCTGTACTTTATTCAATGACTTATTAAATGTGTATCACAGAAGTGTTGCCTGGAAGAGAAGATGTTGCAAATGCAGTAGATTATTGACTTGCATGCTTTGGTGGTCATGGATGGTTTGCCTTTGACATAGAGAGTACGTTTTGGTAGTCAAGCAATACCCCTTCTGAAGCGATTATTACCTAAGTCTGGAATGCAATTAACTGAATAGGAAGAAAAACAGCTGTTAAGATTTAATTAAACAAGTTGTTGCATGCATATTTCTGCACACAACTGAAGACTGAACTGGCATTGAAGGTGATGTGGATGCAAAGAAACATGCAAAGTTCATGAAGAAAATACCTTGTTTTCTGACATTGCATCTTATTTTGTTGTTAACAGTTACTGTATATGATAACTAGCTTGAAGAGAAATTGGAATTTGAGGACTGGCTTTGGGAACCCCCTTCATAAAATGACTGTCATGTTTTTCTGCAGTGCTTCTGATGTCTAAAAGAACTAATTTCTTGTTAGAACTGACCTTCTTGTAAATCAAGAAAGCCTTTGTTAGGTGGTGGTTGGGTGGTTTTTTTTTTTGTTTTTTTTTTTTTCCCCATAGCTTTTTAGTCTTTTTTTTCCCCCAGTAGCTAATTGCATTATATTTGTTTTCCAGTTCTGAAAAGCCTTATATGTTCTCTCTGCTCAGATATAATGACCTTGGTTCAGCCTTAAAGAAGTGTATTCACTAAAGACACCGTGCTCATCAGAGCCATGGTAACTCGTGATTTGTCTATTACAAGTTATAGAGTCACAAATGTTCAAACTACAAAAACGTAGGAAAATATTTACTGTCTGTATCTTGCTAGAGCTGGAATTCTTCTTCAGACTTTGAAAAGCAGCCTGAAAAAAAGAAAAGCTTAGCACCTTCCTAAAGTCTTTAATTGCATCAAGAACTCTGTACCTCATTCTCAGAGCACTGAGATTTTCTCTGACAACCACATTAGGCAACAGATGGGGAATTTAGATTACTTTGATTCTTGTAATTTGGAATTATTAGATTTTTTTTTTCCTCATGGGACATCTGCTGCCTTGCATCATTTGACAAAAAATATATGTCTTGTGAGACTGGGAGAGGGAAGGAATGTTTCCAACAGCCATGAACTGACAAGTTCACTTCTGTTACCCTGGGATTTTGATGATGTCTTATGCTGTAGAATCTGTGGTTGAGCTAATCTTGAGGGAATCTGGACTCTTACTTCTCTCTAGGGGAATTCAGAGGTGATCTGGCAAGTGAAACTGCAGTTCTTGTATCTGGTGTCAAGTAGACTCTCATGGCAGATACGTTGTTGTACTTGGAGCTTGTTGCTCTGACGTTTTATAGAAGACCAGCAGCCACTTCTGGCATGTCGCATATTTATTGCTGTTGAGGCATGACATCCATTCTGCAAGAAAAAAAATATTGTTCATTAAATTATAGAAGTGTAAACATTAATTCTTAAATATTTAAGTGCAGAATGATATATGTAAAATTATTACAAGAGCTGCCAGTAGCAAACATCTTTTGTGGCTTCATTGTTCTCCTTTTACTGCTTTGAGAAGAAGCATTTCTGGTTTTGAAAATATTTGAACATTAATGCCATACCATGGCCTCTCATGAGGTCTGTGCAAATGAGTGGGATGTGAGTAGACATTTCCCTGAGATACTGAGGAGCTCAGGTCTGACCAAAGAGCTTCAGGATACACTATAAATAGTGAAGAGCAGCACCAATCACCTCCTATTTACAAAATGGATGCTAGTTTCTGGATATGTAGAGCAGCTTCTTGTGGCAAATGGTGAGCTTGTGTGTTACTGAGAAATGACTTACTGTGATGCAAAGTCCAACAACTTCATGAATACATGGGACAAGGATGATTTATGTTTCATAAACTCTTCACTATAAATTCATTGGCATTCAGATTCTGCAGTGGAGAAGCAGGTAGAAATCCTCACACGCTTTTTTTACTGTGAATACAGGAGCCATTTACTTTCAGTGGAGAGGATTTACTGTTATTGAAAAGGTATGACAAAGAGAAATGTTGTATTCAGTCAAATTACAGAGATTCTAGCAAAATGCTAGTAGACATCTTTAATCAAAAAGCAATTATACTTTCAGAGGAAAATTTCACGGGAAAGTATGAAAGGACATGAACTATTTCAGATAAAAGACAATGCCTCATCTCTTGATATAATGGGTATTTTTTAAAAGTCTGAACAAACGCAAGAATACGTAATACATGCATGCTCTCACACACGTGGTTCTCCATGCACAAACATCTCCCTCTTTGCTAGAAAATTGAGTATACTGATTTCTGGTAATCCAAGCAGAAGGTAGTTTAAATAGCCTTTGCAAAGTCTTCTTGAAAAATATTTATCCAAATTCACTTTGAAAGTATTTTCTCACTGTTTAAAATAAAGATTGATCACAGTCTACAATTAATCTGGTAAAGACCAAAGCATAAATACAAACCTATTTCTGTTGCCAACTTTTCCTCCCCATTGAATTAATTATGTGAGATCTTATCGTTTGACTTCCCATGGGAAGAGAAATTGTGGGGAAAAAAAATTATATGTATGTTGTCTTGTTTTTTGGGACGATATTTTGAGGATATCATGAGAAGAATGCAGCCATAAGGCTGCTTATTCCATCCTAGTTAGTATCTGTGAGTCAGATTTGATGCGCTACATTTTGTTTTGGCTTGCCTAGTAAAAGAAAGGTGCTGTCAAACTGGCAAGTCCAGTGAAAGGTTACCAAATAGTTGGGGAAAAGGAGTATGTGACACTGAAGGAGGAGCTGAGAGAAATGTTTTGGGGGGGGGAAGGAGGAATATAATTTTTGTCTTCGACTCTGTAGTGTTGTTGCAGATGAGAAAAAACGTCAAGGTCAGTAGCTGACAGGTTGTCCATGGAGACTGCAAAATAAACAAGTTTGTATGTTCATAGCTTTTTTAAACATCTTCCTTAAACCCTCATTCTCTCTATTTTTAGTGCTCTGTAGCACTGCAGCTATTGCTGCTTTGAGGTTTAACAAAACAAACAAAAGAAAGTCACAGAAAACAAAGCAACAGCAATGAAGGAGAGAACAATAATAAGGCTTCAATTTTGGGAAATAAACAGTTTAAAACTGGGAACAAAAGATAAATGCATTAAGATGCTGACAGTTATCATCTGAAGCAAATGAAATTAAGTGAGAAATGCTTTAATGCTTCATCTGGGTGGAAGTAGCACTGGAGGTCTTTATGTGAGTAATTACAGCAGTTGAAGATTTCTGCTGTGCTTGATATTCATCAGATGTTGATATTTTGGTAATACTTTGTATTGTTAAAATCTAACTAACTGGTAGTACTTTCATTAATACTACCTTCAAATATTCTTGTGACTGTGTTAACTGATATTTTTTAAAGAGCAGTTTGCAACATCATCCCAAGCACTCTTTAGCTTTTTGATGCTTCTTATAATGCCCTGAAGAAAACAGCTACAAGCTCACTATCATTAGTTACTTCCTTTTTAAAAAATATCTGCTCCAGGTTTTAATGACCAAGAGGAACAGTTACAGTTAATTTGTCCTTCTGAATATCTCAATCCACTGATTGCTACCCAGGAGTTTATCTTGGAAAAGACTTAAACTTTCTTACTATGCATGAGCTCTGTCCACAGCTGCTATCTTGGGGCTGATGATTTTTCTGTTGGAAAAACATTCAGTTCAGTTGACTCCAAGGTCAACCACACCCTCTGGTAAACTATTCAAAATGTTTATTCCCTTAATTAGTTTCACTGATGTTAACTGTGAGTAGAAGTAACCTTTCAAAACAGTCTGTTCCTGTCTTCCAGTCAAAATTGCAGGTACAAGAAACTGTAGTATCCTCTCCTATCAGTCAGCTGTGGGATTGTTGGATCTACTGGAATCATTTAATTCCTCTTATTCCATTCTTGCTCTTTTCCCTGCTCGATTAAACAGTTTCTTCTTATTTTCATTCTCAAAGCTTTCAGGTAACTTCTAGACCTTTTAAACCTCAGCTTAAACTGAGATCCTGGATTCTTCTCAATCTTTTAGCCTTATTTCCATCTGTCCCATTGCCTCTTCTACTTACTCACATGCCTCAATTCCTTTGCATTTCCATTAGTTTGTTTCCTCCGCTGCAACATAAAAAAGTAGAGCTTTTTTTCTTCAAATTTTGTATTTTCCCCCTAGTAACCTGATGTTGCCTGGAGTAACAATTACACTGTTCTGGTACAATCTTTAGACCAGTTATAGTTCTTATTCTTCTGAACCATTGTAGGGGGAACTGTTAGATCTGGGCTTGAGCTGGTGATTGAACACCTGGTGAAGGGCTGTGGCTGGCCCAGGGAGCACAGGCAAATTACTTGCACCTGTGCTCCACAGGTGGCCCAAATGGGTGACTCAGAGTGAAGGCACCCTGGGCTTATATAAGGGCTGGCCACTGGAGGGAAAGAATCTCCAGGACATGGCTGCTTTCTTAGGAGTGCTGCATGGCCAGAGCCCCTTCGGCAGTTGGGTGAGTTCAGTTCTTCTCTGCTGACTTATCTGTGAATAATTTGTCTGATATTGCCAAGAATCTGTCTGAAGTAATTCTGCTTCTTCGTAAGCTGAACAGCCACGAGGCCAGATTTTTGAAGCTTATGGAGTAACTACATCATTACTGTACACCAGTTATCTTTCATATTGTAGAGACTTTGTGAGACTTCTAAACATGAATTTTTCTGAATAAACAGGGTGAGCGACTGTCTAAATCATGTTTTGTTTTGAGATAAAGCTTTTTCAGGTAACTTTTAGATTTTCTTAAATCTTACAGTTTATGAGTGTGGTAGTCAATGGTATCATACTTACGTGATACAGAAACTGTTGTTTTTGTAATGTTTTAGTAACCTAGCTTGTATCTGCAAATAGCCTTCCATAGATATGGTTACTTACTCACTTATTTTTATGTTATTTTTATGTTTATGTAACTTATATTTAGTTAGGGAATAAATTTACAGCTTTAACTAGTAGCTTTTTTTTAAACTTACAAACATTAAGCATTCCTTAAGCCTCTTTGCAGCCCAGGCTGTATTTTCAAGTTGCTTAAATGTCCCTGTAGACTTTCCTTGTGTAAAGTTGCAGCCACTGAAAAAGCAGATACTTTAAGTTGCAAAAACACACTCCTGAAATTCCACTTAGATTAACAATTAAATGGCTTTCTTTAAGACAAACCAAAGGAAAGCCTTCATATTAAACAGCATTCAGTAGTGAGTGACTCTCAGTGGCCTGCTGCTGACAGATTCCATGTGACTGGGCTTCTGTACTTAGCTTACTCATCACCTTAAGAGAAGACCATTTACTTTGTTATGTTTTGAAGTTATGTTTGAAGTTCAAGAGCATTTAGTGGAAAAGGAGTATTTTCAGCAATGGAGTAGATGTGTGGTGTTGGGGGGAAAAAAACCAAATTCTTCTATAGCCATTCACCTCACAAGTCAGTTCATGTGTAACTTAAATACAAATTAAAAGAAATCCTTGGATTTAGGATAAATTATTATATAGATTCCTTCATACATATCTGTTTGTGTTAGTTCATGACTGCAAGCTATCTATAAAAGGATGGAATTAAAAGCAATTTCCCAAATATTTCAGTTTTACTGTGGTATAGTCACCAAAGGAACACCAAGGGAATCCAGCCATGCCTTCTTTTCCATCTGTGTTGAATAAGTGGAGAAAGTGTAATCACATGTGATAGATGAAAAGCTAAAGGAACTGCATGCATTCACTTCATTTTGAGAAAGTAAATGCCAGGATCCCACTCTCACTGCACTGTAATAAGAATCCTTAATTGATGTTGGGAAGATGGGGACTGAACTCTGTGCCATATTTTACGTTTGTGCATGTCTGCAGACATTTTGAATAGAAATAGTATTTCCACTGCAAACCTTCACTGTGAGTAGCAGGGATTTCTCCTTTGTTTCAAAATTCTTTTTACTTAATCCTTTTGACTTCAAAATGCTTGCCCTTTGCCTACATCCTTATGGCCACATGAGCCAGGGTTAGAGTTTTGGGGTGGTGGTGAGAGCTAGGAGATTAAGGGTAAGTTAAAGTTGATTTTAGTTGAACTGATCTAATCTCTAGAGCCAGTTGAGCTCTTTGAAAATGCAGACAGACATGATTGAGCTGATATATTACTTTCTGAAAGAGACTTTTCAGTGGCAGTGATTATTATTGTTTGTGTAATGTGAAAGACACTAGTCAGTAAGTCTAATAGTACCTCTGTAAACTAGAAGGTAAACATTGTTATGCATTATAACTAGGAACATCCTTGCCAATCAAAATCTCACTTTTTTTCTTGGTAAAAATATAGAAGGGAAAGAAGTTAGTGACAAAAATAATTTCTTGGAACTTAATTGAATTTCTTCTATTTACTTTCAGCTAAGACATTATGAAATAGCTTGAATTGCATTTTAGTATTGTATCTTAAGCTAACCAAAACGTTGAAAATAGGCAATGAATAGCAACAATCTTTCCAGGGGTACCATGGAAATTTGTGCTAGGAGCAGTTTTATGAAGTATCTCCTTGATTAAGCAGTCAGAATGCTGATAGTTAAGTGGAATTTGAGGGTATGAAGTGACAAAAATGCTTGTACTAGTTGAAGCAGAAAGATAATAAAAGTACTTTAAAAAAAAAAAAAAGCATGAGGCTACAATATGGAATAATGACATGGTGAATAACCATAAGGTATTTAAAAGAGAAGGATCTGAGTGATGCCATGTAAAAGCTCACTTATTCTGGTAGGAAGAGAACAGTGTGAAAATTATTAATAATGGAGATCTAAGATGACAAATATAGTAGGGAACAATGTATTTGTACTTCTGCTTCACAGAGAACCCAATTTGCCAAGCAAAAGCATCTGATTTAGGGAAAGCTCTGTTATGCCACTGATTAGCAGCTCAGAACAATTTCATCTTAAGAAGAAAAATTAGGATTTTCAAAGGCTCTGGAGTCAGAGATGGAGAGAGGAATTTAAAACTTAAAAGTACGATTACTACAGAGTCAAGTGTTCCTTCATTTCCTTTTTTAGCTGTGCAGTTTCCAGCTACTGGATTTCCTTTTTTGATTTACTCTCCTCTGGAGTGTTGTTTTCCTCCATTACTCCCACACTTACAACTGTGTGGTGCACTAAATAGCAATGGTCTTAGCTCTTGGTCATCTGCAGATCTTTCCTGAGGCTATTAAGATGGCAGTGATACTAAAGTTTCCTCTAGCCGGAGTACGGCTTTGCTCTTCACTACAGCACATCTATACTGTGTTTTGTATATTAATAATGAAGCAACCTTACCAAGGTGAGATTTGAAGGTGTGGTGTATTTTGTACTAAAAATGAAGTCCTGCCTCACTTGCTTTTGTGATTATAAAGACAGCACTGCTTTTACATGGGCTGCCCAAAACTATCTCCTGAGATCCTGAAACATTTAGTGTAGCACCATAACCAGAATAGTGTTAAACAGCTGCATAGACAAATTTAAACTTAGAGGAAAACAGCTCCCTGGAGACTTGTGTGACTGATTGACTTGAATGAAGGAATAAGTTTCTATGATGCTGTGAATATCCTACATTGGAAGAGTCTCAAAACGACCTATGAGTTCAAATCCTAAATCTAGAAGTTGAATACAGATTTAGGAGGAGCCAAAATAGCAGTAATGAAAATAATTAGTTGACTTTCTCTGTTCTTCAAGGAAAAGAATGTCAAAAGTCAATACTGCTAGCTACTGAAAGTTTAACAGAGGTAAATACCAGAGTCTAAGACTGCTCTAGTTGCTCCAAGTAACCTTGTTGTTAGAGCAACAGTTAATTACAGCTGAACTTCAATTAAATGGATCTAATGGCAGATGCTGAGTAGTTTCAGACAGTTAAAGTTTTGCACAAATGATAGAAGTTTCATAATTAATCTATTAAAAGGCTTTTCCTTGTCTGAGGAAACAGATGATCTCAGTATGTTATATTAGATAACTTAGGATCAAAGACTCTAAGGTGAGGCTCAGTGAATGAGAATGCAAGAGACAGGAATGAAGTTTAAGAACTTTGAAAGAAAGGAAAAAAGTATAAGCAACAGCATCAAAAAAGCCCAACAATCATACCCGTAGCTTCTTTAAAGCTGTTGTGAATGTATTGAAATTGCTTATTGCGAGTTGAGACTAAACAAGCTAGTAAGTGAAATGCAGAGCTAAGCTATGTAATTCCTTGCCAGGGGCTGTTATAAATGCTAAATGTTCCCTTGTGTTCAAGACTAATTAAATAAATTAATAGAGGAAAAATGTGACTTAGGGCTGTTTAAAAACTGATGCTGAATGTAGTTCAAGAAGTTTCAGAACAAACAGCTGAAAGCTATTTTTCTTCATACTTTTCCTTAGGAGTCTTCCATTTGCTGTTTATGAGCACAGCATACTGAAGCAGACAGACCTTTCATCTGATATTTTATGGTTGGTCTTATTTTCTCATTGAATCTGTTTAACCTAAAGTTGTTACTTTATTTATATCTGGTAATTGGTCCTCATCACTACAGATTTTTCCCCTTAACCTCCCAGAAAGTGTCAGCACATCTGACAGATATGGTTACTGAGTCTGTGTTGTCTGTAAGACAATGGGAGCCCTTCCCCCCCTCCCCCCCCCCCACTAAATGATCACATTAAAAAGAAGGCTTTCTGGGGAGAGTAAAACAGCAAATAAACAAAGATGGTTTTGCTTTAAGATGTGCTTTTTGGCAATACAGGTAGATATTCTCATAAGCCACCAATCACTTTTTTGCAAGTTTCTGTTTATCTGTATTCCTGACCTACTGAAAATTAGTATAGAATTCTGCATGGGGAACTAGCTCAAAAGATTTGCTGGACTTAGAAGAAGCTGTGCTACAGGTCCTTACTAATACTTGAAGAACAACATGTTTTGCTTTAAAGAAAATAGCATATCTTTGATGAATGTCTATAGATTCTCATCATGCAAAGAACATTGTTTTCCAGATAAATTTAGATGCATCTGAGGCAGCCCATTTCCTAGGAAAACAAATTTCTTTTCAGTCCTACAAGAGAACACAACTATGCTTTAATCTTTGGCAGAAGTATTTTCACAGTCCTTAGTTTGTTGAACACTTTGTATGTTCATTTTTCATCAATTCCATCTATATTGTTAGAGTGTGAAAAGCTTGGGGCTTGCTGTCACCAGGAGTTTCAGGGAAAAAAGTCACTGGAAAATTTTCAGGTTAACTCTTGTGGTCCTTCCTGAAATGCTGTGACATAAAACTGGTTTTATAGTCTTATCATCAATGCATCCTCTTGGTTTCTTGATGGACTCTGACCTTCAGTTACTAACATAAAATGAGCTGAACTATGAAGCAAGCTGAACTGAACTTGTAGTGGAGACTCTCTTGGTTGGCTGTATTTTCACTGCTAAATAATTAAACTGAATGCCCTGGAAAAGTATTGCTAAGAGAGTGATTGCCTGGGTATGCCTTTGATTTAGGAGAGGAAACTTCATTATTTCTGTATTTTCTTACTGTAGAGTTAGTGCGTGTTTGAAGAGAGGGTTCGCTCATTTTTAGTAGCTTAGTTGTTGAGATTACTTAAACAATCCTGAGAAAAGTCTACGTTCTCTTTCCATACGATACTCTTCAATGAAATGCAATTGAAATCAAGAGTGTAGTGTGCATGAAGGAAAGTGAAGATGGATTGCGGCAGACACGCCACCATTACAGGATCCCTCACTGCAGGGGCTAGCGATCTCTCCTTGCTCTACCTGCAATCTCTCCTTGCTAGGACCATTGCACCACAGACACCAATATAGGGGATGCTGTGAAATGGCTCTATTGAAATTCAGTAGTATCTTAGACACCCTCCAGAGTCCACTTGTTAGAATCCTATTGGTGGGTAGCAGTCCAGGCTGCCCAGCACCAGTCCTACTATTGACCCTTCATTGTTACATTCTATGGCGGCCATGTCCAGGTGGCGTCCATCTTCTTGTTCCTTGTCTTTGTCCTTCAGCTCCTTCTTCCTCAAGGCCAATGGATGCATTGTTCCATCACCACAATGCTGAATAACTCCCACATGTGCTTATTGTGAGACAGTCCAGCTGCCTGCACCGTGACAGCCTGAATCCCTGGTTAGTCGCCTAATAACAAACCCAGCAATGGATGTATAGATAAGTTCCACTTTTACACAAGTAGAGAAACTTGAAGGGGACCCTAGATCCTGGTGTCTGTTATGCTAAGAAGATGGTCTATGGAAAACCTCTAGAACTGTAATGCCAAACATATAGAGATATTTATGTAAAAATAACGCAATAGTAGTTATCCTAAAAACTTAGGCTATTGGTATTCTTTGTTTATTGTAGATAGCATTAGATTAAGATATTGTATAATCAATGAAGGTACAGATGTTATAATTATGAAATATACTAGAGCATTGGGCTAAGCAGTTATTATACCTAAAGAGAATAGATAGAATGCTTACCTGTATCCTGGGCTTGCTATAGAACTCCAGGGCAGGGATCTCCAGAAGAGATCCTTCCCCACTGGTAGTCAGCTCTAAAATGGGTCTAGGAGAGGTGCAGCCAGGCTCCACCCCTTCCAGCAATACAGCTGAATTGCCTTCACCTGTGCTCCGTGACTGACTCATTGCTTGCCTCAGGTGATCAATCAGAGGTTCAGGCCGTGATTCAGCAGTTCCCAAACAGATATACATCACATTCTTAAGTGGTGGATAAAGAAAACCTTTTCAGGATGTGAAGGGTTCACACAGAAAAGTAAAAAATATAATCTTTCCTAAATTTGGTAGAGAAGTGGCAGTAGATCAGAGTAATTACTAATCTGGAATTCCCCATTCCCGCTATCTCCTTCCTGGTGTAACTGGAGGAGAGGCTGTGGTATTCTAATCCTTTGACATACTAAAAAAGTAAAGTTAGGTCATTTAAATGGAAGCAAGGGTTGAGGGCTAGCTGAATGGAGAAAAAGAGTTCTTGAATGTCCATTGAAGTTCTTTGAAGGGACTAGAATAAAACCCCTTCAGATGCAATTAACTTTGTGAGGACAAACCTCTCAGACCAGGCAGTGCGTGCATCCAGTTGGATGTAGCGGGTAATGAAACTTTTCAGTCAGGCTGAAGTGTAGCGAGGACCCCCTCTCTCCCCATGTGGTGGATACAAGAGACTTCAGGTACCGGGGGACTGGAAGGAAGAGCAACAGGATAGGACTTGTCTCTTTTTCTGAAAGAGGAAATAGAAATGAAAAGTGCTGATAATGCATGAAAAAGATGGAGAGAATGGCTGTTCTAATTTTTGTATTTCAGTGTTCATTTTGAACTCATGAGATCAGGGCTATAAAATTATAAGGAGAGATTAAAAATGGAAGACATTTCTTTGTGATGTTTATATTGATACTTGGGAGTTTTTGTGAAGGCTGATGTTTACATGAATGTGGAAAAGATATTAGCTTTGTAAATGGAGAAAGCCATCAAGAGATGTTAATCACAAATATATCACTTAAAACTCCAGGATTTCTGATGCCGCATAATTTCAGGTGACTGTATTGGGAAGAATACATGCCCTTGCTTTCTTGTAATAATTCTTAGGCATTTGCTGTTGGCTGCTCTCAGAGCAGTTGCATGGTGATGGCCTTACCAAACATCCATGTTAATTCTTTCTCCTGCTATAGATTTCCAGTGGAGTGGCTCAGAGCTCTGAATTACAGCAAACAGTGATTCACTGTAATGACTATGATCTTTGACACAGCTGCTGTTGTACACATGTTCGGGGTGGGTGGCTGT
Organism: Centrocercus urophasianus; assembly: GCF_019232065.1. Classification (NCBI taxonomy): domain Eukaryota; kingdom Metazoa; phylum Chordata; class Aves; order Galliformes; family Phasianidae; genus Centrocercus; species Centrocercus urophasianus. Next base: position 50,498,633 of record NW_024884475.1, read on the forward strand.
GGCCCCTTAGATGAGGATGGTGGGGTCTTGAGAGAGCATCAAGAGAGGAGACACCAAGACACAAACTTCAGTGAGAGGGATGTTAAAATAGAGTTATGGGACTGCTGGTACATGAAGTCATCTCTACACTTACTGACACTTTGCAGGGTTATGTTCAGCAGTGAATCATTAAGCTGCTCTGTCTTGGAAACATCAGCAATTGAAAGCTCTGCTGTTGCTTTTTTCCCTTGGGTTGACTTTATTCATGTGTGTCACGATTGTGAAAAGCTGCCAGTAAGAATTATGTCTAAAGCCTCAGAGCTTTGGCATCTGATACAACACATAAATATTTTTATGGACCCTTAATTCAGTATATTTATTAAACATCCATCATCTTAAGTGACAAAGGAATGTATAAACTACATACAGATACCTAACAGTTATCCAGATAATTTTTGAAGACTGCTGATTGTGTCTTCTATATTGATTTCTACTTTTCCTATCATTAGAAGCACTGCTTATGGCCTTCACTTGAGCAGTACTATCAATACTCCAAATAATTTGTTTCCTCTACAGTGGTTTCTGTTGGGGTGTTAAGAGCATCTCTCAGCTTTGAATCAGGTGGTGGTTTTTTTTTGTTTTTTTTTGTTTTTTTTCCCCCCTCTTCATTTATTTGTGTTTAAACAAAGGTAAAGGAAGCTGTTTCAATTCAGACTGCTTTGTGTAAGTTTCTGTAAGGTAAAAATGTTTCTCAGAGGAACTGGGTAGAGGGAGTTAGGTAACTGAGATGAATGTTTGTGAAATGTTGATAGTGGGTATGATCTTTTAATTGATTGTCTTCCCTTCTCTTTCCCCTACCTTCTTACTATCCATTTATGTGGTTAAATTCTGTAGGTTAAATTGTAGCAAGCTGTATGCAGTCACACCTTGAATGTGAAACTCATCTGTGTGGGTAGTACTATGAAACAGGATAGTACAGTAAAAAAAAAAAAGAGAGAATCTAAAATCTTTACATCACCTTTACCTAGTGCCGGGGCAATTTGTGCTTTGCACGTACAGAGCACTTTGTGATGCCATTTATTAGGTAAATGTAACTATTTTTGCTTTTGTTCTTTGTAACATATACACAAATACAACTTCCTCAGGAAGTCTGTGTCAAAATCAAGATTAAATTGTGTTATTTCTCCTCCTCTAATATACCACAGTATTGCTAATATCTCTTATGAAGAAGAGAGTTAATTTAGGCTAGGTATTAGGAAGAAATTCTTTGCTGTGAGAGTGGTGAGATGCTGGAACAGATTGCCCCAGGGGGTTGTGGATGCCCCCTCCCTGGAAGCATTCAAGGCCAGGCTGGATGGGGCTCTGAGCAACCTGGTCTAGAGGGAGGTGTCTGTGCCTATAGCAGGGGGATTTGACCTAGGCTATCTTAAAGGTCCCCTCCAACCCAAACCATTCTATGATTTAATAATTCATCACCATTCATCTCTGTTAGGAAATGAGTAAAAACTCTGTGCAAGACTTTTATTTTGCCCCTGGAAGATATGCCTGACTTGGGCCCCGGAATGTAAACATTTATTACAATGCTGCACGCGTCTACAGTTGAGCTATTTTCCAGATTAGTCACCAAGCAAAAAATATTGAAATATAAATAAAATCTCTTAGCAGCTCTCCTTTTTGCGCACACACTTTATTCCAAAAGCTGAAGCTGCCGTCACAGAACCATTCTATTTACCTGCTCATGTTTATTCACATATGGTTGACTGGGGATTTATTGCTTCAAGTAAGAAAGCTCTTCTAAAACTGTTTTTTTTCTTACTGCGCTGACAGTCCCTGGCATCTGCTCTTGAAGCCTGGAAAACAAAGTTTGCGGATTAACTGAACAAAATTTAACACTATCTATTCAAAACTGTGTCTTCCTCTTGCTGAGTGGTATGAATAGTCCCTATTTGACTATGCTTTCTGATAGATGAAACTGTAATGTTATTATTGTATAGCAGTCTCCAACAGGTTTCTCTTGGCTTAAATTTGGCTATGTTGCACAATTATTGGCAATAGAAAATATCCCGCCTGCTTGGTTTTCTGAAATGGATGTATTTTTAATATTCATTGTATAGATGAAGAACTCGAGAATGAAGTTCTGCAGATGTTCTTATTGATTCTGTTGTGCAGTGATACTGAAGTATGACTCCCTAGGAAAGTCAAAGGAGAACTTGAGAAAAACTTTGAATGCTATGTGTGTTGTGAACTTATCAGGGCAACAGATTTACAAGTTTGATCAGCCCCTGCAGTAAATCATTAGATGTAATTACAAAGATGCATTTAACTGATTGTGTTTAATTAAAATCAGAAAGAACTGGATTTTTAGTAATATTAGAATTCATGAAAATTACTTACTATTATGGCATAAGTCTAAAACAATTTGATCTACGCGCAGTATCCATAAATCAACCAAAGGAAAAAAAAATACTATCCTCAGCTGCATGCGTAACTTCCTGACTTATTGTTCTGTAAAAGCAAGAAATGAGTAAACTGTGCTGCTATCTGCAGTGAGAAGTTACTTTTGTGATTAATTTCCAGGATACTGTCCCATTTCCTGCATCCAATGAGAGAAATTCAGTCAAAATGCAGAAGGCATTTTGGGATCATAAAAACAAAAAAAAAGTGCAGAATTTTGCTGTTGTTGAGACACTTATCCAGCTCAAAACCTAATATTTCTTTAGTTGCAAAATATAAATAATCTTCTAGACACGAGCTTAATTGTTTAAAGTAAATTTCATAAGGGTACAGTTTCTTGTGAGCATTCAGCTAGTTGAGCAAATACCATGAGTAAAATTGAATTTCTGAGTAAGTTTTCCAAGACTTACTCAGATCTGTTTGCCTGTGTTGGATATAACTTCTACTCTTACTCAAAAGTAGAAAGTATCTTTTTTTTTTTCTCTATTCAAAAGATCTGTCTCATTACTCAAGTTTGTGGTATTGGCCTAGCCTTGCAAAAAATCACCATGTTTATTATTAAAAGTAGACTCTTTTTTTTCGTTACAGAAGGTTTAATGATGGCTGAAGAGGTGAACAATATCTTTACAAGGAGAGTGGTTAGGCCCTGGAACGGGCTGCCCAGGGAGGTTGTGGATGCCCCGTCCTTGGACGTGTTCAAGGCCAGGTTGGACGGGGTCCTGGGCAACCTGATCTGATTGTGTATGTTTGGTGGCCCTGCTAGGCAGGGGGGTTGGAACTACATGATCCTTGAGGTCCCTTCCAACCCGGGTGATTCTGTGATTCTGTAATATCAGGATCTATTGGCAAGGTTATGCATTGTGGGCAGCATAGGAAGGTCTTGAACAGGGAGTGATTCTTTGTTGGAGAAGCATAAACTATCATTTATTTTAGTACTAACTGCAGTGATTTATTTGTCATGTACTTGATTTAATTTTTAAAACATTAGAAATCGTACTGTACGCAGATCAGACTATTTCTTTGCATTGTCTTTTAGAGGCATATAATTCTGATTGCTTTAGCAATTAAACCATATGACCAAAACTCCAGGCAATGTTTTTGTTCTATCAAACTACTAATATTTTTTATTAATTACAATTTCAATTTCATAAACTTCTTGTAAACATTCAGCAGGATCTGTGAACTGTTTTCTTTTTGGCTTTTAAATATTTTAGAAATGATGTTTCATTTTTCCTTTATTTTGCATTTGTAGCTGTAAATATGAAAGCTGCCTATAAGAAAAGGAGGAGTATTTTTCTGCATGATGCTGCTTTAGCTTCCAGTGACTTGCTTCATTCTTCCTGCTTCTGTATTGGTCCATTCTGCCTTGTGAAATGTAATCCCTAGTAATAGCTCCTGTTGTTCTGATACTATTCTTCACCTTTACAGGAATTACATTACATCCCATGTTGCTTTTAAATAGTTTTTGCTTCTTGTACTGGCTCTCAATCACTTGTAGCTCACGTGCAGCAAATCTTTACTATGGCAGTCTGATCTAGCACTTGATCTAGTAGCTGGCAGCCCTGCCTGTGGCAGGGGTTGGAACTTGGTGATCCTAGAGGTCCCTCCCAACCCAAGCCATTCTATGATTGCTGCAAGCTCAGTCAAGAGCATCTATTGCTATTCCCTTAAAAACTGTTATTTGCCTCTAGGCAAGAGGATCTATTGATGTTTAGCGAAGGGAGAAGTTGAGTTTCAGTGTTCTAGAAGGTTTAGGAAATGCAATGTAAAGCCTATCTAAGAAATGATGGCTTCTGCTCAGCAGGCATGAACTCACAGGGAGCTCATGCATAAAATCTTTCTTTGGAAAGGTCTAAAAGACACTGAAACCAATACACAGCTTGTTTGCATTCCTTCTTGATATGCCTTATTTTACTTTAAAATAATCAGAGTTAGTTGGTGGGAATTATTTTCTTGCCTCTAGTTGTGTTGAATTCTCACGTGACTTCTGTAATCACAGTTGAGAGCTAGAAAGAGCAGAGAGAAAATCGGTGAAAATTAATGTGCTGTTTCATATATCCCTGGGTCTGTATTCATGCTAATCTAGGAACAAAAATACAGGACTTAAACTGAATGCTTATGTAAAGGTAAAATAGATTTATCCTGAGTAACTTTTTTGCAGTTTTAGCTGTGTTTTTCATTTGATATGGATATATTTCCAACTAGAAATGCTTCTAGAAATCCAAGTAGCGTGCTTCTCTCCATATATAATAACGTGTAACTCATCAGTCTCTTTGATAGGGCTGAAAAACTGCTGTGTGCGTAGTGTTTGAGAAACTTTCATCTGTTCTTCAGTATGCAAGAGCAAATACTTAGCATTAGAGCATACTCTAATAGATTTGGGTTAATTTTCAAGCCTCTACAGTTATCCCTGTGCAGAATTCCAAGTTATGGGATGTTGCTCAGTGCCTTGTTCACTTGTTTTGAATGTGTTCATGAGCAGAGATTCCTAAACTTGTTTGGGCCCTGAAGGCCACCAGGAGCATTTTTCTTCCTTGTCATGCAAGCAGAATGTCCCTTGCTTAACTTTTTGATTATTATCTCTTGTCTTTTTCCTTATGAAGTTATACAGTATGCCGTTATCTATTAGATTCAGTGCTGTCTGCGAGTGTAAAAATACATACCAAATTCTGTCTTTCATTTACTGCCATGTATGGTTAAACAGCCTTGAAAAAGCCAGCTTACAAAACAGCTGATGGAATAATATCTGATGACTTCTTTGTTTCATTTTTGTGTGTGGGATGCTGCACAAACTCAGCTTCTTTAGCTGAAGTCAGTTCTAACTGGGTTAGAATCACTAGTCAACCTAATTATTAGATTATGTACATACATTCCCTACTTGCACTGTACTTGTTTTCTTTAATGTCTAAATAAAACTCATAATGTGTAGTCTATTAGATGTTATGTGCAATGACTAGCCTTGTAAGCTCGTTTTCCTACACACGCATGCCTGTTTATGGATACCATTTCCTGTCAAGAGGAGGGTGAACGTGGAGAAAATCAATTTTGTGGAAGAAGATCTTAGCTGCATACCTGAGAAGAAGATTACAGTCAGATTAGGAATTTTTTTTTTTGTGGGTTTTTTGTTGTTCTTTCTTTTTGGCTGCAAATTCACTGAAGTTCAAATCTGTCCTAAGAAAGGTTGATGGAGTGGGGCTTGTTTAGCTTGGAGAAGAGACATCATTGCAAACTCCCAGTACTTGAAGGGAGCTTATAATTGGGAAGGAGTGACTTTTTACACAGTCTAAGTGATAGGACAAAGGCAAGTGGCTTTAAACCAGAAGAGGAAAGATTTATCTTCGTTGTCATGCAGAAATTCTTCTACAGAGAACGGTGAGGTGCTGGCACTGCTGCCCAGAGCTGTGGGTGCCCCATCCCTGGAGGTGCCCAAGGCAGGTCAGATGGGCCCTGGGCAACCTGAGCTGGTGGGGGACTCCCAGCCCATAGTAGGGATTGGGTGCTGGGGGGGCTTTAAGGTCCCCTCCAAGCCATTCTGTGATATATTCTTTCTTTGGAGCATTTGTAAGTGGAAAAAAGATGGGACTCCTCTCTAGCTTGCTGCACTACTATCCATCTAGTAAAAAATTGTATATTAAATATCACAGGGAAACAAGTCCAAACAGATTCATGAGAGAAGATTATTCAGAAACATCTATAATCATTTAAGCTTTCATCACAATTGAGCCACACTGATGCCTTAACCATAGGATGGTTGGTTTAACTTAAATTGCTTTCACTTGCTTTTCTTTAGCTGAAAATTACTTATTTAACAAGTATGTTATTGAGAGCAAGATGTGTCGTTCCAAGAGAAGAAAGACCTTTAATATATTCACAGTATAAGCAAAGCTCTCATAGCAAAAGTGGCTATCCATGTCCTCCTTGAGAGAGATCTTGATTCTTGAAGTAAACTGTGTGGGAATAAAAATATAGGAATGTGAAAGTATGTTAGAATGTCATTTAGCATTTCCAGCCTAGTAATTATGAATGAAGAAAGTGAAATCTATACGTGGTTATCCTCGGTGTAAACTCAGGGAAGGAGTCTTTCTTAACTGCAAAGCATCTCCCTCAGTGTTTCCCCAAGTGCAATAAAGAGCAATCTGGGTGACAGAGAATTGCTGGGGAACATCAGCTTTGTTCTAGGAAAGTTGCAGAGTACAAATGGGAATATTAATTACCATGAAATAGTTTGTAATGCCATAACAAATACTAAGTGTGAAATATTGCAATTAGTTATAATTATCATCATCATGTCTTAAAATGTTTTGACTGGGGGGAAGAAGTCCTTATTCCTTAAGTCATTCTTTGACATCTGTGAAAGCAGATTTATTTTTATCCTCTCCTTCAGGGGAAAAAAATGTTTTCACTTGATAGTGTGGGATTAAGTTGCTGTTGCTTAAGTTACTGTGAAGGAAAGTGGACCAATGACTTGCAGGGGATTTGAAAAGCTGATTTCTGTGCTGACTGGAGCCCCAGTTTCATATTTATTATGTTCTTCAGTAGCGGCTTGAATTTCTTTTATTTATTGGTGCTCTGTTATGGATGACAATATATTTAGCTCTGTTTTCTTGTGTTACAAACGTAACAACAAGTCTAGGCCACAGCTTGGCTCAAAGAGTGCTTGTGGCCAACTTAGAGAATGGGGTGCTTCAGCTGGATCCTTCCTGTCTAAATAAATGGGGCAAGTGGAAGGCCCAGCTTACTTCAGAGGTCTGGAGCTGCTTCCTTATTTTGTGGTAACCCATCCTGAAACATTCACTTTTTGTTTCATTTAAGGTCATCTAGAGTCTTCACTTTGATTTGGATAGAAAATGAAACTCTTAGCTCTGTGTTTGCTTAAAGATGAAAATCAGCTAGTAGAAGCTATAGAACTTCTAAATTATAACATTAATGATGCAAGCTGTCAAAACTCACCATTGAAAAATGAAAACTCTCCTAATATTTTTACATGTTATGACTACTTACGCTGTCTCAAACCAAATATTAAACCGGCAGTCTTACTCTTTGCACTTCTTTACCTCATGTTATTCTGTGTGACATAATGCTTACTGAAACTAAACTCATCAGATTGTTTGGATTTATTTCCTTTGGCATTGTAGCATTAATTGCTAAATTCTTAATTCTAGTATTTTTCTATTAAAAAGGCATTTGTATAATTAATAATATTTTTAACACGTTGATCTGATCTTTGTCTACTTCATAGTATTTAATGCATTCCTTGATTAGCGTTTGCTGTCACTAGCTCCTTTCATAATACCATCAGTATGTCTGCAAAAACATTAAGTACTTTTCAGCCAAGCTAGGTGTGTAATCCCTCCCTGGCAGTCTTCACTTGAATGACTCTCTCCATTCCTCTCCCCCATAGTACTACTTCTCCAGACTAGTGCTGTATCTTGTTACTGCTTGGGAACAACCTCTTGTCTCGCCCAATTTTTCAGGAAGTTTTTCCTGTCAAATGAGTTACAAGGTGCTCCCTATGCTCTGGGCAGTGGATGAGAAGGAGGCTGCTCAAGGGATGAGGACTGAGTCTGGAAAGGGGATGGGGAACGCTGTGGGAGAAACAGCTGAGATGGACTTGAGCAGCTGATAGCTCCATTGTGAGCCATATTCCACATGGGCTGCGAGTGATAGCTGACGTGCTACAAATCAGATCACAGAATAATAGGGGCTGGAAGAAAATTGTTGAGTTCAATCCCCTGCTAATGCAGATTCCCTACAGCAGATCATACAGGTAGGCATCCTGTTGGGTATTGGTTATCTCCAGAGGGGGAGACTTCACAACCTCTCTGGGCAGCTGGAAACAGGTTGTTGTCCTCCCAGTTGTGAGAAGAGTTGTACCAAGTTTGTGTAGACTTGAATTACTGCTAGCATATAAGCGTTCTGTCTTTCCGTGTCTCTGCCTAAGGATTTATGTAGGGATTATAGGGCATTATCACCATTTTTTAATTTAATATGGTTGAGATTTAAAAAACTTGAAAAACAGGGTTTTCCCTTTGTGACAGTTGATCTGATCCATGATCTGATGGAAAAGCTTCCTAAATCAACAATGAAGTGATAAAAACAACAACACTTGGCTTTCTGCCTGTTAGGCAGCCCCAAAGCAGCTTTAGTAAAATACTTGAAAAAGTTCCTATTTATTTAGAGTGCCATTTATAGTCACTAGTTTCAGGAAGAAGAAAAATAGCTCTCTCCATATGCTGTACAAGATGCCAATGAACTTTATCCCTGTATCATCTTAGTTTTGTTGTTACTGTGTGCAGGATGATGAATAGTTGGAGGGGAATTGTTTTTATTTTGGGAAAGGGAAAAATGTTCTATATTTGAGGGGCGGTAATTAATCTTATGAAACTTCAATTGTGTTTGTCCAAATCTAAATCATACTTATTCCCTAGAATAATTCTGCAGTTGTAAGTGATCAATTAGGATTTTTTTTAACAATCTGTGAGAAAATGAGCTGGTAGAGCATTCTGTGGTTTGAACATACTCACATTTCGTTTCAGTCCATAAATCAGAACATAACCTTCTGACCCCCCAAAAGTTTTATTTTTGAGTGGCTGAAGCACCTGGCAGTGCAGAGCCTGCTGTGCGCCACTGTGACATAAAGGCTGTGTTGTTAACTGAGACACATTTTAAAGATGTTGGGTGCCAGTTTTAGCTGATAGCAAAGACAGTGTAAGAGTTACATATAGGAACACTTCTAAATGCTATTTTCAGAGTGTTACTGAAGCGTTTGTACTCTGTTGGGTTTTTTTCTCCCTGATGCACCTGGCAGGGATATCCATTGCTGTGATGATCTACAATCAATAGAAAGCAATCACCATTTCATCAGTGTATATTTGTGAGTAAATGATACAAAATCAGTGAGTTTAGGAGGGGATGGATATCAGTGCTGGGCAACTGCAATATATTGCTGGGTAAGATGGGATTAAAGACAAGAAAATAATGAAGGGGCACATTTTGATCCTGCATTCAAGAGAAAATGTGTTCTTCCTCCTCTTTCCCCCCCTTCCTATTTTTAAGAGTAAATATGTGACTGAAGCTTCATTATATGCAGAACTACTACATCAGGACAAAGATATAGCAAGGCAGGAAACTCATGGCGTTCGTAATCAGTTGAAAGAAAAAAGCAAAATGTGACCTTTGAGGAATGACAGCTCTAAATAGATAAATAGTATGCCTCAGTTTATTCTTATGAGTTTAAGGAAGAAAAGGTTATAGTACAGATTTTTGCCTCTTTGAAACCAGAAGATGGAAAGGGTATGATTTTCCATATCTGTCTGCAGTGTGATAGTCTAGTGTAATTATCTCTCTGGAAAGTCTTGCTAACTAGCTGTGCACAGAATGGGGGAAGCGATATTAAAAATGAATACATGCTCTTTCTGTCTGCAGTTGAGATAAGCAGCATATATCTTTTTCTCTCTGTCTCTCATGGGGAAAAGGGGAGGAAAAATTCCTTTCTAAAAATACATTCTTCATTTCAGCACACTGAATCATTTTTACCCTCAAAACAGTCTGTTACCAGGTCTAGGAGTTGCCTTCTGTGCAGGGAATGTGAATCCTGGTGAGAGATGCAAGCCTGAAAGGCATTTTTCTGATGGAGATGCATTATTTATTTCGTAGAATTGTAGAACCCTTAGAGTTGGAAGAGACTTTTAAAGGCTGTCTTGTCCAACTGCCCTGCACTGAACAGGGACACCTACAGCTCCATCAGGTGCTCAGAGCCCCTCCAGTCTGACCCTGGTGGACTCCAAGGATGGGACACTCATCTCCTCTCTGAGCAACCTGTGCCAGTTCCTCACCAACCTTATTGTAAAGGACTTGTTCTTTATGTCCAGTTTAAATCTCCCATCTTTCAGTGTGCAGCTACTTCCCCTTTTCCTGTCACAACAGACCCTGCTAAAGAATCTGTTCCCTTCTTTCTTGTAGCTCCCATTTAGATCCTGAAACACTGCTATTGTGCTACACCAAAGAGGTTACACTGCTGTACTTAAAACTTTACTCAAGCAGAAAGTGTCACTCCCTTGATGTTCAGAGCTGGTTTGTGCCAGCACAGTTTATGGTCTATTTGATGGAGTTAATTCTCTGTTTGAGAGAGGGGCAGTCATACTGAGCTCCTCTCAGCTTGTTTATCTCAATGTTATTACCACTGGTGGTGACTCTAGAATAGGGGATGATATATGTGTGCGTACACTCATAGCCAAGAAGCAACCCACATTGACAAAGCGTGCTGTAGTCCTTCAAAAGTCAGCATTTAGCATAAGCAGCATTTAGAACATTGTGAGTTTTTTTCAAGGAGCAGGGAACCTTACCTGAGCATTACCAGTTCTGAGCTAGCATGTTTTATGTGAGCTAGAGCCTCACTAGTGAAGAGAGAACCTGCTGCTTTATTTCAACCAAAAAGAGAGTCCTCTCCCTCTTTATCTTTCACATGCTATCAGTTTCAGTATAATTCACTGAATTGCCCAGGGAGGATTTGAAGCAGTAGGGGAAGAGAATTGTTGTCTGAGCTGTAGAGTCTGGGCATTATGGGGATGCACCTGGAGGGAGGGAAACAGCTCAGTGTTGGTCTTTATCTGGGTCTGGCTGGGATGTTTGGAGGGTACCCTTCCTTAAAAAGAGTTCTAATATCCTGCTTTGTGATGTCTGTGAGGTGAACAGGAGGTTACTCAAGCTCTAAGAGGGAGGGATGCTGCATAAAGACCAAGCCTTTAATGTGCTGTCTAGGGAGCATGCAGAAAAGATAGCTGAGCTCTTACCTGAGGCTGAAGGCTGACTTGGTGACGGCCTTCCTGTCTTTGAGATTCCTTCTGGTCAGTGAGAAAGACCGGGGAAACTTCTAGCTGCTTTCTTTCTGTAAATGGTAAGTGTGGCCTTTGAGGTGTGTGAGGCCCTGCTCGTATCAAATATACCGAACTGATGGAACCTACTCTTTAATGTTCTGCTAACAAGAGCTTTTAAAGTTGCTAAAAGAGAGGATGTTTTAAAATATGTTAATAGGGAAAGCTCAGATTCAGGCTGTTGTGGATCAGGAAGCTCTTCAAGTAAAACTAACTGTCCTTTGCATAAGCAATTTCATTTAAAGTTCTCTTCTCCAAATTGAGAAAAAAAACAATAACAAACATTTTAAAAGTAATGGAAGTGTATACTAAACTTCTCTGCACCTTGTTAGAAATTCTTAGATTGCCCTTATTGCATAAGAGCTTGTCTAGTTGTCTGGGGCTCCAAAAGAATAAATGCCCACAACTGCAGGAACAGGAGGGAGGCTGTGCTTTTTTTCCTTTTTTTTTTTTTTTTTTTAAAGTAGGCACATATTTCACATCTAAGCTAGAATTGAAGGATCTAGCCACTTAGGCTGCTCTTCCTGTTCCCCTCCACTTACCTCCCTCTTTCTAAGGGAATACTATTTTGCTTGGCAGAAGATACCAGTTATTACAGCATGCTCAGTCATATTCACAGCATTACACCTGATGTTTAGTTTATGGTGCTCAACAAACTAAGCTACAAACATAAATGAGGTGTGAAGTTCTGCTCTTGCCAAGCTGCTCACTGCTGCCTGGCTCTCCAGGGCTTTCATCTGGGCTGTAAAAGAGCACTGGCAACTCCTATGCTTGGATGATATGTATATTATCGACCGTCTGTGGACATCGGGTTGCTTCTGATCAGGCTGTCCAATACTTATATTGCAGAATCAAGCTTCTCTGCAAGTTAAATCTTATTTTGATTTGTAACTGTGTGATTATGTTAACTGGGAATTGTGCTTGTTGCTTGCTGCTGGCTCTTGACTGACATTAGGCTGGATGGTAATTAATTACACTGAGAAAAAGGCTGGGCAGCACTCGCTTTCCACCCTGCCTTTGGGGTGGTTGGCAGCAGTGCTGCTAATTTCTTGTGTGCTAAACAGGCATGTTGAATGAGAGATGCTGCTGCTAATGGTTCTCCCTGTGAGAGCTTGCTTCTGGTGAATGGTAATCATTAACTAATTGAAGACTTTGACTAATGAGTTACTGTTGTCTCTGCTTTTTTTTTTATTCAGAGGGTGGTACTGAGTAGTCACTGCTGCCCAGAGCTGTGGGTACTCAATCCCTGCAGGTGCCCAAGGTCAGAATTGGATGTGCCCTGGGCACCCAACCCAGACCAGGGGTTGGGGCTGTGGGGACTCTAAGGTCCCTTCCAATCCAAACTGTTCTGTGATTTTTGTGCTGCTTTGGATTTTTCAAAATCGGTACTGAATGTCTTCCTGCAGTGGAATTCCATGTAGAACTGAAGTTAATAATCATGTCCCGCTCTACAGGGAGAATCCAGTGAAAATGACAGCACAAATATCAAAATACTGGAGGAACTCTTTTTTAATTCATAAGCAGCTTTCTTCTGTGAGAATATTTGCTTAGTCCCTTGTTTTCTCACTTCAGTCTCTGTCACTGGTAGGGGAAAAAAGCAAGCCAAGTACAATAATCCAATTGATTGTCTTTCCACCTCCTGTTTGATAGCTTATTTCCTTGGTATCTACTCTTAAAGCCTGATTCATGACTTTATGAAGTGCATATCTAAAATTGTCTCTGGATTTCACAATACAATCTAATCTTATAATGGGGTGGCATTTGGAGGTGCCAGTTTTATTTATTTTTGCAGGTGGCATAATTGACCTCTCTAACTGCTCTTGTGATCATTACTCCCTGTTACTTTCTTCTGATCTAATCACTTTGTGGCTAAACTGTGTCAAGATGCCACATGTCTCTTTCTCTACAGTTTTTCCAGCCTGTCATTACTATAACGAGTGTCACACCATGGCATCTGCTCTGTCATCATACATCACACAGCCTGGTTCATCTGATGTTAATTTCACAAATCATATGGAGCATTTGCATGGAGGAGAAATATTTCAAAATCACATGGCCAACTTAGCTCTATATGCAAACAGTCAAATCTTTCTGCTTCTCAGTTTCCACCTTCAAGTGTAATTCCCAGTTCTACTGAAGTGATCTTCACGCTGGTCTTGCAGCTACTTTTGTACCAACTACAGCCTGAAAAAGAAGCAACTTATCCTTTCACTATGCTGCCCTTCTATGGCGTGTGCTGTAATTGAGTGTGTGGCTTGTGAGTTGTAATATTTTTCTATGGAAATGCTCAGATACCTTCTTTACTGAGAACCTTTTTGCTTCTATTGTCCTATTGTCAATATCGTGACTCTGTATGTGACCTTAGCAATATATACCGCTGATGTACCTGGTGAATTAACTGGTAGAGCCTGCTGTGCAAAATCTGATGATAAATGATAATGTGATATGAAAACAAGTTTTGAATAATCATAAGCCGTTGCTTCTAGTTGTGTGCCATGGTCTGTAGAAAAGACGAAGAAATCTGCAGTATAGTGGTTGAGGAAAAGATAAGAGGGTATTTGGAAGCAGAAATGAGAAGCCTTTACTAGAAAGAAAAGGAGGATGATAACAATGTGAGTGGGGGAAAAAATCATGAATATCAGGAAAGAGCATGAGGAAGAATGGGGGCTTCTTATAGCTAAACTAGTAAGAAGCAGAATGGAAATAGCAATCTATTATTTTTGTGTGAGTATAGATGTATACAAGATAAAAGATGAAGTATACAAAATCAAATGCTCATAGACTAGGAAGTATCGGTGATCCTTTACCTTAACTGACTCTCCTTGCATGTGAATTGTGAGTCATGAGTTATGACTACGTATTACTGCTAACGCATTAGTAGCACCCTCAGAAATAACCAGTGTCAGGATTAGTGACTTTTTAAATTAAGCATTAAACTGTTTTTGTGGTAATTTGTTTGAAAAGGCTTAAACTTCCTCATCTGATCTGGCGATCTAATGGTAAAAGTGAAGTAGCTCTATTTTCCAGGCACAAATAGTTTTAGATACCACCGTATCTCTTGAGAGAGAACACAGCTCACTATATACCCTGACAGTTGATTGCATTTCTTCTTATTAAAATGCCATTACAGAAAGCTATCCCATTTCCTCAAAAAAGAATCTATGTATATACATAAGCTGCAAAGCTCTTAGAAGAAATCACCTTTCATAAATAGAAAAAATACAATAGTTTCTTTTCCAAGAAATTATCAACTGCATATCTCACAAATAACTATAAGCATCCTTCTTGACATAAGACTGCATGAGGCTGATTTACAGTACATTATAAACACCTCTGCTGTCACTGGAATAAGTCCAACATTCAGGCAACTTGGTGAGAGTGGGAGGGAAATCAGTTTTCTGTGTAGTGGCCTGCAAAGTCATCTTGCAATCCTGTTTATCCCTGTCAAAGCAACTTAGCAATTTCCTTAACTTTTCCAAGTTGTTTTTTTTTTTTTTTTAAAAAAAAAAAAAAAAATAAGGGGGGCCCTTTATCTTCTGTTTTTTGTTTTTTGTTTTTTTCTCCTCTTCATTTTCCCTCTGAGTTTGGCAATCCCATGTTTTCAACAGGAGTTAGTCATTGCTGTGGGTGATACTTTTGTAAAGATGTTTTTCCCCCAAGTTAGAGTATCTTAGAGTTTCAGCTGTCAGGAAAACATTTCTCTTTTTAGTGATTCTGTGATTATTACATTTACTAAGGTGGGAAAACACCTCCAAGGTCATCCAGTCCAACCACCAGCAATATTTCCCCCACTAAACCATGTCCTGCAATAGACGTCTAAATGTTTCTTGAATGCCTCCAGGGATGGTAGCTCCACCACCTTCATGGGCAGCCTGTTGCAGAGCCCGATTGCTCTTTCAGAGGAGAAGTTTTTCCTAATATCCAACCTGAACATCTCCTGGCACAACTTGAGGCCCTTTCCTCTCATTTTAATGCTAGTTATGTAGGAGAAGAGGCTAACCCCCACCTCACCACAACCTCCTTTCAGGGAATTGTAGAGAGCTGTAAGGTTTCTAGGCTGTGTCAGTAATTCTCACAGCTACTCAGAGGGAAGCAGTGTTGAGTTGCCAAGGAATTAACATCTGTAATTGTTTAACAGCCCTACTACCAAGTAGCAAACATGAGTCTGCTATACTAAAGTATTTACTGAAATCTTTCCCTCCATTGCATAGAAAAATAGCTTATCATTCATAATAAAAGATAGGCACTGTAGAGTTGATGATGACTCTTAATTATTTGGAGATGTTTCATTTCTGATGAAGATGTGGAGTTCGGTATTCTGAAAAGATGCTTTCCATGAATGCTGTACAATCTTAAGCTGAGAGGTCTGGAACAATCTTGTATTTATTGTTGCACTCGGTCTACTTCCCTTCCCCCTTTTCCTCCAAAGCATTATTTATTAAGGGATATTGGTTTTATTTTTTGCTTGCAAGGCTGTTGTTTTGGGGATTTTTTTGTTTTGATTTTGTTTTTTACCAGGAAGATATGGAGAGGAACAGTATTACTAACAATTATGCGGAGGTTGGTGGCCCTGCATGCAGCAAGGGGGTTGAAATTTGATGATGCCTGGGGTCCCTTCCAACCCAAGCCATTCTATGATTCTGTGAATATCAAAATTCAAGAGTAAAAATGTAATTTCTCTGTAAATACACTCGCTGATTAAAGTGAGATTCCTGTCCTTTTTCAGCAGAGAACTGCTGCTCAACAACAGGGACTCGCTTAAGGAACAACTTTGCAAGAACTGCTATTCTGAGGAGAATTTTTTTCAAGTAGTGAAATGAAGTTGCAATTTTTTTATTACATTTTATAATGTAGGCTCATATTCCTTTCTCTCTTAACATCAGGAGTATTAGTGGACTTGAAAAATCTATTTCCTATGTTTCACACACACCCACCAAGCTTGTGAGTAAGTAAACCTGCTACACCTTTGGTACAGGTAGAGCTATAAGAAGTGCCGTTGTTTCTGATTGTCCTCACTTTCCTGGAAGGAAGGAAGATTTACCTGGAAAGGGGATGGAGAATGAGATTAGATTAATGGTTATGAATGAATAGAAGCATTTCCTTTGAAATTATAATATTTAGCTGTGGGTACACCATCATTCAGGAAGTGGATAAATATAACTGGTTGCTCAAAGTAGTGGCTATGGCAACTGCCAAGGGAAAGAAAACTGAATAATATCTTAACTTTCATTGTCCCAGGAAGAAACAGTCTGGATTGATAGGATACAAGAGAGATACAATTGTTCTCCTTGTTAGTCTTGGTGCCATCTTGAATTATCAGGGGTTTGTCCATTGCTGGTCTGGAGGATTCAGTTATGGTAGTAGCTGCTGTTTCTCCTCCTTTGCATGCCGATGGTGAGGGAGATGCTGTTTTTGCCTCTTCCAGAGATGCTGCAGCTGTGAGAGAGGCATTACTATTGGGCAGCACAGTGTGACTGGGAACATGGTGCCTCTCAGGAATAGCAGAAGCTGAAGACTTGGCCTTTACCTCACTCCAGATGTGATTGTTGGGACATTAGCTGCCTCTGTTGCATTATTTTGTTCAGGGGTGTCTTCCCTCTTTCCCTGCACATCCTCTGGAACAACACTGCAGGTAGCAGGGTAAAGACAGGAGGGCAGGTCCTTGGCACCCAGTGCACCCTTTTCAGAGGCAGCAGTTATGCTGACTGGTGCAACTGGTGCTGCTTAGGGCTTTTTGAATTTGGGTACCTTCATACTGCTTCAGGGCTGGGACACATCTCTGCATGAGGCCTGTGGGTCATACATGCCTGTTCTAACCTGAAAGAAGCTAGGGTTTATATATAAGCAGCAGTAAACAGATAACTCTTACTTAACCAGGACAATTTTCCTACAGAGAACAGTGATTTGGTTACTATTCAGCAAACACCTAGAGCAGTCACTGAAGTATTTCCAGATTCCTACTGGGTGCCTATGGGGAAGCCATAGCACCAGCTGCTCTAATGTGCTATTCCATAAGGTACCTGTGCTTTCACCTATAAATTCCCCTCTGTTGAATTCTATTTCTATTCTAGGACATTCTAACATACATACATTTCTAATGTTGTACATTTGTAATATATCTCTGCTTTTTTTCTAAACAAACCTTGTGAGAGGTAAACCACATCAATTCTTCCTCTTACTGCCCATTCTATATGGGAGTTCTTCTGCTTGTGATCAGTTGAACACACACTGTTCCCCAGTGCAGGTTAACTTAAAGCTTTGGGGTATCTTACCACAGCAAATAATAATTTTATTAAAAATGAAAAAATAACAGGGTTTTTTTGCACATGCTAGTCCTTGTAAGGTTGGTTTTTTTTTCCAGACTTTATTTGGAGAAACTGGTTTCTACTGAAGAAACAGGCTGAAAACAGTAGAGGCTCCCTATTCCACTCCCCAAAATGACCACTTACCATAAATAGAGTTGTTGCTGCAGAACTTGCACTGTTAGCTGTGTTTTGGCAAGGTTCTTGTATGTAGCATCTGCAATGCCAGATGCAGGCTGTAGGATTATGACAAAATGTCACTTAAGAAACTTCATCATCATTCCCAGCATAGGTTGGACAAGACTTCTAAGATTATCTGCTTGTTCTTTTATTTAAATATATGTCCATGCATATTAAAAGGAATCTTTTGTCATCTCCTAAACTATGGTAATTAGTACTACTGACTTCTGCCTACTTCTCTGCAAAGAACCAAAGTTTTGATGCACCAGAGAATGTAGGAAACTGGTTATTTCTCTTAAAACTTTAAGTAACTTTTAGTAACAGTTTGCCCTGTCTTGTTTCTTGCTGTACTTCAACAAAGGGCAACAGAACAGTTAGAAAGTTTGTAATTTAATACCTTTGATCCCTGTAGGATGAGGAAGTAGCTGCAGATGTGGCTCCAGTTTCTCCTATAGTATTTTTCTGCCTGTGAGAGTTTGAACAAGTCATTCAAGTAAAATAATAAAAATAATGAGGGGGGGGGAGAAAAAACATGAAAGCTTTGCATCTGAAGTTAATTTACGAAGAAAATCATAGGAAGGGTTTTTTGGTTTTTTTTTTTTTTTAAATGTGAAAGCAGAGGCACCAAGGATGGTTGTTTCTGGAGGCTCTTCATCGTCTAGAGGAAAATCATGATGTAAATAGAGGAGGGCTGAGAGGAAAAAAGTTGCAATTTGACAGGTTTCTGATCAAAACAGTGAAGAATATCTAGAGCAGGAAACTAAGGCAAGAAAGAGCATGATGTTGGTTCTTGTGTAAGTGTGCCACTTGCTGCAAAGCATGAAGAGTTCAGAGAGCCTGTGCAAGGCTGGATGGTTGGATGTGCTCCCTGCCAGCTTTGAGTGCTGGCACCTGCATTTCATTTCTCATATACCTGAGCTTTCCCAGGGCCTTTTGGATGACTACGCCTTGAGGGAAATTGGAGAAGCATGGAAGCTGCTGAGGTGATGGGAGCTCGTTTGCACGGAAATCCAGTGGAGAGAATGTAGTCAAAGTTGTTTAGGGAACTTCTTCCTTCTCCCTTTTCAGGACAAGCCAAAGCAAAGGCAAGGCCAGCTTTGGACTCCAAATATCATAGTTGTGATATAAATCATGATGACTACTCTAGGACAAAGGAATTGCTCTTACCTAAAAATGTTTTGCATAAAGAAAATGAAGTCTCTTTCCTAGCCCATGCTTTGTGACACAAGTGTATCTGATGGGAAGGAGTTTGTTCCCCCTGCCTTACCTCCAGGAGCACCTCTGGCATTGTAATGTCTTTGAAAAGTTTAGAACTTAATGGTGTTTTCTCTCCACACAATAGGAACATGCTGCCTGCTGATGCCCTCCAGGAGAAGGTGGAGGAGGTTGCTGGTGTGGCACAACCTATGAGGTGTGGACCATGTGTGGGGAGCTGCTCTTTGTTCTGGTGAGGCACTTCAGTCATCTCTTCAGGCTGCTCTTCAGCTCTGTGAGTACACTGGTTTACTTTCTAAAATATATTTTAGTCTGCTTGTGCGCCTTTATGTCTACCAGACCTGCCTGTCATTAGCAGGGACAGGACACAGCTTTCCATCGCTGTCCAGTTGAAGATGAATTTTGCATGAATATGTGCTGTACCATGTGGTAAATATGCTGTGTTGGAGGTTACTGTCTGCTCTGCTATGGTTTACAGCAGGCAGGGATATGAGAAAATGCAATGGAGGTGTTCAAGGCTAGGTTGGATGGGGCCTGGGCAACCTGATGTAGTTCTGGATTTTAGTGGCTGGCAACCCTGCCTGTGGAATGGAGGTTGGAACTTGACGATCCTTGAGGTCCCTATCAATCAAGCCATGCTATGGTTCTATGAGTATTGAGCTGTATTGAAAGGAGCAATTGGGGTAAGGGCTTGTACTGGTACTGCTTCTGTGCTCTTCATTTGTCTCAGATGGCCTCAGTGGAATGGGGATTTGGAGTGGGAAGATGAGGAGTGGAAGAATGATCCTCTTCTTGGCTGCTTCCTGCCTGGAAGGTCTATGGCATTTCAGTGAGCTTCTGTTGTTTGAGAGCTATTGCAAAGCAGTTGCACGACTGTGGGAATGAGTTTGTAAATCATTGGTATATGTTGCATTGCCTCCTTTATGTTTATTCTCATATGGCTTTTCTTTAAAAGGTTGAATACTTGTTCATCTCCATATGAATAATATACGTGCAGGTTATGTTTTGCAGTCTAATTCCCAGGGAATAAGGTGCTGCTGTCTGTCTCTGACTGGAGCAGTCAAAATACTGTAGGATTTCACTTACTGATCCAACTGTTCAAGAGTGCTGCACTACAGGGAAGTAAATCATGTAAACTGCAAGCGGAGGAAAGAATATCAGTGCCTTACGGTAACACTTTTGGTCTGTGCTGAAGTGTGGTTCTGTGTGGTTATACCCCCTGCTGAACTTCCAAACCAAGTGAAAGGGCTCTGGGCTGACTTATAGGCATGCTCTCCAAGCATCAATTACTATTTTTTTATTTTATTTTATTTTATTTTTACTACATCTTTAAGCTTCAGCTGCCATAGCTGATCCTGCAACTAGCAAAGGATTGGTGAGTTAGGGATATCAATTCTCTACAGCTGTTGGAAGTCTTTAATATATTCACTGTCCACTGTAGGAAAGCCTTGCAAATCACATCACAAGGCACATTCCTTGGAGGAAAATTGCTCCCTTACACTTAAATATTGCCAATTTCCACTCACTGCATGTGGACAGCCATGTTACCCAGAACCTGTGCCAGTATTGCAGTAACTGTCCTTGTGCTATGCATACTGCTGGGGGGACCTGCTCCTGGCTCTGCTCCTGCATGGGGACAGCTGGCAACACCAAGGAAGCTACCTGCTCTGTCTCAGGATCCAATTGCTGCCTTTATTGATGTTTGTCACAGCAGTAGTTCTTACACCAGTGCTGTCCTTGTGCCAATCTGTCTCTTTTGAAAACCCTATGTCAGATTTAAGGTGAGGAATGGGGAACCAGGATCTACTCCTGAGGTCACTGGGCATGGAAATGCCCTAGTGGGTTCTGCCTGTCCTCAGCAGTGCCAGGACCAGGACTGTCCTTATGCTGGTACAACATACCTTGGTAGGCTTTGGGGCAATAGGGAGATGACTGCGGCAGCTCTCATTTCACAAGAACTGAAAGGCAGCCATGAGCTGCTGGATTTGCCTTTGTTAAGGCCAGGGTATTAGGTCTGCCACTAGAGCTGTGGAGCTTCTGTTCTGCCCTTTTTCAAACTGCGCTTCTGGTGGTGATTCCCCCAGCATCACATAACTTGAGCACTGCTGTGCTGAGAGCAGTTAGAGGCTGACTGTTGTGAAGCCTTTTTCATGAAAAGCCACTGTTTTAACTCCTTCAGTACAAGTTTGTGGTGCTGACTGGCGTTTGCAATCTAATTTAGGGCAGCCTGGTAATGTCTAGACACTGCAATACTGATGCTTCCTTTAAGGAGCTGTTAGCAGGAATTATTTCAGTATCAGAGTTTACTTGCTGTGTGCAGCCAGTGGTCGCACAGCAGTTAAATGTAATAACTCTTTAATGGCCTCTGCTTGCTGCAGTGTTGTTGCTTGCTGTCAGTGAGGCGCGTGGGGAAAAGGGACTTTCCTGAGGCTTCTGCATGGGAATTTATTGTAAAAGGGGAGCTGAGCTTTAAATTGGAGCTGTCGGGTCTGGCCTTTGGGGTGGGGAGGAAATATCTGGGGTGCCAGGGATTTTCCATGAAGAGTGGTCTCATCGCACCCTGGGAGCTGTGTAGGCTGCTAGATGACTGGCAGGCTGATGCTCATGTACCCATATTGTCCTCCAACCTCAGACAAGTCTCTTAGCTTCATCCTTTGCATCCTTATAGTGTAAAGTCTTAATACGCTACTGTGAGGTCAGTATCTGCACACGTGTCTTTAAAGTAGAGCTGTGGAGGGTAAATTTGGCCTCCTGGGAGCAGCTGAGCCAGACACCTCAGTGCTTTGCATAATGTCCGTGAGCCACTCAGCACGCGCTGCCCACAGGGGTTTAATTGCTCCAGAGGACACCTAGACCTAAACAGCCACTGGGAAATGAGCAATAGGAGACAGTCTGCTGCAGAGGTCCTTTTGAATGTCAAGCTGCTGGAAACCCCCGAAGAAATACGATGCTGAAGGTTAAGAGCATTGAGTAGTGGATTTGAAGCAAATACTAAATTTTATTGCTAGAACAGTTGGGCAATGCAGTGTGCATAAATTTTAAACTTTAAATCTATCAACTGACTTGGATTTAAACTTAATCAGCTGGCCACAACTTTCGTGTCCCCACCTACAGCAGCACAACCACCTGGGGCAGCTACATGCAGCATGCTAAGCAATGCAGCTGCTGTGGGATTCACAGCACGCCTGTGCCTCCCTGAGCACTCTGATATGTGTCAATAGATTATCTGATTCATAAAGCTGCTGTCTGAAAGAGATGCTGTTAAAAGAAATAGTTATTAAAAATAGCAAGAACTGTCCCTTATATTGGAGTGGCAGGGCTCCCTGTCACTGTTACTGCTGTTCCTTGCTGCTAGACGCAGCAGCTCAGAGCGATCCATCAGATTTGGCAGGATTAGGAAATGCAGGCCAGCAAATAAGCACAGTGCTGTGGGTCTTGCTGTCAGGAATTTCCCTGCATGTGCCACAGTCAAATTCAGAACTTTGCTTGGTGTTATAATACAGCTCAAAGGTACCAAGAGTGTCCTGAAACTGAGGTGTCTTTTTTACTGAGCTACTTCACACCAGCTTGCTAGCAAGCAATCCAGAACTATAAATGTACTTCACCTTTGCAAGGTAATTTTAATTGGCAAAACAGAAGTGTTATGGTTTGGGGCAAGGTCAGGAAGGTGGCAATGTGATAGCAAGAAATTTGCTGTCATCAGTTGTGGTGGCCACAGGTTAGGAGCAGAGAACTGCAGTAACCTCTGTTAAACTGTTGCTCTTTTGAAATGCAAATAAAAACGGATTTCAAAGACCTGCAAAAGTAATTTCAATGATTTCTCCAGCTCCTCTTCAAGCAGATTGATCTACAAAATAATTCTCTGCTGTTCTATATGTAGTTGGATTCCTTCTTATGAGAACTAGGCAGTATTTTCCTTCTGCTATCTGCTTTTCCTGTAGATCTTTTCTGATGTAAAACTACTTATTTAGTCAGGCTTGGAGATAAAGCATTTAAGCAGCAGTGATGAGCAGACTATCTGAGCAAAAATTTGCAGTAATTTTCCCTGGGAATAGGTTCCTGCAGAAGGCTTTTCAACAAAAGGAAGGGCAGATCAGTGGCTCCTTTGTAGGGAGGATGGACAGGCTTTAATATTACCATAGCTTCATCAGGATACATTCAGCAGACACCTGATGCTGCTTGCCCCATGGACTGCTTTAGTGTGTTATTCTGGCTCAGCAGCCACTGTAGCTCTCAACTCTTTGGGAGACTTCACTTGAGATGAGAGACTGAATAGACCTGAGTGAGCCAAACTGCTTTCAGCACTCTTGCTGCCCCCAGGTCTGCCAGCTTACTGGGTTCAAGAGCTGCTCTTGCCTTTCCCTCATTCAGGAAAGTTGTACTGACTTAACCTCAAACCATGCTGTATGGGGACTGCTGAATCGGCCTGAACCTCTGATCGCCTGAGGCGAGAAGTGAGTCAGCCACAGGAGCACAGTGAAGGCAATCTACCTGTGCTGTTGGAAGGGGTGCAGCCTGGCTGTACCTCTCGTAGACCTATTTAAGAGCTGGCTACCAGTGGGGAAGGATCTCTTCTGGAGATCCACTCCGCTGGAGTTTCCCACGCGAGCCCAGGATAGGGTGAGTGACCTTCGTTTCTGCTCTAGTATAATAACTACATAAGCCAAGCTCTCAGATATACTATATCATCTGTATATTCATTGATTGTATGCATGCCAACACCAGAAGTTGGATTTCTGTTGTGCAGATCTCCTGATATCAGCGGTGATCAATAGTTTTTGATGAAGAGGAACTTATTTCCTCACTTCAGTGTCTTCCATTTTGAGTAATGCTTAGTAGAGATGGTTACTAATGCATTTTGTACTTTCGTTTTTTGAATGTTGAGCTTGCTGAATTGCATGCTGAAAACCCTTGACGTTTTCTTGTATACTATTTTCACCTTTCATGTTTGCTGAAAAGGCTGAAAGGATGTGTCGCGTTTAGACAGTCTAGAAGAAGTACTTCCTGATGTAAAAATTAAGGCATGATGCTTTTATTGAAGAAGAGCCGAGAATAAGACTATAGGATTTTTACATTCAGGTAGTCATATGGATAAATAGACCCAGGATATTTCCTTCCAAATAGTAATAATACAGACAGGTCACAGTTGTGTCAAACACGTGAGATTTTTACTTACAGAAGAAAATAAACAGAACTGTTTTGTTGGTCCCCATGAGGTTGTAGGCATGTCGAAGCTAGACACACTGAATCTAGACGTGACCCACATGTTCTCTGGGGATGTGGTATTGTATTACGTGAAGGCAGTAAATCGTATGACTGCATGACTCGTTTAAATATTTGACTCTATTTTGCTGATAGCATAAAGCCAAGCTTCCTTGAAGGTGGTACTTATAACTAAACTGAGACTGCTGTTCAGGTAGAAGGACATTACTCTTTTAGGAATCAGGCAGAGCTTGGATGCTTATTCCGAAAAGCTGTCAGGACTCCAACAACAGCGTTGGTTTGAGGAGTGTGTGGTTTTAGTAGCTAAGTGTTCTTGAAATGTACTTTTTTATTTCTGAGTGTTTGTTGTTCTTTTACAATGCAGCTGTGCTGATAGATTTCAGGATGGTATGGCAGGCATCTAAGTGACTGTTCAAAGGTCAGCTTCCTCCAGGCAGTTTTCTTTAAGATCATGTACAATTCGTGACAGTAGGGGGATTTTTTTAGTAACAAGAAAGAAGAAAACATCTTCATTTACCTTATGACAGGTGTGAGCACAGTGAGTAAGGCATTCATCTAGGCTGCAGCAAAAAGGCTTCAAGTTCTTGTAGTAAACTGGATGCAGTGGAGATTCTCTGTGTCCTTAGTTGTGGACTATTGGCTGGGCTGGGAGGGAATGTGCTGCTGCTCTCTCCAATGCTTTCATTGAACAGTAAAATATCTCATCTATTTTCCTTGCACCATAAGGCAGCATAAACATGTGAAAAATGAGCTCTGATTTGCATATGATATTTATATAGAATTATGCCTATATTCATGAAAACATCTGTATTTATAGATTCAATTTAAATTAACCATTTTTTCACTAGAAGAGCACGTATGTATTTTATTCTTAACCCTTTGGTGCTACCATCTGTGAGACATTTTGCTAACACCAACTAAGCCTAACTGCTCTTTATGAGGCCTGCTAATAAATAAATGGAAGCAATTAAATCTGAAGTGGGTGGTGCTTCTGTGGTTGTCCTGAAGAGTTGGGAAAGTGTGTGGTTGAAGAAAGTTTTCAAATTGGGTAGAAGAGTTCTTAGTCTGTGAAATTTGTGTTACTGAAGAAGGAAACATAATTCTGTATCTCTTTAACAGTTGTGAGAACCAGTGAAGAGACTGAGATAGCTTTTTTTTTTTAGGGAAAAAATGTAGAACACTTGGCCTTGTGCTGTTAATTGGTATCCTTCCCATTTAAATAGAGTCAGGTGCCTTTTGAGTTGGCTAAAACCAACCGTGGAATGTGTAAAATCATGACCTGTGTACTTACTATTGGTCCAACAGTATTTGCACTTTGACTAATAAAAATTCTAGTTAGCCTTGAGGATGAGAGGATCCTGTTTCATTTCTGGTTCAGAATTTGAAGCTCTGGCATTTTCCCTCAGTTTGGTGCTTGACAGTTTTCTTTTTGCTTGTTTTATCTTGCATTTATGAAAATACTGTTTGCAAAATGTTTTTAGAAGCTGCCCATATGGTGGTGAGTTGAGTTACCCGAACCGGAATGAGTCATTTGGCAAGAGATTAAATCTGAATGTTCTTTTGTTTGCTTGCTGTACACTGCATGATTTAAAGCACGTGTTAGGAAACATTATGGTGCAGTGCATTTTTGCTCAAAGAAACCATCAAGGTCTGGGTCTCCTTGTGCTGGATGCAGCACTTGAATATTTAATGGGAGGTAAAAGACATCAACCAAGAGGGTATGGGAAGATTGGCTTTTCTTTATTTTTCTTTAATCAAAATCCTGTGCTGATATATTTCAGCCGTTCAGATTTGTGCTGTGGATTGGTCATAGCAGAACACTGTGTGCTTGTCTCCGTCCCTTCTCCTTGCAACTGCAGTACTGCGTCCCTGCATGGGGCTGGTCCTCCCAAGCCAGCACAGCCCAAGCACAACCACTGAGCAGCGAGACTTTCCCATGCTTGTTGTTTTCTTTTGATAGCACAGGTGTTTTGTAACAGACAATGTCTTTGGCTTATTCCATTGACTCCAAGTACAGTGCATCCCTTAATGTGAATTCAAGTATTGTGCTGACTTCAGTAGCTGACAATTGGGGGGTTTCTGATGATTGACTGTAAAGCCCCCAAGCACAGCATGCGCTGCATATTGCTGACAGAATTTAACAGCAGCATCTCAGCTTTCAAGATTTCCTTCTTGAAAGTAAGGAGGAAAGGCTGATGAGTAGGAATTTTCACTGTGACGCTTGAAATTAATACCAGTGCATAATTGATTAATGTCCTCAGCACTATCTAATTTCCCATGTGGAACAATCATCACAACTTCAAGCAAGCTTTTGTACGGATGATGTTTTTGGCTTAGGACTCTCTTTTGCTGCCTGACCATGAAGGAAGTTTTCATCAGAGAATTTCTGCAACTTGCTGGAGCAGAGAATTGTAGTAGTGGTATTTGGACTAGGAAGTTTTTGATGATAGGGTGAATATTTTGCCAACTGAAAAGAAGGGGGGTTAAGTGGTAATGTGAAAGACCAGGGGATGGGATGCTGTGGCCTGGTTTTGAGGGATAAGGAAAAACCAAGGGTAATGATAAAGTTAAGTTGAGGCAGGGTGGATGGGGAATGACATCAGAAGAAAAGGTGAACAAAAATAACAGAAACGTAAACTGTCCTTTTTTACTCCTGCTTAATTGAAGTACTAGCAAAAAGTTGATGCTTAGTGCTTGGAGAAGAATTGTTTAAAAAATGTGCAGTGGTGCAATGAGCCAAATGGGGCTAGTGAATAAGAAATAGCATTTGAAATCTTCCAATTATTTAGTGGGTTGCATCCTTGGAAGAAGGCCAACCAGATTTAAATAGAAAAGGATTGAGAAAACCCTCAAAAATAAGGTTGAGTTGATCTGGCAAGATGTCAACTGTGTTATTTCATTCCCTGTGGAATCTTAATCCTCCGTCCTTCTTCTGAATGACTTCCTAAATAACAGTACCTCTGTGTTAAGGGTTTTGTTAGTTCTCCAGCCTTCCCAAACTTGTACCGCTGCACGTAATGATGCCATGTATTTATTTGGAGCTTATGAAATAGTTACCTGAAACCTCCAAGTCATTAGTAAGCTTGGCTCAGATTTGTTTATTTTCAATGAGATGTTTATGGAATTGTAATTCTACAAGGAGCTGGGCACCAATTAGAAGGACACAGCAATTTGATAGAAGAAGAGAGAACTGAAATAAACATTCTGGGACTCAGATGCAGGAAAGTGGTTTTTCTAGACCTTGATTTCCCAATGGCTTGAGTTTACAGCATTTCCATTCCAGGAATTTTATTAGAGCAGCAGAGGTCTCAATATTTTCATTGTAGAGGCTGTAAGGAAAGGCTGCCCGCACTCGCTGCATTCCGCTGTCTGTCCTCTGGGAGTCACAGTTACTTGCCCTTTACAATGCCTTCCAAGCTGCTGGGCATGTAACTTCTGGTAACTCCAATTCATACTTACATGAGTGCTATATTCATCTGTTTCAAAGAATTCCTATGGAATTCTGCTAAAAAAAAGCCTTGTTTATTAATTCTTTTCACTAACCAGTATGATTTTTTTTTTTTTTCTGTTACTATTTTGTGTACCCAGCGCTCTTGAATGTCAGAGCACTTTCATGTTTATTTTTCTATTTTCTGTGTTGATAGGCAACAGAGTCTTTACTGAGTGGTAAAACTAGGTCAGAATGCTGCTATGTGTTCAGTGATTAGTAGAAATTGGGCCTATATTGTGCTCAATTTATAGGTCACAGTGCTTAAATGACTTTTATGTCAGAAGATGCAGAATTAGGTTGGGCTCTAGTCTCTAGTATTTTTTCACCTGCTGATAATTCTATGTAATTTTAAGAGCTGAAAGAGTAATTGTACTCTAATTACTGTCAATGCAATTGTATATCTTGTGTAAGTCTGCCCTTAAAGGTAGAGCACTGCTGGAAATGGCGTTCTTTGGTTTGGCTAGTGGCCTGTGATGATGCAACTGAGTGCATTTACTGACATACTTAAACCCTTCGGGTAGGTTTGATGGGTCACTTTTGCAGCTGCTTTATGGGCCTGGATAATCGTGCATACTTCAGGTATGTATCAGTCATCAACAATCAGAGAGAATGCTTTTTTTTAACTATCTGTTGTATGGACTGTAAGGAAATCATCCTTCTGCAACAAAGCATGAGGGGATACAGGAATACGTATGAAAGGAAAGTAACGTGTTGCAAGAGCCCAGAGAAGTCAGCAAAGGAGTATACATCTAGCTAGACTGGAATCTTCAGTTGCAGCATTATTATCTAATTAACTGAACAGACCATTTTATCTTGCAAGAGTACAAACCTTTTGTTTTAGTCAGCCTGTGGAAGTTTGAAATTCCTTTTACCTGCCGTTCATCCTTTGTGCTAATGGATTGTCCATAATTAAAATCTAAACAGTGTTTTGTTACTTTACTTACACTGTTTTGCTTGCTGTGACAGTGGTGAGGAGATGGTGGTGGTGATGTTGTGCACGACAAGTCATGCAACAAGTTTTATGAGCCCAACCAAATGTTTAGTTATCTTGGGATACTGATGTGTTAGACTGACTGCCTAATGTTGGTGCTATTTTGCTGCTCCTTCTTTTATCATGACTTGAAGAGTTTTCAAAGATCTACCAGCTTTTTCAGAGGTATTCATTTTGCAGTATTGTAGCACCAAAGAACACTAGATTTTATATTTACAAGTGGGTGGTTGTTTTTTTTTTTCCTAAATGATTTCTTAGTCATTTATAGGGTGTTTATTTGTTGTGCGAAGTTTGGATGATGACCATCAAATATTTATTGATGGTAATGTCATCCGAAATCTGGGAAGAAGTCTCTAACTCCAGTGTGGTATTAGAAAGCAGCATTTCTTTATTCCTCAGACAAGTGTGCTTTCTCAGAGTTCAGGTTCTACACTTGATCAGTTACTACATGCATACGCAGTACATCAGCATACATAGTCATTCTTTTCCAGAACTGATTAATATATACTAATATCCCTCTGGGCATGTGTGGTCTTCTGCCACGTACTTTGTCCCTATTTTTCTATCATCATCTTCACCATGGAGACTTTTGGCTGACCTTTAGCTGCTTTTCCCAAATGTGGTGAACTTCCATTGCTTGTTAGGCCATAATGAGCAATTTCCAAAACAATATATGTGAAAATCCAAGGTAAATGTCTTTGTACCTGGTGAAATGCAAAGATAAGTAGTCTGTGACTCTCTTGCTGCTTGTGAAGTAGAATCACTGAAATATGGCTGTTCACACAATAAGCAGAGTTGAAAAAGAAAGTTTTAGAAACTAGCACTCATTGATTTCTTTTGCTAAAGTAATATACTGATTCCTGTTGCTAAAGAAATCAGTGTTTATCAGTAGCTTTGGCCTAGTTTATTAGCAACCAAATATCTGGTAGAATTTCTGTGCTGCAAGCAATTTTTGTGAAGTGTGATTAATCAATACAAATAAATCAAAGTCCAGTCTCTTAATTCCAAAAGAAAGAAAAAATAATTTGAGAGTAGTTTGCAATAGACTTAAAAACCAAAGCTGTGTTTGAACATGCCTGAAGAGTAAGTGGAAAAAAAGCTGGATATAATTTTAAGCTTTTTGACTTAATGGAATTATTGCAAAAACTAACTCTGATTATTAAAATAGTTTGTTCCCACATCAGAACATTAACTGATGGCTCAAAATTTGGTCTGTTTGGATGTAAATTAGATGGGTCTGTTAACAGTTGCAGAAGTTGGTAGAGTCAGCACTGATTGGAGATGTCTGAACCCTCTCCATTCAGTCTGTTCATTCTCCAGGGGTGTTGCTGGTATTAAAATAGAGATATGTTATTTTGTTTCTGCTCTTCCTTTTATTGTTTGAGAGTTAGAGTCAAAGGAGTAAGTTGGTAGAGCTGAGTGTGGGTCAGTAGCCTCAGAATAGACCATGAAAACGTGCAGTTCTTCTAGGTCACCTCTTTCTTTTTTAATTAATAAAATAATAACAGTAATTAAAATTATTACAGCCAGACCAATGGATATTGAACGAAATTATGGTTGCAAGAAAGGTTTATGTCTTTATAATTAAAGAAAAAAAACAACAAAAAAACAACAACAACAAAAAAAAAACAGTAGGTCATATCCTAGTATTGCTTAGACAGCATTCAGAATTTTAAGCTCTAAATAATTCTGTTGTTCGTTTTGATATCCTGAACCTGATGTCTAGTTAAGAAGACTGGAGCAGGAAGATTAGCACCAGGAAGAGGCAGGTATTTAAAATTCCCCTGGGGGGGAAAAAAAAAAAAGCTAAAAACACTTCTCATTAGACACCATTTAAATCAGTCACTTCTGATATGAATGTGTGCCAAGTATTTGGATCCATGGTGTACGTATGCTTGGATTGTAAAGCTCTAGGGAGTTCTTCACTGTAATTTAGCAATTATCCTCCTGCAGACCCTTGTCTATCAAGAGGCAGTCAACTGATTGTGTGTGCACAATCTTAATCAGAGAAGTGCAAAATAAAATAGACTGACGCCACTGATCACTGATAGTTACAGAAGATGACCAGCAACAGCCATGTGAGGAAATTCTGGTGTTAGAATCCAGAATGCATGATGTCTTGTACCTTGTGCTGGGCAGACTGCAAGCAGAAGCAAAACAGCTCTTCTCTGGAGTCATAGTTGTACTCACCTGCCCCAGGTAGCCCTGTAACAGGTTAGATGTGCAGGGAAAATAAGGACCCAGTCACCATGCCTCACATGAATGCAATAACCTT
This sequence comes from Centrocercus urophasianus, assembly GCF_019232065.1. Taxonomy (NCBI): domain Eukaryota; kingdom Metazoa; phylum Chordata; class Aves; order Galliformes; family Phasianidae; genus Centrocercus; species Centrocercus urophasianus. The sequence goes on from NW_024884475.1 coordinate 50,529,615, forward strand.
CTGGATGAGAAGACCACAAGCTTTTAACAGCTTTGGGTTTTGTGTGTGCTCATATTCTACTAGCTGTATGCCTTCCTGGAGTACTGTGTGTGAATACCTGAGCTTTAAATGAGCTTGCTTTGATAATAAAAGAAACACCACTGTGTTATTTGGTGCTCTGTTTCTCAGCTGGGTAAATTAGCCATGTTACCCATTTCCTAGTGAGTGAGCTCATTTAGATTTGTGATACAGATGTGGAATTACTTAGGAATTTAGGCTTTTAAGATGTTCCTGAGTAACTCTCACTATGTACATGCACTTATATTTCATAGTCTTTTTTGTTTGACTCCAGCTTGATTTAGTTTAGCCTACTTCCTAATTACACCAGAACAATTTTCTGCTCACAGGATTACTTTAAGTGTTGTATTTTGTATTTGCATCCCACGTTATTCCAACTTAATGCAGATTTCAAATGTAGATCAATCAGACCTCAGAATTATCTCCACCTTTTTGAAAGGCAAAATCTTCAAATCGAAGACTAGAAAGTGATCAAAATTCTGGCAGTTTTGTTGAGATTAGAAGTAGAAACAGTTAAGTAGGATTGTCATTCCTAAAGGATGAGTGATGAAAATCCAGGCTCAGGAGTAAACTGTCCAGAGCTTGGCATTTGTGTAACCTAAAAATGCTTCAGAAAAGGAAGAAAGCTGAGTCCTGGAGTGTGGTGGGTATTCATTGGGGTCACAGTAATCTGGATCAGAATCCTGCCAACTGCAACCAACAGGGATGTACATATTGGTAAATAACACATTTAATATCAGCTTACTGGAAAATTTGCAGTCATATTTCTGATGATGTTTGCCAGGAAGAAAAAAAGTTAATGCCTCATCCCCATGAATAGAAGCTCTGAAATTGTTTTGCTCTATTTGCAATTCTCTTAGCAGCAGGTACAACTCAGATAGAAGAAACTGATCAAGTGACAGTGCAGAAATTATACAAATATCTTGCTGAGACCACATCAAATAGAATTAATTCTCCAGATCAGATGTCCTGAGTTTTTACTTCTATGAGCTCCAAAAGTATGCTTTCAAAATTGATTAGAGAAAGAATCATAATTCTGCATATGTAAGTGGCTGTTAGGCTGTAAGGGAAGGAAAAAGCACTTGTCTGAACAGATCTGTGGTCAGCTCAAGTACTTCACGCAACTGAAAGCTGAACAGCAGAGCTGTTTGTTGTGGATGATGGAAGTGTACAGGGCTCAAAAGACTTAAAACTCAAAAGTTGAGCATGGGTTATGATGTGCCATATAGTATCTTTGTAAAGGGATTTTGATCCCAAAAATCACTGAAAAGAAAGTACATAAATATTTCTTTCTTCTGGCATGCAGCCACCGATGTCTGATGTTGGCCACCACTGGAGAATGCACACTAGGCTAAACGTCCTTTTGGTTTGTTGTGGTATACCAGCATAACATTCACTGGTGAGCTGAAGTAAGGGGCATTGAAACACAAGTGTAATATTTCAGATAGTCAGTAGGGAGAATGAGGAACGTGGCTTAGTGGGCAGTATTGGTGGTAGATGTTGGTTGGACTGGATGATCTTAGAGTCTTTTCCAACATTTATGATTCTAAGAACAAATATGTCTCCAGAAACAGAAAGCCCGGCAATGATCTATGAGCTACTGTCCCACATTGTAACTATGATCAGGATATGTAAAGTGGATTGTGGAGCTATTTCATATAAAATTGGAAACTATATCTGAAGTTCTGGATCCACCGATCACAGTAAATTAAAGGACAGGATCTTGAAATGTTTCTTTGTGTGTTCGTTCCTCGTTCTGCCCTGGAAGTACTGTAGGTGATGGACACCTTGAGCAAGGTGCCAGCTTTACTCCTGATAGTAAGCAGAAGGCACAGTGCACAGAAAGCATATGATGGTATGTCTTGCACGCAGTGAAGCAGTGAAGGATTTCCTTCGCACAAGTTAAGTCAGAGGCTTAGCAAAGCAAGTGAGGAAATAAGATTTTGGATTAACAAATGCACAGGGACTATCTTCAATTTCTAACGGCTGCTCCTCACCTGGTTATTTCTGAATGAATTGATTAGGTGGTTTCCTCCCCAAGGGATAGCATTTGTTTTCCATACCTGACTTGAGTCTCTTTTATTTTTGCTTGCATTTCTCTTTTGAAAAACACAAAGATACATTTAGTCAAATGAACCTGTAACAAATGTGACTGCCCATGTTTTTGTTCTTTATAAAATCACTCGCACAACAGGGTCTTAACTGTCTATACTGCTATTTCTGGAATTCCAATTATTGCAAAATGATTTTGTGGGCACTGTGTTACCACATAAAGCAAAAACAAATTTCTCCTTTGCCAAGCAGACTTCACCAGCACATGCTCTAGGATAATGTGTTTACAAGATGCACAAGACCTCTTTAATCAGAGGTGGGATGGTCCAGATTGCACACAAGCAATTACACTTGCAGGGCTCCCAGCTAACAGACCACTGCATCCTGCTCTGTTGCCAGGAAACAGCTCCTATTTTTCTCCCCTTGTTTTTGGCGTCTGCTTCTAGCTCACTGCCAATTTCCACGTTCTGCTGCACCCTGTGGTTTCATTCAGCAAAAGTTCTGTCTTAGTTTTGGTTGCCCTGAATATTGCAGTATTTATATGTTCAGGACTGAGTATGATGTCCTTCAAGGGTGGAAATATGCAATAGCACTTCTCTTGTGTCAGATTGGGGGTGGCTGATGTACCCTGGAATCCACTGTTTCCCACTCTGCCTTGATACAGAAGCAGAACATGAGAGGCCAGCAGGGAGAATCCACGTAAAATGAGCAAATCAACCTGATATGGGCTAGGGAACACAGAATTGGCAATAGACTGGTATGGAGTCTTTTTGACCCAAGTTTTTGCAGAACAAATCCATAAAGCATTTTTGTCATTGTGGACTGTGGTGTTGATATAGAATAAATGGGCTATAACTCTTATCCTTAAATATTAACACTCACAAATGTTTTATCTGTAAACAGAAGATGATTTAAGTAGTTGATGTATTGATAGTGATATGATGTCAGCTAGGCTTCTGTCAGGTATGCTTACAAGCTGGAAAAAGTTGCTGAATGGACATAATAAAGTTGCTAGTAGAAATTAGCAGACACTTGTTTACCTGCTGGCCTTTCAGCTGGAAGTTGTTTAAGAATAATTCTTAGTTTGCTACTTGGTTATTTACTTAACCCTATAGCATGGATGGTATCAGCATTTGGGGCACAGAGATGAATGATGAGATGTCTTCCATAAATGCCAGTGTGGCCAAAAGCTGAATCATTTATTCTTTGTACTTGTTTCCTGGGTCAGCCAAGGAATCCAGCATCCCTCAGAGGTTGGCTTGGCATTCCATCATCTCCACAAGGAATTGGAAATGGATGCAAGGCAGCGAAGTCATGTTAGATCTGTCTCTGTCCAAGTCCAGATGGTTGTAAGATGCTAAGCTACAAAAAGGCTGCAGAAAGCTACTACATGTATTTATCCTAATAGCCCATAAATCTTACTTTCTAGAAAAGCATGAACTGATCATTGCACAACAGTGAAGGTCTCTTGAGAAGTACCAATAGTGTGCCTTTACTGTTGGCTAGAACCCCAGAAGCTAAAAGTACTTTGAGTTTAGATGATTCTTTGTAGTATGGGCTAATCTGAAAGTAATGAGTGTAGGCTGGATACCCCACACCTGATTAACATTTGGCTACAGCAGTTCTTTATTTAATTGAGTCAGTGCTACAGAGAAGACAGAAGATTAATTCTATTGTTCCTTCTTTATCTATACTGCATTCACATCTGTAAGTGCCAGTCATGTGGCACTATACCTGTCCTTGGGCTTTTTGACTACAAGCTGTAACCCCTCTCTGTTCTGCAATTAATCAGTTGCATGTTTATCCCTTGAAGACAAGTGGGGAGGAGAGCAAGCAGCTTATGAAGCAAGCTGGCTGCTTCTGAGATGTGACGTAGAATATGAAGCTCAGTGTTCATCACAGCTGCAGTAGCAAAGTATCTGGGGTGACTGCTCTTGCTATGTATGCAGATGGTCAAGCTTGGTTGGTATAGGAGAGTGGGACCAGCAAATAAGCAGCACCTGATATAACAAGCAATGAGCAGTTATGGCTGTAACTATATATATATATTTTTTTTTGTCCAATGGTATTTGTTATCCTGTTCAGCTGTGCTGTAGGGGTTTGACCCTGATGATGTGCCACAGTGCACTAATATTAAGTCTGCTGCAGAGAGAAATCTGAGCTGTAGAAGAGCTGAAGCTATTTTTATATTGTTTAAGGGTATGTTGGAGGAAAAACGTGGCCAAATCAACTTCATTTTAGAGTGAATTCAGATTCAGAAGGCATCTATAAATGCGGATTGTGTCAGATCAATACAAGCTAGTGAAGGCTAGAAGGCAATTGCAGCAAGAGTGGCAATAAAATTTCTGGCCAAAGTACTCAGAGAAAACAGATTTAGTAGCTCAGCTGGAAGAAATAATCTGTTTTAATGAAAAAGAGCTGCAATGGAAGTGTGTGATGTAGTGGCAAATGTCCATAGTTGAGGCATCATTGGGCTTAAAGCATAACTGGGTAGTGCTAAAGAAACTTTCTAGCTCAAAACACTAACAGTTACAGAACTAGAAAATAAAACTGGCCTTTGGAAGAGTGCACATGTAGAGTATGATCCATGTTGAAGTATAATTAAGGCTGCACATTCAATTTTGTTATTAGCTCTTCTCGAGTGCTGAAGTGTTCGAGCTTGGCAGTAAATTAAAGAGTTAGAAGACACTGTAGCTTTTATGTCTTCTAAAAAAGCATGTCTTCCTCGCAAGCAGAAACCAAGTTTGTAAATCAGGCATGCTCCAGCCATAAGGATTGGTGATCCCTTTACAACATCACTGGTGCATGAAGATCCAGAACATTGCCTTGGGCTGTAGTCTCTAGGATAGCCTCTTTGGTGATCAGGGAAAAGGAGGCCCTCAAGATGCATCAAGGAAGATGTATATATCAGTCTTTTTGGCCTGACAAGATTTGTGTTTACATAGCTCTGTTTAATTACTGTGCATTCATGCGCCAGCCTGAAGAGGCTACTTATGAGCTGATCCAGACCTTTGCCATCCAGAGTGATTAGCAGATAAGTTAGAATGTCAAGCAATGTCCTAGTCTATTCCAGCATAGTAGTAGATTCTGAAGTATTTAACAGTATTTGGGACATAATTTAGAAAATATATCTTGCTGTTCTCAGCATAATGCCCTGTGATTAATTTTACTGTGGTTCAGAGGTTCAGCTCTTTCTGAGGCAAATGGGTACAGCCCCATTTACTTGGGAGAGCTTGGTATTTAGACATATAGATTACATTTAGAGGCTTATTCTGAAATTTGCTTTAGCGTGAGACCTTGCTATGCCCCAGGTCTCTTTGCACAGGGTAGAAATGGGCTCAGTGACATAGTAAAACTGCTTCTACAGAAAAGTAATATTCACAGACAATGAGAAGGTCAAGAACTTAAGGAGTCATTCAATGTGGAAAAAGACTGTAATTACCAAACCTACAGTAAGCAAAGTCTGTTTATTGCTATAATAATCCCTTAATGTAGGAACCTCCTGAACTATCAGGTCCCATCCTTGTTTTTACTAGGCAGTACTGACACATCAACCCTTTCACAAACCATCCAGCAAGATCTTAAGACAACATTTTTGACCTGCCTGCTTCTGTTGGGAGACTGTTCCACAATTCACTGTTATTATGTCCAGAGAAAATCTAATTCCTTAAGTTTAAATGTATTCCTAGTTATTTTCTAACCATGCACTTCTTGTTTTGGTATTTTTTCTAAACCCACCATCTCAACAAATATGCTGTAAAGAGTGAATTCAGTTTTGATACTGTCATTTTTTTCCATAGGACCCATGGTTTTCCAGCTGTCCTAGTTGCATCAGGTCATTGCATGATGTCATTTTATGGGGTACCTATGGAAAACTGTGGCACATAGACTGGTTTGATTCCTTCCTGATACAGTGCTGCACCTCTGCAAAAATAAGAGTAACTTCCTTTTTGTTTTGGTTTGTTTTTCAACTCTGAGAAGTGCCTTAGGCCTTCAGAAGGATCTGGGAGCTGGTATCTTCTGCCTTAAATCAGATGAATATAAAAAATCTGGGAGTTGTTGAGATGATTATTCATTGTAATTTTATACAAGAGTCAATACTTGAGAATGCTGATGACAACACGGCATTGAATACAGCTCCCTTGCTGATTTGGTCATCCAGAGTAAGAATGCAGTGTTTGTTGGAGTGGAGGCCAAGCAAGTGACTCCAGCTCTAGGACGATTTCAGATGGAATGTTTTCAATTTGATTTTTGTCTGTATGAAAGAGAGGAGGGTCCATGTTGTTCTCTCCAGGATTTTTTTCCTTAGGCTGTTGGCCATCAGTTTAAACTGAAAGAGCAATTCCAGGTAGAACTTAAAGTAGTTTTGGAAAGTTAATATTCTTGTCAGAAAATTTGATACCCACACTTAATTTCTTAATATTGTACATAAATTTTCCTGCTCTACTGTTTAACAGATTTCCCCTCAGTTTTAAAACTTTCAGAAACTGACTTTGTAAAACAAAAAATTCAAAGTAAATGGAGGTGACATTTCAGAAAATAGTAATAAAAAAGCAGTGCTCTTTTCAAAGGGGAAGAGTGATCAAACACACATCTACTTATTTCACTTGCAGATTATATCCCATTTCTATAATGCGTTAGTTATTTTAGCTTCTTTGTGCATGTATCACTGAGCTCATACATCATAACAGGTTCACTGCTCCATACCTTGTGTTTAACTTGCGAGGTTTTTCCTTCTTCACAAATGAGCAGGAACAAATTATACACTTTCCACCTTTAGGAGCTTTAGTAGAAGAAAGGTAGTTCCATTTGAATTAATCTCAGACAAAATTAAGATAGGAATGGTGATTTGGCTAAATGCATTTCCCATTTGCTTGCATTACTGATGGCAGCAAAAGCTGTTAAAGCCTGGACCTGATTCTGCTATTGTTCACCTGGATAGAGAGAGAAGTCAATGGAGGCAGCAGTGGGATAAGTGGAGCTGACAGAGGATAGAGCAAGCACAGGGGTGGCCCCTTACTGCAAATATTAGCTGGGAATTTAATCCCTGAGCCTACGGAACAGGGCTGGGTTTGCTCCTATGTCTCAACAGAGACAAAGCCACTGGATCAGAGTGAGGGCTGCAGTACTGCAGGGATTCAGAATGCTCTTGAGTTTGTTATTCTAATTTCTCTAGCACAAGGACTTTGCAGCTTGGTGCAAATGGATGGTTGCATGGGATATCTAATCCTTCTACCAGCACTTACTGAAAGAATTATTCTCCTGCTGTGCATTAATAAGCTGTAAGGAAATAACCACCTGAGGAACACTAGGGACTCTGCTCTGCTCTCACCCTAACAGGTGAAATGCATTCAGTGATGTGAATGGAACAAACGAGGTGTAAGTACAGGAAGATTAAATGTACAGAACTTTCCTCTTATGCTTGTCTAACACCCTGCAGGGCCCTATGGAGATGTACTTAATAAGATTTAGGAAAAAATGTTGTTAAAGCTTTAAAAAAAAAAAAAAAAGTGGAAGAATATGCAATTTTGTATTAGGGGCTAACTTCATTCGCTCACGTTCCTTACAGGTACAGCGCTGTGCATAATGGTCTGCTTTTTGCCTTGCAGACTGGCAATGGCTTCCTGCCTTTGTTTCTTGCTAACTAAATTGGTGAAAATATTCTGAAATGGAGACTCTTTTCCCTGCAAGCCTGAAGAACAAAAATAAGTAGTGGTTGGTTTACTGCCAGCTGCAGTCATCTTTTCCTTTATTTTGACTTGCTTGCCTCTGTCAAGGTGACAAGCAAAGTGAAATCTTATTTTGGCACAGCTTAAGATCTGTGGGCCTTGGGGAGGGAAAGGGATGTTCAGTTGCTGCCATGCCCAGGGCTCAGGCCAAGAGGCAAGGATGCAGAATAAAGCCATAGAACTGGGCTCCTGCAGGGAGCTCAAAGTGCTTAAGTCAAAATTTGCCATTGAGGATATTCATCCAGCTCCCCTTCCACTACCACTGCCCTTCCATGTGAAAGTCTGTGCTCAACAGCTGAATGAGATACTTTGCCTTCTTACTATTATTTCTCCTATATGTCCAGCTTCAAGCAGTAGTAGTGTATATCAAGCACTTGGAAAGAGAAGCCAGAATCTCAATCTTGCATTTTAACCACAGAAAATAAGTTCTTTGACTCCTCAACTTGCTTGGAGTTTCACTCTCGAATCTGGGAAATAAGTGTTTCTTCATGTAGTTGAATTAAGAAAAAAAAAAAAAAAAAAACACACAAAATATATTCTTTATGGAGAAACTGTGGACAAGGACTAGTCATGGTCCTGTTGTTCCAATGAAGCTGCTGATGAAGCAGGGAGAGATTCAACAGCATGTAATCACCTGGGGCAAGTAAATGCCCAAGTACTTTGTTCTTGTCCTAGAGGTTTTAAATCCTCTGTGGTATCTTAAAGGGATAAAATTAGTGTATTGCTATGCTGGTAGCTGTGCTTCTAAGCATTGCCAGAAATCTCTGTTAATTATCTGTGAAAGTCAATCTCTTTGCTTTCCTTTACCAAAACCATTGGGCAGCATCTTTTCTCTGTGTCATGTGTTCATTGTGCAGTGAAGGCTGAAAAGTGCAAGGTACATCTGCATTATTTGTACAGAGCTGCTCCTGTGAGGTAGGGAAAACTCGGTCTTAATTTGTGCTGAGCTACTTGCCAATTGAAATCCTAGTAGTACTAATAGTAAGATACCTGTGGCCCATGCTGCTAACATCAGCTGTCACCACAGATAGTTGTTTTACCAAATGAATCACAGATGTCACTGCAGGTCTTTGTTATAAGAGTCAGAAAAAATTGATGTGAACACTTTCCAGGCTAGTTATGTGTAAGGAGAATAGATGGGTTTTAGCATTTTCACCATTACTGCCACTTGTAAATTGGGATAAGAAATTGTTATTTCTGTGCTACAGCTGCAGCACTAGGAACATCTCTCAGGATTAAAGTGTAGTACAAAACTCTGTATTAAACTATATCCACTGTTCCTCAGTCATGCAAACCTCTTTAGGAAAGTAATGCCTGTGTTTCCTTGTATCGTATTTTTGGGCTGCACCAAAGATGAGTGACAGTGAGGATGGGGCCAGAAGGGCTGCATGGGGCTCAGGCAGAGGCAAGCTAGACACTGCCTGGAGGCATTCTGCAAGTCTTAATTCAGCTCTAAAAGGAGGAGAGACCAGAAGAATGACAGGGCAAGCAACGGGAAACATAAAATGGGGGAACTGAGCGCCCTGGTACTGTGCTGCCCATGGAGCTTTCCTCCTGGCTCTGTTTTACCTTGGAAATAATATGACAGCTGAACTCTCTATGAAAGACAGCATGCTTGGAAATGTAAATGGGTTTGAATCTCTGTTGTATCCTACATTGCAGGAGGCGGTTGTGTGGATATGAGAGCATGGAGCAAGTTCTCTCCTTATTTACATAAATTATTTGTTTCTTCTTTTTCAACTGGAGTTAATTCATACCAAAGTAAAAGAGTTATACAGAATAAGGAACTTCATTAAAAAAGGAAGAGACTTTATTGCTCTCTTTAACAACTCCCTGAATGGAGGCTGTGGTTGTTGGCCTCTTTTCCCAGGTAACAGCAATAGGATGAGAGGTAATCATAGAATCATAGAATCACCAAGGTTGGAAAAGACCTAAAAGATCATCCAGTCCAAGTTCAGTCCATCAATGGCCTTAAGTTGTACCAGGGGAGGTTCAGGTTTGGTATTAGGAGCAATTTCTTCTCAGAAAGAGTAGTCAAGCAGTGGCAGAGGCTGCCTAGGGAGGTGATGGAGTCACTGCTCCTGGAGGTGTTCAAGTAATGAGTAGATATGGCACTGAGGGACTTGGTTAGTTGGTGTGGTGGTGCTGGGTTGATGACTGGACTTGGTGACCTTAGTGGTCTTTTCCAATCTTAATGATTCTGTGATTCTACAACTCAAAGCCCTGTGGTTCAGCATGATGGTCACTGATGAGAGCTGTAAGATGTGAGGAAAGGTAAATGAGTTGTATCCTCCTGGTAACTCTTGCATTTAATAACTAATTGGTGAATAAATAAATAAAATTGAGCACACTGACCAGGCTCATCCATACTTATAAGCTGAGGCTTGTAGATGGGACCTTCATAAAGTGCCCTCCAGCATGGTATTTAACAAAATGCACGAGTTCAGTTGGCAGAAATACTATTTGAAGTACAGTAATTTACTCTATTAAGAATAACATCAGTGTTTGTACTGGCAAGGACTTTTGAACATCAGTCAAATAGTCTTTGCTTGGCTTTAGCACATACGGCCTATAATAATCTTTCCCAGTAGGGAACTCTATTCTGTCATCAGTGTCCCACAGTGTTACAAATCATATGAAAAAAAGACAATGTAGGCATGTTGCCAGAACAGATTTTTATACATAAAATGAATATGAAAAATGTAACACTTTCTTATGGAATCTTGTAATTTTTCTTGTGAAAAGCAGAAATGAACAAGTTTTCCTTCCTTAAGTGGCATGCATCTACTGGGTACAAACATACATGGCTGTATTTTATGAGATGTTTCTCCTCTGAAGCCTGAAGAACAGTGACACAAAAGGCTCTGGCAGCTTCCACTTTGGTTGCCGTAAGTTTTGCTTCCCTCTGATTTCAGTTACCCCGGGCCCCTTTGAAGGTATTGAGTGAAAGCACTGCTACAAAGCTCTGCCACATCCAAAGCAACAAATGAAAAGGTTATGCTGGGGGAGAAGAGTAAAGATGGAGGTGGTGAAAAAGCAGAGGTGGAGGCAGCACCCTAGCAGCTATGCTGCCCTGGACCCCCCTTAGTCTCACTGCTAAATCTGTACTTCCCATCAGCTTCTGGTGGCTGCTGGCATGCACCAGCTGCCATGTGCTGCCCTTCATGGGGAGTGAAGCAGTTTTCCAGCTCCTGATGACATGGTTTTGTTTCAGCCACAAGGAAAAGAGCAGGAGTAAGAAGAAATGGAGGGGAATGATAATAAAGGAAGATGGTTTCTCTCTGCAGCCTGCTATAAACCAACAGTCCTGGCCCTGTTTGTGGTAGCACTTGTATTTTTAGTCTTCAGGGAAGCACAGAAGGGTAAATAGCATTACTGGAATAAATGTCTGGTAACAGTTATTAGCCCGGAGAATTATTACGCGTGCATATCTGAATAACCATATGTATTGGCTCTGAAAGCATCATCCATGTGCAGTAGTCTCTCTCAGCAGTGGTGACACAGTCCAACAGGATGGATCCTAACAGACTGTTAATCAGTCGCCACAGCCCACAAATTGTACTCTGAAAGTGCCTGGTATTAGCCACAACAGTTCCGCAGCAAATGGCATGAATCAGCTGCATGTGTTAAACTGTTCCCACTCTGTTTGCAAGAAGATAGGGGCAATTCCTTGGGCTGCTTCAGCACCACAGTCATTTTAGAAAAAAAACTCAGAGATGGTACTGTTTTTTCCCTCCAAAATAGCGTTAAGAGTCACTCAAAACTCTGCTCTCAAGGTGCAACAGCACCCAACATTCCTTTTCTGGCGACACCATTTGCAGCTTCAGTGCTTCTTGGTGGCAGAGCAAGGAGCCCAACCTGCCCTTCAGAGCAGCCCTTGGCATGGCACTTCTGCACAGCAAAAGGTAAGCAGCAGCCCCATGCTGTGCCATTCTGCTGCACTGCAAAGTGCACACCTTGGCAGTTTGGATACAAATATGCTTATTGACTATCTGAGCCTCTTGCCAGCCATTCTAAGATGATAAGCACATGTTTAATATTCAACATCCTGTACAGTCTGTGAATTGCTGGCCAGAAAGCAAATGAGGGTGCCGTTTTCCACAGAACTTAAAATGTGTGTCCTGAAAATTGGTGGTTTTTTTCCTTTGTTTTTCTATCAGATTCTTTTCTGTTAGAGGAAGTGGTTCACACAGGCATGATCATTGGCGCTGTTCTCGGCAGAAAGGAGATGAGATGCTCACTTTCTTCCTCCTGAGCAAGAGATACAGCAAGGCACCAGTTAGATTCATTGACTGGTCTCTTCTAGTTAGAGGGAGGAGTGCAAGCTTTTGAATTTAAGATATAAATTTCCACATTCTTGAATCCACGGAGTGATAAAAAATGCAAAGGGCGTACAGACAGAGTCAAGAGTCAATATTGAGTCTAATCAGACCTTAATAAATTTAGTTGTATGGTCTCGGGGGCTTTTCCAGTTTCTGCTTAGAAAAGGCATGTGTTGGCTGAGAAAAACACTTCTCAGTGCCAAATTTCTGAGCTGTTTGCAGACGAATACATAGACAGGTATTTTTGGGGAGGGAGAGTGGCTTGTCTAGGTCTGTTAGGTTTTGGCACTGGCATCAAGGACTCTCATCCAAGTGAATGGGAATGTAACCAGCATGGCTTGCAGATAAGCCAGCATCACAGTCCCCTTTGGTGATAGTTTCACCTAATTCCAGACATTGCCCCCGTAGAGAACTATCAATCTTGCCTCATGTTTCAAATCCAATTATAAAAATGTGCTATAAACATCCAACAAGCTGTGTTGTTCTCGGCAAAAGGGTGTTTACGTACAGCTACCCAACTCATTACCAGCATGCAACCGCTAATGAGCGCACAGCCCGTTGTTTGCCACCCGTGGGCCAAGCAGGTGTACTTGCACTAGGTTATAGGTAGGCACTGCTGGTGGCCCTGGGAGCACACAGCCTGCCAGCAGGCACAGCTCTGGGGCCATCATTATGTTAGCAGCGCAGGGAGAAAGGGTAACAAACCTACTTTGGCAGTGGAGGTAATAAATGCGAGCAGTTGTCTCCCTCAACAGGGATAAAAGGCAAGTAACAACTGTCAGACAAAAGCAGGAGAAATTCCCTTCTGTGCTAATGTGGTCACTCCAGCCCAAAGAGAGCCCGCGGCCATGTGGCTAGCTCTGATCACACCGTGACTTTGTTCTTACCAAATTTTGGCTTACATCTTCATGCCCCTAGATTGGCTAGCATCTCTCTTTTCCATTCACTTGTACTTTATTTTCCTGTACATTAGCTTCCTATCCCTACTTCAAGGCCTAGCCCACACCGCTCCTTTCCTTCTTGGCCTCCCCCACAGCAGAACAGTTAAAGCATTCCTTCAGATTAATAAAGCATATTGAAACCTCTCACTGAATGAAAACATTATGTTCTACCAAAATATTTATTTTTCTTGCATCCCCCCTTTTTTGTCATTAATTTCTGTTATGGTCTGAAATACTTCCTTAGCATCTCAACGGTACTCTCTTTTTTTGCCCTTGGAGCAGGGCATCAGGCATTTACTGATTTCCCTTTAAGCTCCCATTAGCCCACCTTTTCTGCTTAACTGAGGGCAAGGGAATTTATTTTTAAGCTAAGGTTGCCATCTAGTGAACAATTGTATAAATACAAACACCTCTTTTTCGGGAAGAGATGGGCTGTAGGAGGGCTTTAAGCTCTTGTTTTCATGGCAGAGTGGAGCTATGGTGTTGAGTTTCGGGGCAAGAATTCAGCTAAGGATAGAGAACTTTCACAAGCTTCTGGGAGGAACCTCAAGGGCTGAGCTTAAAGTTTTAGATGAATGCTGAGACAAAGCTAAGGTTTAAACTGCGGTCTTTGTCAGGACAGCAGGAACCTATGGACAGTGCTGAAATTGCCTGCAAGTAGGAGGGAAACAAAGTGAATCCTCCAGGATAACCTCATCTTCCCTGCATGGGGCTGCATGCAAATAGCGTTCAGGCACAAGCAGTTGTGCAGCCCCTTAGGTATTGCTCCCAGCTGCAGTTCTCATGTGCCGTGTTTATCCCTATAGCCACAAGACGCAGAGGTCTGGATTGCTTCCTGACATGCCTGTGAGGGAGAGGTTTGCTCACCCTAATAAAGGAGTCCCTCTTCTCCTTTCAAAGAACATGAAGCCACGGCTTATAAATTGTCTTCTCCCAGAATGATAGTACAGTTCTTCTTTTGCAGAAAGTAGCCCTTAACCAGTGTGTGATGGTTTTCCACGTAAATAAAAACTCCATGGTCTGTTTGGACCTCCTAATGATACTGGAAATGTAACCAAATCTTCTTCTTTGGGGAAAGGGTGGACAATTTGTATTTAGAAACTGGCAACTTGAGTACAGGAGGTAGTACTGGAATGCTATTTCAGGCAGTTGCCAACTTATGCTGATGTCACAATTCAATAGAGAGCTCTTTCCATAAATATTGAATGCTGGAAGATAAAGACAACGGAGAAAAGCCAAGGCCAGTAGGAAGGAAGAAGCAATAAACCCAGTAATTGTCTATATGCAAATGCAGAGGGTATGGGAAATGAGATCGAAGTGACATTACAGGAAGGAAATTATGATTTGGCTGGTAACACAGAAATGTAATGAGATAAATCAGAGACCTGAAATGTTAATATTGATGGATGCAATCTGTGCAGAAGGGACAAAGGGAAAAAATGAGAAAAGGTTGCACTGCTCATCAAAAGACTGTGTGTAAACTGTGCAGCATAGGTGGACAGGGAAATAAGAGGTAATGGTTACATGTCATGGGTAAAGATGACAATGATACGATACAAAAAGGTAGCTCTGGGTATACATTACTTGACTTGGGACGAAGAGGCTGAGTGAAAAAGTTATCAGAGCTGACAGTTTTGCAGAAAGATGAGTATGACAGAGTCACTGCTGCTATACTGACATCTGTTACTCATATGCACTGGTTTTGGCTTAGATAGAGTTTAGTTTGTATGGTGCTATGTTTTGGATTTGTGACTGATACAGTGCTGACAGCACACAATTGTGTTCATTGCTGCCAAACAGTGCTTGCACGGTGTTAGACCTTTCCAGCTTCTCACAGGGCCCTGCTTTCTTGGAAATGGCTAAACATCTGCCTGCTACTGCACGTAGTGAATGAATTCCTTATTTAGCCTTGCTTGTATGTGTGGCTTTTACCTACTGAACTATCTTCATCTCAACCCAAAAGTTGTCTCACTTCACCCTTCTGATTTCCCTGCACTGTGGGGGAGCGAGTTAGTGGCTGTATAATGTTCAGCTGCCTGCCAGGGTTTTTAATATTCCCTTTGAAGGCACTCCTTCACTGTATAGTGGCAGGGCATGCCTGCAGCACACAGAGTGAGAGCAATGCTAGAGCTGAATGGTTCCAGCACCAGGCTGAAGAGCAAAACGTTGGATTTTATTCCTTGCATTACTGAATATCTAATACAAAAATACTCAGCAGAGCAGAGCTGGAACCCCATGTTGCCTTCTCGCGATTAAGTATTCCATCTGTTAGGCTTTTCCTGGCATCAATGACTCTATGTAACTATTCTGAATCCTGATTGTGCTTTGGAGAAGATCAGCCCTTTCTTTCTTTCATCCCAGTGTGTTTTGCACACTTGTGTTGTTGCATACTCTCTGCAAAGGTCGAGATCCCCTCCAAGCACTGAATTCACATCTCCCAGATGTGGGTTAAATGCCCTGGGGGCTGAGAAACTGCTAATGAGAGATGTCAGCAGCTGATGGGGGTAGCATCGCCACTACATGAATGCTGAGTGACATCCAGTCCTCCCAAAGTGTACGTGCACACACACTCACCTTGACAGGATCTTACTCAGAAAAGTCTGAGGTACTGATAAAAATCCAAATTCAGGTACTTCCAAGGTTATGCTTGAGCTCTTGGAGCTCTGAAGATTTATAGTTTGGATTTAGCAGCACTGCCTTTTAAAGAGTAAGCAAAGATTTCTGACATAATTATTTTTATACTACAAAGAGACGAGACTTAATTGTATATTTGGGAAATGAGATATTTACATTGTATTATTCTGCTTTGATGACAATACTTTTGCTGGGTTTCACTTCCGAGTTAGTGTTTGTGCACAGTAATAAAAGGAAGTTATGAAGTAGGACAAGAGAACTGTAGAGACCATAATACAGCAGTAATCAGGCTGTTTGGACAGTGACAAGAATGATTAATTTAATATATTGTTTGGTTAACAATGGGATTTTTTTTTCTAACTCGTGAATACTTCTCGATATGTTTTAGAAGAATAGGGCAATGTGCTGAAGAAGAAAAGCTTTGCATCAGCTTAATGGCACAGAGGAGCTAAGGGCAAAGGGAAAGCTAGCCCTTCTTCAGGGAGAGAAAGGAACAGTGCCCCAAGAATGTGGACTAACACCAAAATTTAAATGCATGAGTAGATGTTACAAACAGAAAAACAACAACAACAACAACAACAACAAACAACAGAAAAAAACCTACAAATATTCTAAGATAATCAAAGCAGACAGAGGGGGAAGCTGAGAATTAAAAAGGGGGAAATAAATTACATAATTAAGGCTACTGCATGACTCCTACGCTGGTGCCTCTTCTCTACACTACACCACTACTTCCATGAGATTACCTTGCAGCTTTATACTGAATCCTGATAACCCCAAATTAAAGCCCTTCTTATTGAACATCTCTTCCTCTTATAATAACACTGTATAATCAATTAATATTAAGATGTTATAATCACAGAATAAACAAGAGAGTTAGGCAAAGCAGACTATGATAACAAAAGAGAATAAATAGAAGGCTTACCCCTAACCTGGGCTCACTCACAAAACACCAGCAGAGCAGATCTCCAGACGAGATCCATCCCCACTGGCAGCCAGCTCTTAAATAGGTCTAGGAGGGGTGCAGCCAGGCTCCACCCCTTCCTGCAGCACAGGTGAATTGCCTTTGCTCCATGACTGACTCATGGCTCGCCTCAGGTGATCCATCAGAGGTTCAGGCCATGACTCGGCAGTTCCCACACACTTCACCCCTTCACGGCGTGAACCAATGATCAGGTTAACTAAAGGGTAAGCTTTCCCTAATATAGAGATCTGCTATATCGCGACGCTTATACAATTTTTATCGCGACGCGTGTTGGTACAATTCAGGACGAGTGATGATCAGTGGATGTCCATACTCTTCTATGGGCCAGTGCTCGATGATGCGACTGGAGGCATGAGGTGCAGGTCCTTTCTATGTTCCGTCAGCCCCGTGCAGACCATCACCAGGTGTTGCATGTGATCTGACAGCAACACTGGAACGCTTGATGGCATTTTGTCGCTTCCGGTGATCCCGAAGGCTCGAAGACTCATGGGGAGAAATACAGATGTTTCAGAGGTACCAGGAGGGGAAGGTCTGCTCTCCAGGGCAAGATACAGGCCGTATTTCTATCCCGGGTCAACACTTCCGCTTGTACTGGGGCACATCCTGGCTGCCTGTACCACACCTTCTGGCCAGATGTCTGCATAATGATATCAGGCACCAAAGGAGGTGTCCTGATCTGCCACAGGGACATGATGGGGGTCCCTTTAGTGATAAAGATCAGAGTGTTGACCACAGTATCAGTAGGCCATGTACGTATTACTGGAGGGACTACTGAGCCTCCGACCTCCAACAATCTCCCCCAAGGTGCAAGTAGGCCACACCACTTGGGTTCTACCTGCACCTTCCAGGGCCATTTTATTTTATGGGTACCCAGATCTAAATTCTCAGAGGCAGGGAGCAGAATATTATTTTCATTACCAATTTGGGGTCTTACCTGATGATCAGTGCCCGTAATTTGGATGCTAAGTGGGGTGGCCCATGTCATCTGCAACATTCTCAGGGCACTGGGTCTGCCATCTCGGGGTCTTTCATTCAGGTCCTGCAGGGTTTCATACAGTCTTTTCATCCACCCCTGCAGGGACTGGGAGTCTGTCTTCAGGGCAGCCTTAAGAATACCGTTATAACGTTCGATGAGGCCTGCCCCCGTTGGATTATACGGCAGTTGGAATCGCCACGATTCAATGTTATTTTCTTCTGCCCAGCGCTGTATTGTTGCACCGGTAAAATAAGTCCCTTGGTCGCTCTCGATGACTTGAGGTGCCCCATAGGCAGACATCAGTTTAGTGAGTGCCTTGATGGTATATGCCTGGTTTGCTCTTGGTACTGGATAGGCCTGCAGTAGCCCACTTGCAGTGTTGATGCAGGTCAGGGCGCATCTTGCCCCAAGGGAGGAACAGGCCCGATGTAATTGACCTGCCATTGCTGGAGAGGATTTTGTCCTCTAGAAAGATGGGCTGTTGTTTCGGGCAACAATCTCGGTCTCATCTTGGAGCAAGTGTCACAATCCTGGCATGCCTGGATGATATCAGATAGTTGTATGGACAGTCGCCATGCTTTAGCAGCTGCCCACATTGTCTTTTGTTCAGCATGCCGTAGCTTCTGATGCAACCAACAGGTGATGTTCTCAGATGGTGAATTCTCAATCCATCGAACTCGGGCCAGCGTGTCAGCTTCATCATTTCCCAGTGACTGTAGGGGCTGATGGCCAGAAACATGGTAGACATACAGTCCTGTGTTTGACTGTATTTCATATATCTAACCACATGTCTTTGTCCCAGATGGGTCGGGCGTGGATAGTCCATTCCTGGGTGGCCCACTGTGCAATCCAAAGAGGGAGCCCCCAGTACAGAGCCCAACTATCTGTGCAGATGTTCAGGATACCATCACCAGGTTCCTTGGTTATAACCATCCACACGGCTCGCAGTTCTGCCCATTGGCTGCTCTGACCATCCCCCTCATCAAATCAGATTGCCTCAGTGGAAGGATGGTATGCTATTGCTCTCCATTTGCTTGGGTTGCCCTTGCTGACCCATCTGTGTACCAGGCATCTTTGGGGATAGGATATTTTCTCTCCTGAACGGGACTCTTCTCTGGTGGAGCAACCAGTATTTCTTTTGGTGCATCACTGTGATACATAACTGGGCCTAGGATCTTCTGCAGTTCTTCTTTCAAGGGTGATGAAGACAGACTGCTCCTTTGGCTGAGGTAGGCGACCAATCGTGCCACTGTTTGTGCTTGGGCCACCCCTGTCTTAGGAAGGTGGGTCAGATCTTTCACCCACCCCTGAATTGGCAGAGTGGTCTTGACTATAACTTCAGCTGTTTGAGTTATTGGCTCTACTGCCTGTAATGCCAAATAGGCAGCCAATAACTGTTTTTCAATCATACTGTATCTTTCTTCTGCTCCGTGCCAAACCTGAGACCAGAAACCAATGGGGTCTGAACAGAGCTCTGGCATTGCCACAGGCCCCAACCAAAGCCGTCTTGAGTAACATGAACATCCAACTCGGCTGGGAGGGTAGGATCAAATACACCCAATGCCTGGGCTTGTTTAACTGCCAGTTTTGCTTGTTGGAAAGCATCCTGTTTGGTTTTCCCCCAGTCCCATAGCTGCCCCTTTTTTGTGAGTCTGTATAGTGGCCTTAGCAGCTGTGCTAGGTGAGGTATAAAGGAACGCCAGTAACCCAGTATACCTAGAAACTCTTGCAGCTGCTTCAGTGTTGTAGGGATTGGGAATGCCTGAACCTTATCTGTGACAGCACTGGGTAGTACTTTGGTCTTTCCTGACCAAGCCACCCCCAGGAATTTTACAGACAGGCCTGGACCTTGCACCTTTTGGGGATTTATAGCCCATCCCCTCTGTTGTAAATAGGCAGTTAATGAATCCGCTGCCTGTCCTACTGCCTCCAATGAGTCGGATGTCAGCAGGAGATCATCAATATAATGATATAGGTTAACATCATCAGGTTTTGTCCAATCAGCCAGGTCACGCGCCACTAGATTACAACAATATGTTGGTGAATGCACGTACCCCTGTGGCTGGACCTGAAAGCTCCACTGCTTGCCTCCCCACATAAACGCAAATTGATCTTGTGATTCCTCAGCAATTGGGATACTGAAGAACGCATTTGCTAGATCTGAGACACAGTGATAGGTTTTTATCTCCCTACTCAATGTGTCCATTAGGGAGGCAATATTGGGTACAGCTGCATGAATAGGCAGCGTGACCTTATTTAATTCTCTGTAGTCTACTGTCATTCTCCATGTGCCATCTGACTTTCGCACTGGCCATATGGGGGAGTTATATGGGCTGTGTGCAGGTCTTATAATGCCCACTTTTTCTAATTCCTGCACCGTTCTCGATATTTCATCTTGCCCACCTGGGAGTCTATACTGTCTCACATTAGTAATCCAGCACAGTTTCGGCAGGCAAACAGGCCCATGTTTCACATGGCCTCTTAATATTGCCTGCACTGCCCAGATACTGATAGATCTCTGTCAAAGTCTGAGCTCTCCCACAGTTGTCCGGATAGCCAGACCCCATAGAATATCTATGCCCAGGATGTGTTCTTGGACTGGGGCAATGGACACCTTGTACTCCTGCGGTGGGAGATGCCCAACCCCCAATTTTAACCATGTTTGGATGACAGGATAGTCTGTCCCCCAAAACCACTAATCATCACTCTGTCTCCATCAAATTTGGTCAGATCTCCATAGATAATTGATGTTTCTGCTCCAGTGTCCACCAATGCCATAACTCTCTGAAATTTTTTTCAGGACCAATAAATTGTTAATTCTACATAGGGCCTCTGGTCCCGTCTGGAGACCCCAGGGGGACTAACATCCCTTGTCACACTATAAATTAAGCTATGGCCAATTCTTTCGCGTCTGGTAGCTCAGGCATTGTGGCCTGAGACGGCTTTTTTTTTTTTTCCTATTAGGAACAATGAAATCTTCTAGGTTCCATGTCATCGTTGGTATTCTTTCTATAACCCTTACCCTTGATTTCTTAGGGTAGGTCTGAAATTTTGGATTGTCCTTTAGTTGTCTCTAGAGCTGGAGAAGGACATAGTTGGGCTGGCGGTCAATCTTAGCAAATTGGACGCCAGCCCAAATTAAATCATTAAACATTTGTTTTCAGGAGACCCTTTTGGGTCCTGATTGAGGAGCTTGAGTAGCTGGCACTTTGGTTTTACTTACCGGCAGGACCTCTGCTTCTTCCAACGTCCAAGTGCTGCGCCTAGTCCGCAGGCATTCTGTTCCTCCTAGGTCAGCCACTAACTGGGCAGCCTTCTGGACTGCAGCTTCTGAGGCCACCAGGGGATTTAATATAGAGAGTAAAGTACCATAGAGATGAGAGGGAGCTTGCTGTAGAATCAAGTCTCTCATCCCTTCTGAAAATTTGACTATATCAGGGCCATCAAATGTGTCTTCACAGATAGCTTCCCTTACGCCCAGCTCACAGATATAACTCTGAACATCCTGCATGGAGGACTACATCCCTGTATGTAGCAGTATATTGGATTTATTCGGCCATACCATACGGCAGGCTGCCATTAACCATTCTATTATATAACAGTTTTCATCAAGATACTGATTACCCGCATATAACCTTTGCCTGAGAGCAGGATGGCAGTCATGGTGGCCAGCTTGGCTATTTCTGGGCCATTCACCAAAACACTTTCTGCCCCAGAATCCCACAGTCTGAATAACCAAGCCGGCACACTTTCTCTAGGCTTCTGCCGAAATTGCTGTACTAAATCCATCAATTCTGTTGCCGTGTATGGTTGGGCTGTTACATGTAAATAAGTCTTGGCAGGGGCCACTGATCAGGCAGCACCCCTGCTGGTCTGTTCTGTACTTTTTTTGTTTTCTGAGTTATGACAGGATGGACTTCTAGTGGATCGGTAAAAGTCAGATATTAGAAATCTAATTTGGATTTTTTATTTTCCTGATGAAAATCTGTTGATTCAGGAACCTGGTCATTGTTTATTGAAATGTTACAAACTTGGCCCATAATAGCTCATAACAGGGAGATCCCACAGATCCTGGGATCTGCCCTGGAATCATTTTCTCTAGAGGAGTATTGTTCTCCCCCTTGACCCATTTATAGAAATTCCAAAGAGAAGACATGATAAAAATTTTAGTATATTTGGCTTGCCTGGCTCACCAAGTGTATAATCAATTAATATTAAGATGTTATAATCATGAAATAAACAAGAGTTAGGCAAAGTAGACTATGATAATAAAAGGAGAATAAATAGAAAGCTTACCCCTATCCTGGGCTCACCCACAAAACTCCAGAAGAGGGAATCTCCATTTGAGATCCCCCCCCACTGGCAGCCAGCTCTTAAATGGGTCTAGGAGGGGTGCAGCCAGGCTCCATCCCTTCCTGCAGCACAGGTGAATTGCCTTCAGCTGTGCTCCATGACTGACTCACTGCTCACCTCAGGTGATCCATCAGAGGTTCAGGCTGTGACTCAGCACTTCCCATACAAACATGTATGTGCTCCTACACAGGCACAGAGTATCTCCTCTATGAAACAGTGCTCTCAGACTGAACACAACGGTATTTCTAGTTTGTATGTGTCATACAGTAAGCCTGCTACTGTATCTTTTAACCATTTTTTAACTTTTACACACTGTATGTCATAAATGAAATATAACCTGCCCCAGTATGGTCCATTCCAATTGCCCTAGTGTAATAATACTATAAGCTTTTATTCTCTGACAATATTAGGTAGCTTATGTTCAGATTCTGCAGAGTATTTCCAAATAAATGACAATAGTAGTAATTATAAAAATCACCATTTTATTTGGATGTGCAGGAACAGAATGAAATACCAGGTTGCAGTTCTGCTGGAGTAACATAAGCTCTGAGTCAGCCCCGTCACAGCTTGAATGTGAGAGGCAGCTGTTCCTTCTTAGTGCTTATGAATTTAAGCATAAATTATGATGCAGAGAGTATATTTATGAACAAATTGCGCTCACCTGCACTGTGGACTAATGACTTTCAGAAAGCTAAAATGAAATTAGTGTCAAATGCAAAAGTTCGTGTGACTTACAGAATCTCTGTAACACATGATCAGGATCTTGTTGACATTCACGTGGCTTGGAGGATCTCTTGTTCATGTTCTTGTGGCTTGGAGGATCTTTTCTTCATGCTCACATGGCTTGGAGGATCTCTTGTTCACATTCACATGGCTTGGAGGATGTCTTGTCTATGCTCATGTGGCTTAGAGGATCTCTTGTTCTCTTTGGAGCTGTACATGAAATGATTGACAATCATCTCAAACAATAAGTTGTGATTAGGAGCAACAGGAAAATAAAGATATCTGCAGCATTGTGCTGTGCAATATGTAGGCCAGGTCATAACATCACAGTTGTCATACTGCCAGACTGCAAATAGAAACAGGAGGAATAAAACTCCATAAACCACACAAAGTCAGGCTTCCTTCTGTTTTGGCTTTGTTCCTTTCTTCAAAAAAATGGTTTGCTTGTTTGACAGTGGAATTACATTAAGGCCTTTCATCATAGAGAGTGCACTGGGGGTCTCCCCCTGTAAGTAGTGTGGGATTGAGCCCTGATACAGCACACTGGCTTTCGGACACATGTGTCACATGTGAAAGTTAATAAATGAGAAGCATGGGGAAATGTACAGATGCTACTCAGAAGAACATCTTTTCTTTTAAGATTGGGTACTGCTTCCTTATCTCCCAGATGCACACAGGCAGAGAAATGGCTGATCCATTCCAAGGCTCCTCCTGTTCTGGGATGAAGGCGATGCCCTTTGTCAGTGACAGGAAATGTAGTGAGCTGAAGGGAAAGCTTACGGAGAGGGTTTAGCCCAGTGAGGAGAAAACACGTTTTTCTAAAATGGTAAAAAAGAAAATAGGAATGCGTGATAATTTTACCAGCCATGTGACAGAGATATTCTTATGGAATTATATGAATTAATGAAAGTGTTGAGTAAGAAATCTCCAACTTCATTTCTCAGAGAAAAAAACAACTCTACATGCACAAAGACAAAGCTGAATCAGGGTTTAGTAATTTAGGATCAGCTGACATGCTGAGCAAAGCAACAGTAACTTACATAGCTTAAAATCTTTTTGCCCCAAATTCTTAAAAAGTCTTAGGTTTGTAAGGTGCAGACTAGATGCTGTACTAGATGGAATAGCCTAGAATTTTCATGGAACTACACCAAAGTGGGGCAGTTACGTATCCATTAGCACTGGCAAATTCTGGTGCAGTTACAGATCCATTAGTATAGTAGATTGTGATTTACATGTCAGAAGTTCCTCTCAAACACCGACTTTTCTGTCAAATACACCAACTTTGCACTTCAAACTCTTCTTTCTTGTCCAAGATTCTCCCAGCCAGTATGTTTAGCTTTAGCCCAATAATACATTTTAATTCCACTATTTGCTGTCTTTTCCCATTATACCAGCTGTGGGTCTGTACTCTTTTTTTCTCTCCCCAGATGAATTTAATTCAGCTGCTGTAGCAGAACAAATGCTGGATTTAGGTAAAATAACAGAGTTCAAATTCATTTATGCTGATATTTTTGTTTAGATCCAAGCGGGGACAGCTGAAGACCACAGTTAACCCACAAAACTTGGATTTTCTTTTTTAATATTAATCATTTATTATAATGATGCCTAAAAATTAACCAAAAATGAAGTTTCATTCACCAGACACTGTACAGAATTAATCTTTGTTCTTTGTCATCTGAATAATCTTTGGCACTTTTCCTCCTACATCTTCTGTTCCCAATGACCTATAAAACCCATGTAATAATTGTCAGTTGTTTCTTCTTACACTGTGAATGGGATGCAGGTCTCACCCACAGTCATGAAACGCCTCCTTTCTCTCTCTTTCAATCATTCATAAAACCCCAAAAATCTCACAATCAAATGTTCTTGCAAGATTACTCACACAAAACCACACCAGGAACACAGGCTCCTCCTACTGCTTGTCGTGCTGATCCTGAATTAATCTGTGCAAGTTCACATCTGGGGATTTGAATTCAAACTCCTTCCATAGAAATTCAAAGAGGATCAGATCTGAGGGTCTGGTTTTGCACAACTTTTAATCCTAACAATTTTGACCAAATCCGAGGCTCTGCTACAGAACTGTGCAGTTTTAAGTAGGGCACTACTAACACATTCTAAGCTGAAAATAGGAAGCTGAGAGTGACATATGCAGCTGCCACATTCATTAGTAAAACATATTTTATTAAGTAAGCATTGCAAGAACATAACTTTTCTCTCAGTCTGCTTCTACATTGTTACGTCTTCCAGTTTCAGTGGAGTTATACCCAGTTCACCCTGGCACAAGTAGAGAAGGATTCCACGTTCAACACTGGAAATAGCATGTTCATATACAGAGAGCAGAGTTCTACAGCTGGGGAGGAATAACTGCGTGCATCAGTACAGCTTAGGGGCTGACCTGCTCCCAGGCAGCTCTGCGGAGAAGGACCTGGGTGTCCTGGTGGACAGCGGGTTGGCCATGGGCCAGCAGTGTGCCTTTGTAGCCAAGAAGGCCTGTGGTATCCTGGGGTGCATTAAAAAGGACAAGGGGCAGTGGGCACAAACTGGAACATTCGAAGTTCCATATGAACATGGGGAAAAACTTTTGACTTCGAGGGTGACTGAGCACTGGAACTGACTCAGAGAGGCTGTGGAGTCTCCTCTGGAGATTTTCAAGACCCACCTGGATGCTTTCCTGCAACCTAATCTGGGGAAGCTGCTTTAGCAGAGGGTTGGTCTTGATGATCTCCGGAGGTCCTTTCCAACTCCTGCTATTCTGTGATTCTGTGATACAGGCAGCATTCGTTCCCTTTTGCTCTCTGTTCTTTGAAAAGAAGATTCCCAACTTTTACCTTTAAGTAATTCATTGCCTCAGTCATCCCCAGTGAGGATTGGGTTTGTTGGTTTTTTTGTTTGTTTGTTTTTCATTGCTGAGTAAATTTTCTGTTTACTGTCACTGAGCAGCCTGTTTTTGTAGAGCATGCTTTACTAGGAAAAGAGTTGGGATTCTCATCAGAGCTTTTCAGCTTTGCCTTTATTGACTCCACATCTTACAGGCAGCAAAAGCAAAATCATTTGCCACATCCACGTCAACAGATATACATAAAGACAGTAGTGTAAATCCAGTCGCAAACGAAGGTCTTTTTCCAGCCTGAGTTCGCATCTGTTCGGCTACATCTCAGACGAATGCAGCTCCCTTGGCCACAGATCCCAAGTGCCGTGGGCCCCGCCTCCAGCACAGGCTGCACTGCTGCGGGCGGCCACCAGAGGGCGCTGCCGTCGTCCCAATGGCCGTGCCGCGGGTCCGAGCACCCCCCGCGCGGCAAGGCTCCCCGGGCACCCCCCGCCGGGAGCCGTGCCGCTCTAGCCCCTGCCCAGTCCGCAGCCGCGCCCCGTGGGGTTAGAGGCAGCCGAAGCAGGTATTCTGCCCACCGCCCCCAGCTGCCATGAAGAAACGTGCAAATCTAATTGTGCTGAACGGAAACGTACATCTTCATCGCCGATTATAATGCGGAAGAAGATTACTACATGTTTGGCACGTAATGGCCAACGTTGAAATGTGATGACACGCTAGTATGATGTACATCTCCATTAGGAATGATAAATCAAAGGTTATTCATTTCTGCTTGATTTATTCCTGGGAAACGCTGCCCAGGGAAATCTCGACTTCCGTCCCCAAATCAAACGGGGTGCCGCCCGCGCCCTCTGCTGGCCGCACTTGGGAACTGCCGCCCCGCGGCGCCTTCCCCAGGTGTTACTTCTGTGCAGAACGTAAGCGTTTGTTTTTTTCTCGTTATCCCGTCTACCAACATCGCAGTCTGTGATATTTGAAGTAATATAATTCATTGTCTTTTCTTGTATTTTATCCTCGGTTTCAGAAGTAGACTGGATAATACTTAATCCTGTGAAATCTCTCTTCAAAACCAGAGGCTTTAATCTTGCTGGTAATCTTTTTCTAGGAATACAGCAGAAAACTGCACAATGTCTGCACAGTTTATTACTGAGCACAGAGGAAAGGATTTGTATTTTCTGAGTTAGATGAGAGATGCAACCTCGTGGGTATATGTGAGCAGAATCTAGACCACGTGAGAAGTATTACTGGGACTGCATTTAAATTTTTGGCTTACTTGATGGTTTCTCCTAAGCAGCTTCCTATAGTTGTCTGCAATTAATAGCTGCAAAGAGAAAAGCTAAACAGGAGATGAGAGGAAGACAGTGCCTGGTCTTCTGCTAGCTAGCATTCTCTGTGCCCCCAGCCCTGTGCCCACCTTGCTTCCTGACGCTGGGCGCAGCATACCGTGCTATCTGTCACACGACTGCGTGGCAGCATCGACTCTGACCTCTGTTACATACAGGTAAAGCCTCAATTTTTCAGCTGCTCATACAACCCCACACTCAGCTCCTACATCATCCAGCTCTTAAGGTGCATCTTCTTCCACTCTCCC
This sequence comes from Centrocercus urophasianus, assembly GCF_019232065.1. NCBI lineage: Eukaryota > Metazoa > Chordata > Aves > Galliformes > Phasianidae > Centrocercus > Centrocercus urophasianus. The sequence continues at coordinate 50,556,808 of NW_024884475.1, forward strand.
TCGCAGCTAAAATCCTTGCCTAAGTTCTCATTATTTAAAAGCTAAGTTGCTGCAACATCCTTTTCTCTGGCCCCGACACAAGCCCTAATCATACTGAATGCTGCTGCAGCTTCAAAGATCATTTTCCTAGCCTGTCACTTTGAACGTGTCACCCCTCTCCTGGCATCCCTGTACCACCTCCCCCTCCCCTATCTCGCATCAACATAAGCTGCCTATCTTCATTCTCAAGGCCTCCTGGGACCCCACCTATCATCTCTCATTGTCAGGAGGCGCAAACAAGGAACAGAGCAGCTCCAGTAACTGCCCTGCCTGCTGAGCAGGCTTTCAGCTCTGCTGTGCTCTGTCCTTATGTACCTTTTTAGAGTGGGATATGGGTCAGCAGGACTGGTCAGGAGCAAACTAAGAGACCGCTGTTAAACACAGCCCAGAATGCTGGCAGCTGTAACATTTAAACACTGCTGGCACCTTGAAATGTACCCTCTCCTTTTGTCCAGTGTTGCCATCCTCCTGCATTCTCATCCTCATTTTCTCCTCTGTGGCCTCTCTTATACTGAGAGGTATGCTGTGCAAACACTCTTGGATTTGTTCTGGTAGCTCTCCAGAATGTCCTTAAAGCCCTCCTTTGCTGTGACATCTACAAAAGCTTTGACAACCTTTATGCTGCTGGTAAGGTAGTGCTGCTGTCAGCTGCACTGAGCATTCTCATTTCCTTTATTCGCCATCTGTCTTTTTGTATTCGTCTGTGGTCTTCCCTCCTCTATTTAGTTTGTAATCGCTTTGGGACAGGGCCATCATTCTGTTCAGTGTTCACACAGTGCTTCAGACAATATTTGTGGTTAGGGTTCCTGCGTGGTCTAATAACACCGACAATAAATAAAAACAGTAACGGGCTGTGGCAGGTGCTCTCTTTTTGCATAGATCTCATTGATCTCAGGCTGTGGGCAGAGCACACCGCATGGATGTGGACTGTATCTTGTGGGTATCCGAGCAAAGGGCAAAACAGAAGAGCAGCGCCGCGTGTTCCGCTCTAAACGCCGGCCAAAATGCCGTTAATCAAAGTCCCTTTCTGTGCTTTGGATTTTTGTTTTGTCAGGCAGCGTACAGCAGATCCTTTTAGCTTCATATTGTTTTCTTTGAGAAAAGGGCAGGGCAGGGGGAAGAAGGCTGAAGTTTATGGGCTTTTGTTTCTTCAAGAAAAATACAACAGGAGAGCTATAAACAGCAGGAGGAATTTAAGGAAGCGAAGACATTAGAAGATCTTTAGACCTCTCCTTTTGCTCTTCATACACGGTAGAAAACTACTTTAAAAACCTAATCTTCAGCTATTTTGGTAGCCAGTAGTAAACGGAGACATTGTCTTAGTTTCCTAACCTATAAATGGAGGTCTTTTAAAGAGGTAAGTTAAACCTCTTGCTTTAACTGACACAGGTGCTTTAACCCTTTAACTCTTTTTAAAGTCCTTTACAGACAGACAGAAATGTGTCATGAATTGTTTTTGTTATGGCTTGAATTCAGTTTTATTAGCAAAACGGGTTTAAATCTTCTTCCATTCTGCAATCTGCTCTGACCAACATGTAGCCGTGCTCAGTGCCTGCTGGGGAGAGGAGAGGGTACGACTTGGCTGCGTTGCAGAACGCTCCGAAGGGACTCCGTGTGGCTCTGAATTGCAGAGTTGTCCACAGAGAGCTCTCTTTAGACTGATATAGCTCATAAAGTGAGCAATCTTTGGGATCAGCTCAGAGTCCAAATTACAGAAAAGTGACTTAAAGTGCCTTAGTGATACCAGTACAACACTGCACCTCTGTGGTTCAGGGTACCAGCCAAGAATGGACAGAAAAGGATCACTGGAAGTAATAAAGCAGAGTGCAGTGTTACAAATTCTGCATCAAAGTACTGCATGAACAGGACAAGTATCAAGTGGGATATATAGTAGGATGCTCCAAAAGTAATGCCTTCTATTTATTTCCATGTAAACCGAAACAGATATAAAGGGCACAATAACACAGTTTGATAGAACAAATTCTCAGCTACAAAACACTAGTTTTCAATACAGTCACAACCATTAGCTGTGTATTTTTGCTGGTGATGTACAAGAGCCTGCATACCACGCTTGTACAAATCTGCACTAGTGGAGGTGACCCACTGTTGCTGTCACCACAGCTGAAATGCACCACCCAACACCTCACTGTGCTCACATTCACTGTTTGGTCTCCAGAAACGTTCAGCAAGCATTAATAAATGTCAGTGGGTGCCATTTTTTCCTGTAGGGAGGAGTTAAATTACAGTTCATGCACATATCCATATCAAACACCATTCTGTCAGAGTGCCCCTCAGCTGCCATCTATTTCACAGCAACAAAATGTAGCAGAATACTGGCAAGAAGGTTCAACCTCAACTTCATGGACCAGTGTCGTAAAATAGGAGGGATTACTTTCGGAGCAGCCTTCATAGAAACAGTATAAAAACCACAGAAGGTTTTAGTGGCAATAACGCCCTGCATTTTATTTAGTGCCTTGTAATCGGAGAGCTCCTGAAACACTTTCAGAGTAGTGATTAAGGAAATGGAGACATTCCACTGGGTTACAGAGGTAATTAATGATTAGAGATTATTAATGAAAGACAAAAAGAGCCCTGAAGGAAGACCACATCACTGAGCATAACGGAAACCAGGATGAGGAATGGAATGGACAGGATGATGTAGTAGATATCTGTAACACAAGATACAGGAATGTAGTCAGAACATTTAGCCCCAATTTATATATGTGAGAAACACGCAGCTTCCTCAGAAGGAATTTGAATACTTTTTCCTGTCTATCAGCCTGACCTCATCTTTAAGCTAACCCTGTATCAGTAGCTTGGATTCTTTTCTCTCCTGTCACTAATAGTCAGACCTGGGCAGGACCTGACAACTCAATAGCAAGTTGGCATTCCTGTAGATGTCACGGGCTGTCCCACAGTAACATTCAATTCAGGAAATATGGAGCGATATTTGTTACGTGCTTTGGAAAGTTGGTTGGTTGTCTTTTTGGCAGCACTTAGTACATCAGTTCTAGAAGTGGAAGAAAACAGAAAGTGTGGCAGTTAAGAATGAGACTGAACAAGCACAAGGATCTTATAGCTAGATGGTAGACCAGGAGCCAAAGTGAAGGCATTTATTTATTGTCTCAATCAAATGGAAACCTTAGCTTTTTCTTTTTCCTGTTATTAATCTTCTGACATAGAAAACATTTACACTCCCTGTGGAACTCCTCCAAGTCAATCCATTCCTGTAAGGAAACCCAACCTTTAGTACTTTGTAATAAATAAAACATTGGGAATAAAGATGTACAGCAACACATTATAACGAATATTACCAAAAAGAATGCACAGATCTGTTCAGTAATACCTCTGGAAAATTCTTCTACTGATGTATCTAAGCACTTAAGAATTAACAATTGAGCGTCTCACAATTACTAATGGATGTTAGGCTCTCATGACTCAAAAGGCAGAAAAGTATATTGCCCTTTTACAGATTTGGAACTGAATGGTCAGTAGCTTGTCCAGGGCCATACATACATCTTTTGGTGGGAGCAGGAATTGGAGTCAGGATTTCTGTATCCCATCCCGGTACCTGAAGCCAACTTTTCATTCATTGAGAAATGTATATGGCATCATTTAGGAAAGGATGGTGATTTACATAATGTTCTTTGGCATTTTTAATATCCCAGGTTTTTGTAGGCTTGACTGGGAAATAATGGAGAGTTGGGAATTAGCTGAGCCTTTAAAAGGAGCTGCTCTCTAGTCTGCTAGGTGTTTGCCATAACCTTAGGAGCTGCACACAGCCCTGTTACAACCTGTGTATATGCAGCCTACCCCACAATTAAAAGGTTCAGGAAAGGTTCAGAAACGTGCTTTGCAGTGCATTTAAAGGCAGCTTGCTGCATAGAGCGTGGTTGGGAAAATCCTCAACAAGCAAAGTGATTAAAAAAAAAACCAACAATCAAATGCAGAAAGCCTCCCTCTGGCCAAGCTCTACAATAGCAGACAGCTCATGGTCGGGTCTGCACCCATGTCTAAGTTCTCCAACCTATACATAAGGGAGCTCTTAAGCACTCTAGCCTTAAATGCATAAGCAATCCCATCGCCTGGGGGTGGGGAGCCGGGTGGAATATTCAAGTGCTTTGCTGGGTGCCTTACTGTAGGCAGTTGTATTTCTGAAATCCTGGCCCGCCGGTGTTCTGTACAGCATCCCAGATATTTGGGTCAGAACGCTCCCATGAGGGATGCTTTCTCTCAACTACTGGCAAACCAAGCGAAACAAACCAAAGGGAACGGCCGCATGGCACCCTGCCCCCCACCAGCCTTTCTTACCCCCAAGGTTAGTTTGGGACCTGCTCTGTTCTGAATGGCTGTTGATACGAAGTCATGCTCTTTTCCTTTTCATGTCACTTGTTTAAAGAGGAATTTTGAAGCGGTTGCTTACCGCAGCAATGCTTGGGAAGAAAAAGAATAGCGAGTGTATTTTCAGAATGCCCTTAGCAGCTTTCTTTTTGTTTTGTTCCTCTCCAAGCCCCTGCTATTCAAGTTCTCCTCAGAGCACTAACAGCTAAATTGTTCTATGCACACAGTTCCCATTAGCAAGAGGAGTCATGCACATCATTCCCATGAACTACTTTAACAGCATTGCTCTATATGACAAGATGTGCCTCAACCAGAGAGGATGCTAGATAAATTTTAACCACACAATAGTCTCATTTTAGCCCATGTTTAAAATAGCAGTGGGATTTTTAAAATGTACCCTCCCACTTTTTGGCATCAGTCATCTTTGTCTTTCTGGTTTAAGAAATTAGATATGCCAGAGCATAACAAATCTGCATTAGAAGCACGGGCTTTGCTGCTTTACAGCAGAGAAAAATGGGGGGGTGGCTGACGTTTGGATTTACCATGCCATAACAATCCACAGACCCTAATTTATCAGCGAGTTCACATCCTTTACTTTTTATTAATTGCATCGAAATTTCCGTCAATTATTCAAACTCTCAGTACTCATAACTCATTTCACATCTCTTGCTCTATACAATCTGAGGTCCGACTGTGCTTAGATTCATATATGGAAAGACAGCATGATTTCTTTACATGGCAGAGACTCCCTTGAAATCTCCCTGCCCCCTGGTAAAGGTTTAGTTTAATAAGAATTAAAGTATGTCTCTGACTAACTCTCACACAGGAAGCGTATCAATTTCATGGGTCAAATGAAGATCAGTCCAAGTGTAATAATAAATATATATGCTCTCATCACATGCATTGACACTGACTACACAGTATAAAGGAAACAGAAATAGTTATGTTGAGTAGGGTGGGAGGAGGTAAAAACAAGTTCTTCTCTAATGTCAGACAATTAGTTTCTGATTTATTTCTCAAAGCACATCAGTGGGTAAACCTTGCAATTTCATCTTAGCTAGAGTAGCTGAGGATGGCATTACAGAGAGCTCATAAAAATTTAAAACCATTTCCTAAGTCTAGGAGACTTTTTTCTCCTCTGTTATCAATGACAGTGAATGCTGGTGTCTAGATGTGGATGCTGTAGTAAAAATAGACCCTCTTTTGGATTAGTTTTGTTAGATTGTGTTTTTTTTTTTTTTAAATTATCATTATTAAATTATTGGACTGCTTGCTCTTCATGGCTAGAAAAAGTGCTTGGCAATTACATGGGTGAACACCATCAATACCAGTAACCAGAAAAACAAGCTAAAAATCCCAGTTTCATAGTAAAAAGGTACAAACTGTGTATCTTAACTAATTCCATGCTCAAAATGGCCATGCAGCTCTGCTCCAGTGCAGGGATATAGCTTTAAGAGCACAACAGCGTTCAAGGTGGAGTGCCCCCCAGCAGCTGAAATTCTCCAGGCAGTCCTGAACATATACTCCGAATTTTGGGCAAGGCAAAAACACAGAAGTTCCCCAAATTGTTGCATATTACCACCATCCGTCATAACAGAGTCTTTGGGGTCAATGTCTTTTCTTCCCCACTTGATGTTATTTTCATATCCTTTTATCACCACCTGGGAGCCTGTGAGAAACTGCACAGCAACAAACCAGTGAGTTTATGCAGCAGAGAGCTGCGGTATGGACAGAAGAGAGATTCCAGGAGGCTTATTAAACCATCACAAAATGATTAAAAATTGGTGACCATCTTTTTTTAATTGGCTCCTGATTGAAGGGTTAATAGGAATTCTAATACCTGTGTTAAAAAAAAAAAAAAAAAAGACATAAAGAAAACAGCGTAACATGAAATAATTCATATTGTCTCTGTGTAAATGAGGCAATAAATGCCTGAAACACGAAGCTCTGTCTGACTTCACAGCAGGGCCTGGTGCTTAATTGAAAGTCCTAACTAGACCCATTTATCAAAGAAATCACTCAGAGGGAAATTTAATTATCACAATTAATCTATATTTTTTTAGAAAGTCTCAGTAAAGCACATTGAAAATTTCTTTGGGAAGAACGCTGTCTCTATTTCCACACCTCCAGCGTGAGCCTGGAGTGCTGCAGATGAGTGCTGCAATCGCACCTGGAGGAGCTGATAGCAAAAAGAGCAAGTCTGTGTGGGTAGCAGGGCAGTGCCCTGCTGCGTGAGCGTGAAAGGCCTGAAGAAGCATGCAGGTCTGTGCCATGGTAAAAACCCCTTCAAGTTTTTAGGACTCCTGGACTTTGGCATGCAGCCGGTGAAGTCAGGACCTTACTCCTCACCTTACAGAGCGTGGAGCTCCAGCACTTACCTTGGATGCAAGGTGCAAGGAACAGGCACTCCTGCAGTAGCTACAGTGGAGGGCAGAAATGGGACAGGGAAAGCAGGGCCATGGATTTTCTTTCGTTTAGTGTGAATTGCAGCCTCACTCCTGATCCTGCTCCCCAGGCTTAAGGGGAGTCTGTTATGCATGCCCAGGTAGCACCATCTTGGAATCATAGAATCACCAATGTTGGAAAAGACCTCCAAGATCATCCAGTCCAACCATCCACCTATCACCAATGCTTGTCCACTAAACCATGTCCCTCAGTACAACATCTGTGTGTTTCTTGGATGCCTCCAGGGACTGTGACTCCCTGGGCAGCCTGTTCTCCTGACCACTCTTTTAAAGGAAGAAGTTTTTCCTGATACCCAGTCTGAAATCCTTCCCTCCTCTTCTTAGGAGTCAGGGAGCATCAGAAATGATGACCCATGTTAACACTTCTGTGCATGCTCTTTTCCACTCTTCTTCAGTGGGAGAAGTTGTAGCTTGCTCTCCCAATATCACTGAAGTTCTTTTCTGCCTTTTCTTCTGTGCTTCCGACATTATTCAGGTTATACCAATCACCATATGGGAAGGAAACAACTCCAGAGCAGGCTGAATTACTGTTTAATTGGGCATCCTGTGAAATAAACATTGTGACTTGGATAAGATTAAGATGTGAGTCACGAGTCGGGTGAATTTTCAAGTGTTGGAGAATGCACTGAGGGAACCAGGGAGGGACAGCAAGGAGAGAGCAGCCAGGAGCGGTGCTGGACATGGCAGCTTGCTTTCCCAAGGCTCAGATGAAAGCTCCAGGGGGCAGGATTGGGCAAAACAAACAATAGTTCCTTTGTTAAGAAGAGTCACATCATCCACCAGATTTTCTTTAGCATTCATTTGCCTGTGCTGTGCCCATCTGTGAACACTCTTTGGCATTGCCCTGGTGTCCAGTCCAGCTTGGTTCTTAGATATTGGCACTTGGGAGCGCTGTAAAGGACCCTGCCAGTAGGACCAACATCTTCTCTGCACCCTGCATTTACATTTGACACTTTGCAGTACTTCTGGACAGCAGTTGTACTGGAAGAAACAAGTGACACACATAGATGTGAGAACTACATTGTAGAACTTCATTAAAATAGGAATGCTAAAAGTATAACTGACCGTCCCCACCAGCCTCACTTGATTTATCTGCATAAACCCGGTGCTGCATTTAGGGACAGAGCTCCTCACTCAGCCACTAAAACACCCCCCTCTCCCCCCCAAAAAGCTTACCTAGGTTCAGATATCCTTGGATTGCTTTCTGCTTTGCCTCCCTCCCTGGCATAGCAGGAGGTGGCTGGGGTGGAAGGCTGTGGTGGAGGGAGGGTTCCCCTGTTCTGCACTGCACCTGAGCTGGGGGAGGTCACAGCTAGCAGCCATCTCCCAGCAGTGGCTGCATACCAGCCTATGACAGTTCCCTGTGCTCTCTGCTCCTCAGGGTATTTATTGTGCCTCAGAAATTGCAAAGGTTGTTGGCTTGCCATTTACCACCAGGTGGCCTAACTATTCCACCGTTCATGAGGAACCAAGCCTCCATTAGAGAACAGCAGCTGGAACTTTTTAAGCTTTGCATATTTTTCTTACCAAGCCTCCACCTTCTCCCCTTCCTCCACATTCAGATGATTAAAAGCGAGCAGGGCTGCTCTTGTTTCTCAATCCAAACCTTTTCTCAAAGGAATTGAGAAGAATGGTGCCTCCAGCCCTAGCCATAGAACCCGAGCTTAACCACCTCAACCTACCGCTTAGTCTGAAAGTACTCTTACCATAACTACACAAATAACTGGCACTTTTCCCTCAGTAGCCAGACATGAATTCATTTCTTTGTTGCCTCAGGTATGTCTCTGGTAGCTGGTTTTGTGACCTCCCAGTTCTGCACCAACCATGTATGCAGGGTTTAGGGCTGTCCACGAAGCAGCACAGAATGGATTCTGTGGGCCAGAGCATTAAACTTGGTAAGAAGGAGTTGATTTTTAAAACTACAGACAGCTGGGAATGTGAGCTGTGCCCCCACTTTGTAGATCCAGGGCAGCCATTTGGGACCTGGCTGAGCTAACAGCTCCTCAGGCGAAAGGGGAGTCGGTATTACAGCTCTCTCATCTCTCTCTGTATAGTCACGGACTGACCTCACATCTTTGGCTGATAGGAGCTGAATTTAATGATCTAAAAGGGGGAAGGAAGATACGTTCAGATGTTTGTCTCGGATTTCTTGGTGAGAGGGGTGGGGAAAGCTCTATCTGGTGTCTCAGCATTGTGAAGTGAGAGTGAACTGCATAGACGCCAGTGGTGTTACACACAAATTCCGGTGGTCAGAGGTCATCAGACGTCTTCTTAGGAAAATGGTTTCAGGAGCAGATGAGTTATTTCAAGTTCTGTAACACTAAGTGCTTAGTTTTGTATTTTCTACCATCTCTGTAATGTCTGAAAGGTTCGGAAGGTACCTTCAGAACAAATCTCAGCGACTGAAACGATGAACTGAGCTGGTTTATTTGGATAAAACATCTATGATTCATTTGTTTACTCATCTCCGTAATGATGCATTTCTGTTTTGATGTGAGTGGGGACAGCGTACAATGATGGCAAGCACAGACATCATGTCAGAGCCCAGCAGTAGAAGCAACTTTCCCAAACGAGGTCAAATGAGCTCTTAAACTGGTGCCTGACAATCCCAAATCAATGGCCATAGTCTCTGAATGTATCATAATACATTTGCAGCACAAGAGATAACTCCATCGGGGAGATTTTCCTAAAGGGATGTGGTGATTGAACTTTCAAAAATACCAGTCATTTGGAGAAAATTTCAAGAGTGTTAAAATTACTTTGGTAAATGGATTTGTTACAAGTAACTAATACGTAGAAATTGGTAGAGGCTTCCAGTTGCATCACAAAAATGTTGTGAAGTAACACTGGCTGTTTCAGCTGCTTTAACCTAGCCTTGGGCACTGAAGAGCCCAATTCTGATCATTTGCAGGATAAGCAATCAAATTCAGGGTAACGAGACCTCAGCCAAGGCATTACTCTGGATTTACACCTCTGCAGATAGAATCAGATGCTATCTGCTAGTCTATGCATCCTCTGAGAATAAAATTAATTTTGAATTCTTGTATCATCTGCTTGCTTGTGCACTTATTTGCTAACTGTCTGACAGAGTGAGCTATTCTGGGTCAGTATGATTTAGGCATCCTTTATTACACAGTTTCCAATTCAGTACATTTTTTAATCAAGTCTAAATTGAAGTCAGGTTCCAGGTACATATAAATATAATATATATTTAGTGCATACATTGAAAATCCCCGACTCTAATTTTGAATGTAACTATAGTAGCATGAAAAAAAAAAAAAAAAAGGTTCTTTATTTTACAGAAGCGTTAAAATATTGCCACTTCTTAAAGGCAAGCTAAGACCTATTTTCATATTTTCAAAATCACATTAGCTAAAAGCTTGTTAAGGAATAAATAGTCCAGAGGATAATTGAGACTTAGCTGGCTTAAGCATTAATGAATCAAAATCAGATGCCAGATCATTAATTAATTCTACAAATTATAATGTTGCTGTTACTGGCAAATACTGTAAGAACTAATACCAAGGAGCAAATTAAACTGCATAGTTTTCCTTCCCGCTGCGTATCTTTTGCCCAAAATAAAAACATTGTGGTTATTTTTGGTCCATTACACATAGTGTCTTTATTTTTAAAACTTGTGGAAGATTCTTAATTTTTAAAAACATTTCCATTTATTTATCATGCTATTTCTAGAATGCGCCTATCAGAGACTATAAGGACATTTCCATCAGTGCTGTAACCCACGGAAAGGGAAATGTAGCAAAAGTGACAGAAAAGTCAATTCAACACTTCCTAAGCCTCACAAAAATTCACACCCCTTCAAATCAGTCTCTTTGGCAAAAGGCAGAATAACAGATGGGTCTTGCAATGTGGCCTGAAGTGCAACCATCTCAGACTCTGTCAAAGCAATGTGGAAAATGGATTAGAGAGGAAGCAGGAGAGGCAAAAGGGAAGGTCCATTGAGCATTTCTAGCCATCTTTTCTGATCCTGCAACAAGGAGACTTTAACATAGTTAGAAAGTGACAAACTTTAGAAACTCTTTTACAGAATGAGGGATCCATGTGGGCAGCTGGCTTTAATGTGTTACCACTGAGGCCAGAGCCTTAGGAGTAGTAAAAGGCTTAACGGTTGCAAAGAGGTATAGCTTGAGATGAAATAATGAGGTGATCTAACTGTACTCTAGTCAGGATAAAACCTTAGGGGCAAAATGACAGGTTTTGGGCCCTTCCCTGAAAGCTCCCAGTATGTGAACTCTGTCTCATGTGCTGGAACTTTCCTTGTTTTCCCCTCATACGCCAGACTCCAGAGTTTTCAGAACTAGAACAAGCAGGTTCTTCTCAAGCACATCCCAGAAAGTTTAAACACACCTGAACACCAATCATAAACCAGTGCAGTGGGGCATTAACATAATAGTTTACTCACCTAAGCATCACCAACTAAGTTGCTCGGTGCAATCTCTTCTAGCTGAGACTGAGTTGTCCTGAAGGATCCAACAAAGCATGTCACATATGGCAGCCATGAGAGCATTGTGCCTGGAAAAGTGAGCTGTGGAAGCACAGCCCATTTATCCTTACTCCAAACATTCAATTTTTTTCCATATTTAATGCACATTCATTCCATTTTCTTCCTGGTTTTAATTGGAAAAAAAAAAAAGGTCCAAGTAGACCTGTTTTTGTAGGAATAATAGTAAGACATTCTGAAACAAAAATGTTCTTGCAATTTCCCAAAACCAAACGCAGCTCATTTTCCAGTTGGAATCAGAGACTTGTGAATCTTGTTAACCTGAGCTACATTTCAGCTGAAGAACAAGTAAGGTGCCACTGTACTTTCATTTTGTCTGTATTAAATTTCATCCCTCACTATCTGCCCACCGTCAATGGCAGACACATCTTCGTTGCCAAAAGAAGCATATAATGTAGATCAGAGACTGCTAGCACCATGCTGATATTCTTTTATGATGGCTTCATATATATGCTGAATAGAGGAATTCTTGGTAATTTGTCATCCTTTGGGATCTCTGAGCTACCGAAAGGTGCTGACCTTTGCCATGCAATAAAAATGAAACTGGCAATAGGCAACCCTGTAGATAATAATGCATTCTAATATATCTACATTATCTACCCCCATGCTGAATTCATGGCTCTTTTCCACGTCTGGAGATGACAGATAATACCAAAGCTGTTTTATTACAACTTCTGGCTTCCTGCCAAAATTAGAGCATCTAAAAATAGATCTGTAATTAGGATCTGCCTCTGAAGTCACTGTCTGGAACATGAGTCCAGAAGCTGCTGACAGCAGCCAACAGTGGGTACCCAGACAGAGCAACAGAACGAGCGTGTAAGGATGGTCCCCCCACGGACTTTCCCAACCTGCAACAATTTGGAGCTCACCAACTTCCTGAGAGAACAGCCCTTAAAGAAACTTTCTTTTATGAATTTGTCCATTTTTTTGTTAAGTCTATATCAAGCCAAAAATATCACCAATATGGGTCACTTCCATTTTTCATCTCTGATCACGCTCTTTCCCACTGGATTGGTGGGAAGGTGACATATTTATTTTTTATGACTCAGAGGTGGAAAGGACTCTCTTTACAGGGCTGGATGGCCAAGTTTGTGGTGAAATAGCTGCTATAATTCTGCTTGGGTTTCCTGTTATCACTAATGATTTGCTAGGGCACTTGAAGCCTGCAATGCAATCCCTTAAAAAGATTTTAAATATATAAACGCATTCAAAAAACTGTCCATTCGCTAGCATGGCTTACATTCCTATTTTCTGACACTACAGCCCTAATTCTTCTGACATTCTGAAATCCGTCCCTGTGGGCAATTAATAATGCCACCATCATCAAGAAGAACGACAGGCCCCAATCGGGAACTTGCACAGAAGTGCCATGAAAGTGGGGAGTGTTCAGCTGCTATAGAAACCTCATCTGCATGAGTCTGTCTTGCTCTTTTGCTTTTGTTTCTATCTTTTGCCATCCATGGAAATTAATTCATTCTATCAATTAATAGAAACCTTGTGCCAAACGACCTCTGCTGGGTAAGGAAGGACAGCTGTAAACAACTTTTTTGTTTTCAATGGGAGTCCAGTGATGGCTGTGGCAGTTGGGGGATAAGGAGGGAAAACAATCTTTCCTCCTTTCAAGTCAGATTTCTGTTGGCAAATAATTTACACTGACTGGCAAATGGTACCAAAATGGATGCATATTTTTGTCTATTTCTTGCTATCTTACTAGCTTTCAGATGCTTTATTGAAATCTTGTGTGTTGAGGTGATTTCTGTCTGTGATTTTATAGAATACGTAAACGCACATTGATGCTTGTCTACAATGATCTTATCACATAGTGCTGCATAATCAACAGACACCTAAAGATCGGATGCTCTGGAAGAAACATAATAGATGAGGCATGATTTTAAACAAGAATAATTATGCCAATATAATGCCTCATACAGACTTACTTATTTCCATGTAAATGTGTGGTTTTTGTCTTGAGTTGTGTAACCTTGGATGGTATTATCCTGGAATGAAAACAACTGTATGTCAATTAAATTAAGTTCCTATAACAAAGTTATCTGTAGCAGTACGAAAGGCAAAACTTTCTCAGTAGCCAAGCTGGCACTTGGCTCTGAGGCTGTATCTCCCATCTTTCATGGAGATGCTGCAGTCTACCATACCGATGAATTTGCCACAGCCCTGACACTTCATATGGTTCTCGTTTTATACCCGAATGCCCCTAATCTGTTCCCACCAGACCATGTATATATTACAAGTTCACTGGCACACACCTTCATTGGGCTGGGGAGCACTCCTCACACTCCGCTGTCATTTATCCTGAGGGATGACAGAAAAAGAAAGTGAAAGGCGGTACAATATACTCAAAGAGCTTTATTAGATGAACAGTTTGTGGAATACTGTAAATCACAGCAGAAGCATGATGCTTTGCTCACCTGATTTTATGAAGGCTTCCTAGAAAGCGTGACATGATGGGGAGATCTCAGCATCCAGAAGTTAATGGGAAGCATTTTGGTGTTGCAACAAGGGCAAGATTTCTGTCTGTCGGTGATCCTGTTCCAATCCTTCCTCCTCTCCTGCTCTCAAACAGGAGACAAAGAACTGTACCGCTGCTATTTCAGCTGTTGTTTCAAAGGAAGAAGATTGACTTAATTCCCTATCACCAGGTCAGTTAATTGGTTGCTGGTCATAAAGGATAACAGTTTTTATTGTTCAATTTAGACATAGAATAAAATAGTTTGAATTGTCTTAGAACGTGACCTGTCTCCTGGACGAAGAAGCATAAAGGCTTCTTTTAATGGGAAGTCATGGCTTGAGTCACAACTGGAGAAATCCTAGCACCTAAAATCACTGAAATAGAACTTCTCTGTGTAGCCAAATGCAAAACCTGTTCTGTCTGTTGTAAGAATTGTGAGCAATGTTAAGTGCATTTTACCCACGTCAGTTTTTGGAACAGAGGTTAAGCTCCTAGTTAGAGATTGTTAAAACAGGGCCGGGTAAAACTCAGAAATAGATACTGCTAATTAGTTGTGGCTAAGAGCAAAGGCTGTCTTTAGGATCTACCATTTCTTCAGGATGCCACAGAACTTTATTGCTTCAGCAGGCACTGTAACCACCATATACCAAAAATGCATCTTTATTAAGGGGCATTCAGGTATAATAAAATGTTTTGGCATCTTTATTAAACATTTCCTGGGGAAATATCAGACCTGGTTACAGAAATTAAGTAGGTGGTGAGTCTTCCCATGCTGGCACAGGATACCTACCTCGTCAGCAGTTGGCTATTTGATCTTATGAATACACCCAAGCCTCCTAAATTTCATCACCTGACATTCTGGAAGGCAAAGCAGTTTTGTAGCACCAATCTGCTGGTCACCTGACTGTGGGGGTATGCATGTACTGACTAATGGACCCAAAAGAGGCAAAGTGGTGGAACAGAAAGCCGTGGAAGGGAATGCTTGTTTGCTTTCAGAAGTTTTCAGAAACTGCAATTATTGGCAGAGGCTCAGAAAATGCATGACCAGCCAAGAGATGCAATGATTCTGCAGATTCAGCACTTTTTCAAAGTATCTTCTTTTCAGAAGTTTTTCTGCAGCAACTTCAACAGATTCATTTTTTAACAGTTGGTGGAGCTGATGGGATGAAGCCTATCTAGCTTTTCCCTTGTTGATGGCCAGCTTTTTTCACAGTGAAGACATTATAGTGGCATCAGCATAATGTTTTTTTGTGTTTGGTTGGTTGGTCCTTATAACCTATCCAACCTTTTCAGGTTAGGAAAAATTTCTTCTCCAAAAAAAGTGGTCAGGTGCTGGAACAGGTTGCCCAGGAGGTGGTGAAGTTACAGTCCCTGGAGGTGCTCAGGAAACATGTACATGTGGTATTTAGGGACATGGTTTAATGGGGGAATAGTGGTGGCAGGTGGGCAGTTGTACTGGATGATCTTGGAGGTCTCTTCCAACCTTAATGATTCTCTGATTCTATTGAATCAGCAAAACTAACCTCATCCAGCTCCAGTATAAAACACACTTATTCCAGTACACAATATCTTCTGAGGATTAACGTATGTTGTCTGGAAATAGGTTTAATTTTATGGATAAGAGCCATTGGGGGGCATGAACTTCCCTCCAGGTGCTGTGCCTATGTTAGATACCGCAGCCATCTACAGACCACTGTCTGGCATGGATTAGATTCTAGACTGAAGAAGCCTGGCTCCATCTTTCTGTTCCTTACCCATCCAAGCTGTTACCATACGAGCAGCAGCCTGAGCTTCTCCATCTTGTTACTTGATGAAGCCCTTGGCAAAGTGGTGCATTTGGACATGCACTGTTAGACCTGGATTACTCAGCTCCCTCTGTAAGTTGCAGGTGTGTGTCTGCACCTTCAGTGTGTCGAAGCAACTCAAATAGCTCTGCTGTTCAGCCCAGCTGAACTGATCTACCTTTTCTCATCCGGTCCTTTAACCAGCCCCTCTTTCATCTGCATTTAGTATTTTGAATTTTTATCCAGTCTGCTTTCATTTACTGTTAAAAATGCATCTCTGGTATCAGGCACATCATTTTTAAGCCTCCATCGTGCCAAGAGAGTTAGCAAAACATCAGTTTTTCACTTCAGTTCCCAACCCATATGTTTTCAAGTAGCACCAGGGAAACATTTTTTAAAGGACAGACTCCAGAGATGTCTTCTAATATCATCAGCAATGATAATCAAAAGCTGCTTCTGTAGAAGCCTGCGGGATTATCAGTCTCTCAAAAGGAAATTCAGCAGCTTTTCTTGCAGTAACATTTATTCTCCACTCTTCCACCTCTAGCTATCATTCACCTCGAGGTGGTGACACTCGGGACAACTCCATTTCCATATGTGCTACCTATTTACATGTCAGGAGGGATCCCTAATCTGGGGCCGCAGCCCCTCCTGACTTCTCGAGGGAAATGTAACTCAAATGCTAATAGCAGCTTATCATAGTTGATAAGATTATTCAAGTTATGCCTCATTTGCAGTTGCAAGACACACCTCAGAGGAAGTTGTTTTTTTTCTTCTCAAATTCAGACATAATTTCAACTATTCATGACATCTGTGCTAGGTCTGAGACTCCTCCACAAAGAAATACCTTCCATTTTTCAAGCTATTTTGTCTAACTCTGCTCAGGCCCAGAACTAATGCAGCATGTTGGCGGTATGCTGGATGTTTAGGAATATCCACCTAGCAGTCCTCCCTCCTGCACATCTTCCTTCTGGTGACCTCTTTGTTACAGAGGGTAACATCAGCAGAGCACAGAGAGGCAGGGGTGACAGGAAAGTGGATCTTCTGAAGAAAATTCATCCAAACATTTTCCAGAATTGCTTTATCACCAGCAATCTCATTGTTTACCATTATTCCATTCCTCAGACATCTTCAGACTTTCCAGCCCCACTGGGAGCAGCTTAATATCACCTGGGCTGGGGGGAAAATGGAGCTGCAGAGCCCAGCAGTGCCCCACTGGTGCCTGCCACAGGATGCCGGGTCCTTGCCTTGTGCCTGCCTCTTCTGGGATGAGCTCCCGAGCAAAAGTTACTGGCCATGGGAAATCCTGTAAGGATGAGAATATGACAAAAAGAGCAATAAACGACCCTGTAAGGCCTGCTGGCTGCCCTTCCTTTCCTCGAGTGGCTGGAAGACCAGCCTGCAGTTGCCTTTAGCACCCTGAAGAGAGCATGGGCAATGCCTGGGGCTGGTGCTGGTTAAGGCAGGAGAGCAGGATCTGATTGCAGCCCTGGACTGGGCACACATGTGGAACTGGAACAGGAGAAATTGAAATGGAAATGAAGTGCCCTGGCAATAAATTTCCCAGCAGCCTAATTTTCCCAGCGATGACACCCTGGGCAGAGCCTGTGTGGCCCAGAAAGGAGCGGGTTTTAAATTTTCTAAAACTCCCTAATCCGCTTTATCAGCCGCCTCTCCCAAAACTGCCGCTGCTCCCTGAGAGATTTAAAGCTGCTGTGGCTCCTCCAAGGCCTTTTCCTGATTATGATGTTTATTCTCATCCAGTCAAGACAGAGCAACATTAGCATGTGATTTACCGTGCATGGTCAATTGCAGATACCAGCACTCAACATCTGAAATTCAAGCAGCAGCTTCTCGCAGTAAACTGGTCAGGATCAATCCTGAGGTAAGAAGGACGGCCCTACCTCTTTAGAAGGCAGTGGGGGTTCATATTCGAGGTCTGTCAGTCTTATCCTGCTGAGTACAATGCTCTGCATCGCTCCTAGAAATCAGTGCGGGCAATGACAGCAGCATGGTATTAATACGTGCCCTGGTGCTGGCTTTAATTCCATTCTTTTGTTTAGATTATTTTTTTTTTTTTTGCTTGCAACCATCCGCTTTTCCTCTCAGGTTTCAAGTCTTTGTATATATCTGTCAAGCAGGCGGTGCATTCAGGACAGGTTTTCATGCCACGGCATTCTTTTACCTAATGAAAACAAGTGAATAAAACATAAGAGAAGTTCCTTTAAATTAAAAATAGAGAAACAAAACTGAAGAAAGCCAATACCTGAAGGAGAACATGTATTTTCCCAGAAAAAATGCCTGCTGAATGGATGAATCTTTATATATTTCTTCTAATTTAAGAATATGCTTATGATCGTACCCTAATTAAATAAGGAGAAAGGACCATGCATGGCAGCAGACAAATACATGCATGCATGAAGAGTCAAAAAAATCCAGGTAAACTTCTGAAAGCAAGACACATCCATGTAGTGTAGCGACTTTCCAAAACTGAAATTTTCTCCCAAGGGCTCCCAGTTTGTATTATTAATGCCATTTTTCTTAGCCTGCATTTTCATTTCCATTTGAGTGGGGAAGAAAACAAAGGCAAAAACTCCAGGAAGTTGGAAAGGACTGTGCCGTCTCTCAGCCATGAGCATCAGATGCTTTCAAGCAGACTCCAAAGGTCAGCATGAGCAGTGCTCCTGGTGCAGCCCCATGCCACAGGACTCGGGGCTGATATGCAGCTAAGCTGGGGCCTCTGGTCCCATTTTGCAGCAGCTGGGGGGATTTAAGCCCTGGTGAGGCTGCCTGCTAGGAGCTGATGTACGGCAAAGACTTGTGGGGAGCGGGGCTGTGATGATCACTGCAGTTGGTCCTTCTGCAGGTTGTGCAGATCTTCTGATGCCATATCCTAAATGTTTGTCACCAACTGGCTGTCCCTCTTCTCTGTTTAACATGAACATCCTGTAATTGGAGTGTTGAAATGCTCGCTGCCATCCCCAAGGAGGAGGATACACAGGAGGATCCAGAAGAAATCCATCTTTGCTGTAATGCATGTGTGCAGCTCAGGCCAGATAGGGCTGTTCAGATGTTTTATTCCTCCTTTTCATCTCCTTTGTGGAGGCTCAAGTGATACCAGAACACAGAGACTTCCTTTCAGGGCTTCAAAGATGTGCCAGGTGCACTATGCAGGCAGGCTTTTTTGATGCTTTGCCGAAATTTCCTCCATATCATGTTGTATGGAAGCCTGGGGGCTGCTTTGGTTGGCTCTGAGAGGGACACAAAGAACCCATAAGCAGGCGGTTGCTATGATGCTGCTAACTTGTTCTTCAAGCAATTTTCATGGCACTGGACAGTAATTGCCACTGACTGTAAGTCATATGGCCTCTGGCATTTCCCTGCTGTTTGAAGATCTATTGATGAGATCTGTGGTACCCAAAGGCCC
The DNA here is from genome assembly GCF_019232065.1 of Centrocercus urophasianus. Taxonomy (NCBI): domain Eukaryota; kingdom Metazoa; phylum Chordata; class Aves; order Galliformes; family Phasianidae; genus Centrocercus; species Centrocercus urophasianus. Next base: position 50,575,853 of record NW_024884475.1, read on the forward strand.
TGGGCTTTTTTGCCCCCAAGCTGCTGCTAGTGATGGTTGGGATCCCTAAAGGTGCAACAGAGAACAGAAAAAGCTATCTATGCTAGCTGTCAGAAGAGAGAGAGCCAGGTCTGCCCATCACAGCTTCATCAACTCAGGTATCATCTTGATATTGATGTTCCCCCAGCACTCCTCAGTTTCTGGGTGCATGCCCACCTGCCCTGTTCATTTGCCTTGCCAGTTGTCCCAGTGAATGGAAAGTAGAGCTTTGTCACCTTCCTGCCTTTCCTAAAAAGGTACCTGTAGGTATGGCTGTCCACAAGGCAGGCTTCCTGCTCCTCCCGTGGAGAATGCCATCTACTCACTGATGAGCAGCAGGAGATTTTAATGCTGTTTTGTTCCCTTCCCTAGAAAGATCTGAAAGTGAATACATCACACATCTGTCCCACTGCTAAAGCTATCGATCAAACGCGTAAAGATTGGATGCTTGCAGAGATCTGGAGGGCTCTGCATCTGTTTTCTAGGATCACACTTCCTTTCTTCTCAAATGCGAGATTTGCAATTCTTATCTGGGAACCCGTTTTAGTATTTAGTATTATTGGAGTTAAGATTAACACCTGGAATAACAGTTAGTATTGACCTCTTCCCTGTAGTTGTTCTGATCGGGCCTTTAAAAATTGGTTAACATCCTCTCATCACTGGCTATATGGGATTTCCTGCATCTATTTATATAAATCTGACTTTTATGTACAGAGAGAAAGCTCCGGAATTAATCACAGTTGGGGTGATATTCTGGACCTACCTGAAAAAAATACAGGAGTCATTTGTAGTCAGAAATGCAAGTTAAGATCAGAATATATATATATATATAATATATATAAATATTATAATATATTATAATTATATATATATATATTATATAATTATAATTATAATATATAATATTATAAATTATAATATATAATATATATTATAATATAATTATATTATTGTATATATATATATATATATTTAATACTAAAAAATAACTAAATGAGATTTCCTGCAGACCTGAACAGACCATTCCCAAATGCACATTTCAGTAGAGAACAGGCAGAGTGGATGGCCTAGGCAGTTGGGAGTATTTTACATCTTCTGTTCATCTACTCACTTTTTTGCAACATTGCCCAGAAAATCTTAGAATTCATGTGCTGGGATCCAATAGTAGCTTAGGAAAGAATACTAGATAAAAAAAAGTACTTCCCTGGAAAGCAAGATTTAAAAAATAGATCCCATAAAAGTGATTCTCTGTAGATGTTGCAGAACATATTAAACTAGCGGTGTCTAGGTTAAAAATATATCATTGATAGAAACCCTTCCTTGCAACTTTGACCAGGACTAGTTGTCCATTTGTATTTACCTGATGCTGGTAGCCAGTGTGAAGCATGACCCCAGCCTGCCTGAAATTCTAATAACAGCCTGGAAGATCAGCTGACAAAATAACAAAAGGCAGGAGAACAGCATGAGGCCTTCTCATATTTCCCTTGCACCTCGCTGTAAGTCCCCACTCTTCCTGCTTTGCATCCAGGCTGCCTGCAGGAATGGGTCATAGGTAAGCAATGCTGGGTCAGACCATATTATGTGTCATTACACCTCAGTGCTAGCAGGCAGGACCTGCTGGGTGAATGGTGAGCCTGCAGCAAACACGCTGCTAACTCCAAAGTATTTCAGTCCATTTTTGGGAGCCAAGCAATACTGATTTCTGATTGTGCTTACCTCTTAGAGAGGATCATGCAATTCTCGGTGGCAGCTTTCCATTTCAATGGCCACTGAAAGAAATCTGTTTGGGGAATTGCCTTTCCTTATTTGTGCAAAAATCCTTTTATGCCATTAAGACGCTTTGCAAAAGGAAACAAGATCCAAGGGCTTGTCGAGGCACGGTCTGCACTACCCAGTAGAGTTAGTCTCATTAAAATGGACCTCGTCTCCTCACTGCTCCTGCACATCCTGTCACTCTATCACAGATCATCTGACATCTCTAAAATGGAAAGCATGATGTAAAGCAGGAAAAGGAGCTTGAGATTAAAAACAAAAAACAAAACTACAAAGACTTTAGAGAAATGGCTTTCAGGGAAGTATGCCTGTATACAAACTTGTCAAGGCTGTGCCATGCCTTTGTCCCCATAGTGGGGAACAAGGGCCACTTTGGGCCACGTGCAGCTTTTCGCCCTCACCCAGGCTTTTCTGAGCACAGGGGCAGCTCGAGCAGTGCCTGCATATGTAGCCCCCAGAAGAAAGCTCTTTCTGTAAAAGCCTGCAAAGTCCTATTCACATATTGGGCTTTTATTTTGTGCCTGTAAAAGCATCAAAACTGTATATGGACGCCAGCTGGTGTCATAACACAATTCCACTGATAAGCAAGGCCACCTTAAGCCCTGCTGAAACTTAAATGCCAGGCTGTTACTGTGGCATGTTTACTCTCACTTTTAGCTGCATTGTGCCGTTTGGCTTCCTAAATCTCAGCAGGGAAAGGACAGCTTAGCTCCCTTGAAGGCTGAGCGGCACTGAAATGATGGCTGTTGCTGTGGGGGAAGGGGTTGCGCTCAGTGCAACATGATTTGTAGGACCCTCTATAAATCATTTACCAGCATGCCTTCACGGCAAGCCACAGGCTTGCAATTTGCGGTGCTTTAAGGAATGGAAGCAATAACAACACAGAAAGGACAGGATAAAAAAAAAAACAAAAACAACCAACGAATGAAGAGACAAACACCTCGAAAACCCTCGCCTACCAAAGCGACAGCCTTGATTTAAGTCGGAAAGACGATCTCTGACAGCATTTTAATGGGCAAGTGCCTCCTGTGCGGCCACACAGATCGCTGCGTGGGGAGGGAGCTTGGCCAGCTGCAGGGAGCGCCGCAACTGCCATCCCAGCGTCTCCCACTTGAAGCCCATTATAAATCACCCTGCGTGCTCATGAAGCAAGGGTTTGAGCCTGCAAACCTGATTGGAAGGACAGGGGTTGGAAAGGGGAGGGCAACACCGTGCGCTGCTGCCACCAATGTGCGGTCGCGGACAACACCGCAGCAGCCGCTGGGGACCTGGGCGTTAATTCCTACTGCTGGAGCTGCCTCCTGGCACCATTCCTATGCCAAATGGAAGTGCTGACAGGGGTTTCTAAGTGATAATTAATGTCAGTCAGCATTATTGTGAATAGAAGCCCTGTCTCAAAAAATACTTCTCTGTCTGAGGATGGATCTGGTGCGATGGCTCACCTCCTCCCACTGCCAGGTGCAGCGCTTGGTGCCCTGCAGCACGGTGATTAAGAAATGAGCACTCTGCAACATCAGTAAATATTGCATTAGATGGATGAAGAACTGATTTCATGAGATATTTCTGACTGGGATTCAAACAGAGATATTTCTAGGACTGAGTGGGACAGCGAAGGCATTTTCCATCTGGGACTACCTTGAAATAACTTCACTAATGTGCTGATAGGGCAGGTCAAAAAGGGCTGTCACAGGGACAGGGTTGGGAGTACCAACCATGCTAAATGAGTCAAGGGCTTCCTTTTCTCCCATTTCATTGCCTAATGGAACATTCATGGATGGAGAAAATAAGCTTGCGCCAAAACACTGCCCCTAAATATCAACAGGTGTAAAGGCTGAGGGAAGCAGGACAAACCGTGCACTAACTGCACAGGGACAAGCATCTGAACTGAGGTTGCCAGGGGGGAGCCATGCTAAAGAGGTGAAATAATCCCTGTATACAAGAAGGGGGATGCAGGTAGATTCAAGCACAGGCTTTTTAGGCTGCCTGCAGTCTAGATGAGGCCAGTTCCTGACAATGCGCTCAGCTCCAGGTTCATCTTTTTTAATAAGGGTGTAACAAAATTGGTGACTGCACAGAAAAAAGCTGCAGCAAGTGCCACGAAAATGATTTAAGAGCTGAAGAAAGTGCTTTAGAGTGAGAAACATAAAGAGCACAATCTGTTTAGCTTATCAAAAAGACGACCGAGAGGTGGCTTGATTACAATGTACCATTACCTTCACAGAAAGGAAACAGAGGGAACTGTGAAGCTCTTTAATGTGGTAGATAACAAAAACCATTAGCTGGGAGCTCGAGACAGACAAATCCGAGGTGGTAGGAATACATTTTTAAGATGGGGGGAAAGCTGCAAAAAAACTATAGATGGAAGTAATGAATCCTCTGCCTCTGGACCACAGAAGTCACATTTTGTCAAACACGTCATTGCCCTCGTTTTCATGAAAGCCATCCTTTAGCATTCCTAATAGCTGAGTGGACATGTGGCAGTGAAGGGAAGGGAAAAACAGATGGGCCCAGAAATTCTTCCCCAGAATATTTTGAAATACTCAGTAATTACAGCAGATTTTCAATAATTTAAGAGAGTAGTTTGTACAAAATCTCTGATCCATACTCTTGAAAGTAAACTTCTACTAGACATGAACGTCTTCCTTTCTGCTCCTTGGAGAAAAGTTGGCAGAAACGCACTGGTGTTTATCAGACTTTGCCAGAGCTGCAGCTGTTGATGGCAGGCACCAAGAGGTGCAGATGCCCGAGGAAGGCACTCATGGGCAGCAGGCAGTAACAGCAGGTGTCCAGCCAAGAGCAGCTGAGCTACAAGCACGGTGACAGCTACTTTAATCACCACCTGCACAGACCTTAGCACGGGAGAGGGAAAGTTTTCTTTTGTATTCATACCAACATTGATACTAGAAGCTGGGCGTCCGTGTTCAGTTCCACGATGTCCAGGAACAGAAAATGATCCTGCTGTGGAATATGGGTTTCTCTTCTCAAGAGTGGATGCCGATGGTTCAGTAGGAAGTCAACTGTGTAAGCACTGAAACAATACCTGGAGATTGTTTGTAGGAATCAACATTCAGTGGATTAATAAGAGCTGGCTTACACTGACTTCCATTACAATGCTTACCTACACTAATGATGCTAGAGGCTGAAGATTTTGGCTAACTTGCCATAGCTGTTCTTGATCTGTTTCCCAGAGGAGTAAAGAAAGCAATAAAAGCTGATTCTGGAGTGGAACTGCAGTGTGCCTGTGGTGGCACAGGAAACAAGTGAAATGGAATTGAGAGCTGCTCACAACTCCACCACAGCAACTTCTGTAGGCAAGCTCAGGTTTTGCACCATTTTCAGAGCGATTATGGAATTTATTCCAAAGGTTCAGCAGGAGTGGGAAAAGCAGGGGAAAGTCAAACTGCAACATAAACAGCCAGGGAAGAGACTGAGAGTGATGCTGGAACAGCAAATGTGCTGCCTGGGGTCTGTGGCAAGGATGAGCATTGGAGACTGAGGCGCTTAGCCTTGCTGCTCAGATTCCTGCAACCAGCTTGAGCTGCTGACATCACTACGGATTGGCTGTGCCCATGCTAATTTAAATTGATTTCTCACTGCAGCATGCAGCCCTCCTCCCCCGGCAAGAGGAGGCACCGTAGCAGGAGCTACCTTTATAAGCAGGGAAAGTGCCTCAAATCTGCAAGCAACATCATTTGCTCAGCTATCAGCATTCCCCATCAATAATGAAACTAAAAACACAGCTTAATAGGCAGCAAAGCTACAGCAGCTGGTGGAGGTGCACAAATCCGGCGTTCTTGCTGCTGAGTTTATTGGACATTTTATAGTCCTGGGAACTAAAGATAATGGATCCCATTCCCATATGCTGCATCAACACGAGCTGGGACTCCGTCATGCCATTGATCTATGAGGCAGCAGTGAATAAGACCCAGACACAAATACTAAAATGAATCAATCCTAAGCTGTTAAAGAGACACCACGAAGCACTTTCCAGTTTGCTGTTCTTGCTTTCTAATCTCCATCTTGTGAAACACTCTCCCAAGGGCTCTGAAATACAACAGTTTGCAGTAGAGTTTGGGATCGGGTTAAGAAGAATTGCCCCTGTGGACTGGAGAACAGAGCTGAAATTTAGAGCCCATTGCCCTTAGCAGCACTTGTGAGCTCCTCCCACCCCTTGTGCAGCTGAAGCCTTTTAGGGGTTCTCCTGTTTTAACAAGTGCTGTATGATTATGCTTACACAGGTTCCCAATGCAACATCCTCTCCAGGGTTCACAAAGTTATTCTCCTCAATTGAGTGGGATTTATTTCCAAGAGCAGAAAACTGTAAATAGCTAAAGGCCAGAGAATAACTTCTACAGGCTGTCGTCTAAACTTGACCAATAGTGAGTATTTCTCAGGTGCTCACACTTCACTACTTTAGAAACTATGACCTCTTCTGGTTTGAGTAGATGAAGGTACTGTGGTTGCTGCAGTCTCAAATCAATTTATATTGAATCTACACCCGGTGTGCTCTTTAGCCATTTAAAATACATCATACTGTATACTAACAAATCATTTTAAAGCAAGCACGCAAGGGAAAAAAAATCCTTAAAAATAGCAGCCACTATGCTGGCAACTATAAACATAAAGCAAAGACAAGAGAAAAATGGCATGAAATAAAATCAAAGCAAGCAGAGGCTGCCTAGCTGCATCCACAAAACGGAAGTTTCACCAGGACATTATGGGAAATAGTTGGGAGTCACTCCTCAAATTATGAAAAGCAAAGACAATCATCACACTTATCCTGATTATGGATTCCAGGTGGATCTGATGACAGCCTCAGGCGCTTTCATGGCTCTGCATAACCAAAATGTCTGCAAAATCTCATCTAGTGGTATTCAGTATTTAACCTTGCTGTGCCCTTATGGCAAGAAATACATTGCTTGTTTACAAGGGCCCCACAGTAAAGCGAGTGCTTTTTGGTAGTATCAGCTACATAACTTAAAAAGCTGGAGGGAGAACTAAAAAAGAGACAAATTCATTCATTACTGATGAAAAATGACCACTGCTGGATTGCTTTCTCCTGTATCTGAGCGGAAGGGCAGACATTGAGTACAGCACCGCTTTGCACCTTGGCTTGTTCTAGTCCTTGGGAAAACAGCACACAGCAGCTGCTCAAGAGCACACCAAAGTTTTCAACCTGAAGTAGAAGCAATGTCATCATTCCGAGAACTGTTAAGGGTGCTCATGGTGCTACATGGATTTGAGAGATGAGCTGTATGAGATGAGGCTGTATGGAAGCCAGACCCAGCCTGCAGGAGCAAAGCAGAGAAAGTCCACCCACCCGCAGAGATTCTCTAGGCGCAGGGAAGACCTCGAGCTGTGCGTGATCCATTACTCACATGGCTAATATTTTATCAGTGCTTGTAAAAAATAATGCAGTCCAGTTTTCAATGCTAAGGAAAGACAAAGAGGAAACAAGTCCTTCAGGATGCTCCTTGGGGGGGTACTTATGTGCTTGAACTGTCAACAAAGAAGAATACAAACAAGAACAAATGTAAGTGCAAGGGGAATCAACCAAAAGTTATTTGTGGTAAAACTCCATTGCTCCTCTAAATAAGGCATCTGAAGACTCCAGTATAAGATGGTGATTGAGTGACGGCATTCAAGAGAAGTTAGCAGACTTCTAACTGAAGTTTCTAATAGGGTCCAGACTGAGATGGACATACTCTGCATGTCAGAAAATGAAAAGCTTCACTCAGCTCAGATGTGAAGTCTACTCTGGATCCTACAACCAAACATATGTCACAGATTCAAGAGGGCTGCAGGGAGCTCTCCTCCTGCAGAGCTTTCCCTTGCCCCACGAAAGCCCCACCATCCCCTTCATGTGGGTAAGTTCACACCAGAACACACTCACTGAGCTGTGCGAGCCATTAATTCAACCCAGGGCATAATTGAACCGCGTCTCCTTTAACAGCCACCAGCAGGAAAATAAATAAGACATCCCAATGGAGGAGGAGAGAGTAATTTCACGTTTACGCTTCCAAGGGAAAAGGGAATTTGAAGCAAACAAAACATTTCTTTTTCCCTGCAGAAACTCTGCTGCCCGTCAAAGCGGGATCGGAATGACACTGAGAGCTCTGTGCAAAATTCTTCTGTTTGCTTCTGCATTTGATTAGCTGCTTGTGCCGGGTGTTTTAATTTCCTGCGGTTGGAGCGCGTTGCTGTCATGGTGATAGATGCTCGAGAAAGGAGAAAAATAAATAAATAAAAGTTCAGAGCACTTTTGACCACGTCGGCACTAATTAGCGTGTAAGGCAAACAGACAAACATTTTCTGGGATTTGTGTCAGCTCTATCCAGATTCCTCCTCTGCCTCTGAGCTACAGCAAAACCCTTTCTAGAAACTGAAATAAAGTAAGGCGGCAGATGGTGCTGGAAATACTCTGAGAGCGATGCTTCCGTTCGGAGCCAGATATCAGCAACAAACCACCCAGCCTGCACACACTGTGAAGTGGCAGATATTTACCAGGGTTGCAGGGAAGGAGTGAGGAAGGTGATATTGCTGGTGGTGGGCTCAGTGGGAACCACTGAGAGTGTGCATGGTGAGAGGCTCCACGTGCAAAGGGGAAAGCTGATCTAGCAGGACTGAGTGGGATGGAGGGGAAAAGAAGGGACTTGTCAGCTGCACAGGCTGAGGCAGAGCCTGGGAGGGTGGAGACAGGTCTTGTTACCATGGCCGAGAGCAGCAGGACAAAGGGCGCAGTACCACTCATCTCTGTTGGACTGCTCTAAGAAATCAAAATAGAAACAATGGAAATTAGCACAGGATTTCAACCAATGGGTATCATTGCATCCCAATGGTAAAACAAAGACTGACTCTACTTCAAAAATGAAGAAAGGACTCCTCTGATTGACAGCAGGAAGGAAATAAATAAAAATAGCTCTTTTCCAAACCCAGAGAGTTATTATTTATTGCAGAGCTTCTACCAGGAGCCATCATCTTCCCCTCCTGGCTGGCTCTGCTGCAGAGTCAAAGACACAACACATATCCTCCAGCCATGTAATATTGCTGCTCTTGTGCTGTCTGTGCACTTCTGATCAAACTTTCTTTGATCAGAAAATTAATCTTAACTGGAAATAGGAAACTAAAGGGATATTTACTGGATACAAACAATAGGAAATTATCAGATGATTAGTAATCTTTTTCCAGGGCACTATAGTTTCTCAAACACAAATCTGACTAAGGCTGTAAGTGTAAATTCTAATCTCAGTAATGACATCTCCTGTCATACTGCACTCTCACCTGCACATGCACTGCAATGCAAATTGCTCCACATACAGCCTCCCTTCAATTTACACAACTCTAGAGGGTCGCCAGTAGCCTAGCACAGATTTGTGGACTGTTGACTTTGACCTTTTACCAGCAGAACTGTCCACCACAATAACTGAACCTGACTTGCTGAGAAAGCGAATCACAACAAAATGAGGAATTTTAATCAGCCATTGCTTTTGTTACAGTGTGCATGGAGTTGCTGAGCGGTCGGTGTTGGCTGGGTGTTTTCCTCTGATTGATGCCATCTGTACCTATGGATGTGTGCTTCAGGACCAAGGTGAGCAGGTCGTGGTCTGGAGAGGGCCAGCACACCAGTATGTAGCTGTGTAGTCAGGAGAGAAGGGTGATATTAGATCCTGGGGCTTGTCTGAACAATAGCAAGAGGGGGATCTTATAATTCTCAGTCATCGAAGGATGGGCTTTTCTGGGGACCCGCTGCCTCATCACCAGTGGATGCGTCCTCTCCTCCTCGCCATGGGCAGTCCAGCGGCAAGGGAGGGCTGGGGCAGCTGTCAAAGCATGAGAAATTACTGAGCGAAGTGAAAAGTGATAGCCACAGACTACAGAAAGTTGTTGCCAAGTGGGGGAACACGACAAGTTGAGGCCAGCACAGCCTGCCGTCATTTCATGCACAGACAGCCCTGCCTGCAGCAAACGCACCAGGCAAACCAGCAATGCTCAGAGCACCAGCAAGAGCAAATTGGACAGCTGTGGGGAAAAATACATTTCACTCTGGCTGCATCACTATGGAAATAGTCTAACCTGCCGACAGGACTGCCTGCAAGTGTCTATCTAACACAGCAGGCTGAAGCGAAAGGTGCCAATTTGCTGTGGGACGATGCATGCGTGCAGCAACTTCTGGCAAAGACGTATGTGAGAGGCTGAGTCCATCTTTGCATCCAAAGCGAAGTTCAGAAAGAAATAGTTTGGCTCTGAATAAGCAGTTCAGATTGCCTATGTGCATACCTTTCCCACACACAGAAGGGTTTGCAACAGGGACTGGAGGTGCCCACTGGAGGAGACTCCAGAGATGCCGTGGCCCTGCCAGTATGCATTTCCTCCTCTTCTCAGATGCAGAATATTTGGTAGAGTTTTCTTCAAGGCCACAGCTATCGTTGGACCTGTAAATGATTGCAGTGGCACCAGCTCCTGTCCTTGGCTGTGCTTCTTTGTCAGGAGAGGCAGCGATAGCAATCATCCCAGTGCTTAGCAAACCTGCAGATCACTATTGCCAATCTTTGTATAAACAAGGACTAATTAATCTTCACCACATCTCTCTGAAGAAGGTAAGCGGTATCATTTATTATCTTCCCTGTTTTACAAAGACGAACTGAGATGGCAAAACAAAAAAACGGTTTGTCGAGGGCCACGAGAGATAAATGCACTGGGGGCAGCAAAGATGGGTTTGCTCAATGGTACAAAAGGCAAGAGGGTAAAGCTGCCAGGCTTCACCTTAATGCAGATAATGAAAACTAGCCAGCTTCGTAAATGGCCATCTACTCTATGAAGTGGAGGCTTTCTACTCTGAAAACAAGTAGAACAGAAGCCAGAATATTTTACTAATTTTATTACGTAAGAAAAAAAGAAAAAAGATGAGGGGCCAGAATTTCTAAATGGCGCAGCAGCTGCACACATTTGGTTCCAGTTTTTAAAAGCAGCACAGTTCTCATTTAGGCTTCAAAGTAGCCGCCCTGTCAAAAAGCCCACTGACATATTGAACCTCTTGACATTTTGATTTTTAATTTACCCTGAAATATTGCAAAGGGATCGGTTAAGTACTGAACTTCATTTTTCTTTCAGTCTGCTGCAGTCAAATAGAGCAGAGCTGTATCTTTAAAATCTTGCCCCATTTTGTGTGTAGTAGGGACACGGAAAATTGGCTTTCTGTGAGTGCAAAGGCAAGAAAGGATATAGAAAGCTTGCTGAAAAGGAACTGAAAATTGCCTGCTTTGCTGTAGCTTTGTCTCAGTGAGATGCTCCTTGTCTGCTGCAGAAATAGCAGTCGCTTCCTACTTTGTTATTGCACGTATAAAAATTACGCTGGCCATTTTCAGAAGCTAGTTATGAGTGAGGATTATTTTCATATCTGGTCAAATGATGAATAATGATTTCATATTCCTGTACCATATTCTTGCAAAGCGCTTTAAACTGATTTTAGTACATAAGCCTGATATTTTCCAAACCTCTAAGTGAACAGAAGCAGCTGAAATTGCCCTAAAAAAAAGCACTTGGGTGGCAGGTCATTTCCTAGCTGTAAAAGGCTGGATGGAAAAAGGCAAGACAGCAGTAAAAGCAAGGGGAAAATTTCCTGGGAAGGAGCCTGTGAGCTATCCAAAGGGAAATCCCTTACAGCCTCCAAGCAGGGAAATAACTGCATTCAGCTGTCCTTCAGCAATTCAGCTCACCTTTTTTCTTTCTTTCTTTCTAAGGCAAGAACCCAGGCGGAGTACAATGGCTTGAATTTAGTCCCTCTTTTTATTATTTGATAAATGCTTTTTCCATATTTTTTCTCTAAATCCTAGACACTAGTTGCTAGTTTTCTCCAATTAAACAGCTTGGTTAAAGAGCAATATCCAAAGGTCACCTCTCTTCTGGGTGGGCAGAGCAAACTGCTTGGAGACAGATTTAGGCATTAGTGATGCAGGAATGAAGGCAGCAGTGAAAGGGAGGCCCTCCTCCTCCTCTTGGGTCTATGTTGGTCATAGAGAAAGGGAACAAGCAAACCAGAGAAAATGGTGTCACACCAGGAACATCACTCTCCATGGGAAGGAGCTAATTCAGAGGTTCCTGAGAACATCCATTGGCTGCGGGGAAGAAGACTTGGGAAGGTCATAATATTGAAGGAGAAGAGGACAGAAAGGATAGGTGGTTCTCTTGTAGACTTGGGCATCTCTTCAGCTGCATCTACACAGATCTATCAGAGACCTGTGCCCCAGCAATGGTGACTGACCCAATGTCAGGCAATTTGATGGATGAAGGTCAAAAAAGAAAAACATGCACATACCAGCAAGATGGAGCACAGCACACTCTGGTGCATAGAAATCTGGGGACAGAGAGCTTACATGCATCGAGGGACAAGAGCAGAACCAGGAGGGCTCAGAACAGATGAGTGCTGCCTTGTGCTGCCCATAAAGCCAAATGGAGCCAGGGACAGCTCACCATGCAACAATATCCAAGAAAGGATCCTAAGTGAACCAGAGGTGTGCTGTTGTTTCTGGAATCATTAAGCACGTTAAATAAAAGGGAGCTTGCCCTGTAAGTGAAAGGCAGCTCATTGCCAGACTGAGAGACAGAAGAGAGTGCATGAGGAAGCAGTTTGCCCGGGGAAGGTCCGTCATCAGACAGAAGAGAGCACCAGCACAGGATGGGCAACAAAACTGCACAGCTGGAGAAACATGGGGCAGGTCCTGGCTTCCTTGCCGTTCCTTTAAAGAGGAGCCAGATTTGCAAGCAGACCATCTTACTGAAGTTTTAGGACAGATTTGTATTGATTTGAAGTTACAGCATTGCTGAACTAAGTGAACCTGCAATAAACTAATTTTATGCCAAGTTAAGCCTCTGCCAAAAAAAAAACAATCTTGCAGTTGTTAAGATGAATTGACATTTAAACAAAGTAAACTTAATTGACAAAACCTCAGTGAGAAGATGAAGCTACCCACATCATAGCCCTGCAAGAGCATTTGAAAAAGTTACTCGTATAATTCTTGCTGCACAGAAAAAAAACAAACCACCCTGGATACTCAAATCTATAGAGCAATGTCAAACAGAAAGGATTTTATGAACAGCTTTTTTAAAAAGAGAAAAAAAAAAACCAACCTGATTGCAGTTTAAAGGCCTAGTTCTAATTCTAATTTTCTCTTGTAGTATAATTCACTATTCAGAAAGGGTAAGGTAGCAGATAGCGTCTAAAGCCAAGACAAAACAAGATGGCATGTAAAATAACCGTAATTAAACAATCAAATGTAGCAATTAAACATGAATGATTCTTTATTAGGCTGAATGAGGATGCCAAACAAGACTCCACAGGTGGTGAGTTTATACTCCCATGCTTATTGGTGCTTTCATTAGCAGCTCTTGGCACGGGCAGCCGTGCAAATCTCTCTGTGCCTTTAAGAGCCAGCCTGCATTTAGGCACTGTTCAAACCAAGGAGGATATGCAAATATCTAGAAGGACAGGATTAAAGTATAACGTGGTGTTTGGGAGATAAATTAAAGAAGCGCAGTGAGATTCAACACAGTCAAGCAGTGCATTCTGCAGGGTGGAGAATAATGAAATGTGCTGCTGCAGCACATCAGCACAAAATGCTGGGAGTCGTGCTGTTCCTCTGTGCGACGTGGAGGTCACTGTGAAACCCACCAAAGCAGCAGAAGCCTGGTGAGCTGGGTGACACGGGCTCTGCGGGGTGACAGAGCCACAGCCATGACTCTGGATCGTGCAAACTCTCCTTGCAGATGCTGATTCAAAGCCGACTTCCCCACCAATTACCTACTTTGCCCAGTCTGGTGCCCAGCATGGACAGTGTTCCACCTGCAGGTACACCACCACCAGCTGCTCCTGGAACCACTTTTGTGGGGCAGCGGGTCCCTAGAGCTCTTCCCTGCTTGCACTACTCTCCTCCTTGCTTGAGCAGCCAGGCAAGGTGTCCCAGAAATAAAATGGTTAATAGCAGAGCTGTGGGAAAACCAGGCGAGATAATTATGCTAATGCTGCTGCTCTCCTTCAGCAGCAGAGGCAATGGTGCACTGTGTTCAGTATGGGGCAGCACATTTTTAAAAGGATTAATTGGGAAGAAGAGCTCATGGGAAAGCAACGAAGGTGATAAAGGTTTGGAAAACAGGGCCTGTGAGGGAAAGACAAAGAGAGCTGGGCATGTTCAGTCTGGAGAAGAGAGGGCTGAAGGGACACATAACTGTCTACGAGTATGTTAGGGGACATTATAAAGAGGATTGGGACCAATTTTCATTAGTCAGAGAGGACAGAACAGGAACTAATGGCTTTAACTGCGGTAGGCAAAAAATAGGTTAAATATGAGGGAAAACTTAACTCAAAGGTAGACCGTGTAATGGAGCAAGAAACCTGGAGAGTGGAAGTGTCAAAGGAGCTTGGCCAGTAGCCACTGGCTCAGCGATGCCAAGAGAGGCCAAGCACCAGGAGCCAAAGGCAATGAGGAAGGTGCCTGAGCAGCCCACCAGCAGCCAGGTTGGAGGTCACTGCCAATGCACTGAGCATCAGCTCTCTGCCAAAATGTTCGTGAGCACAACGAGGTGCCACAGAGAGAGCAGGCTGCACAGAAGGGCTGAAAACTTTAGTGAGAACACCTAAAAAAAATAAAGCAGAGCATTTGCTACAGAGCTGGTACCTTGACTTCATAGAAATGGAGTCATGGAACAGTTTGAACTGGAATGCACCTTAAAGAACATCCAGATCAAATCCCTATTGCAGTTGTCCAGGGCCCCATCCAACCTGGCCTTTAACACTTTCAGGGATGGGTCATCTGCAGCTTCTCTGGGCACTCGTGCCAAGGCCTCACAGCAAAAAATTTCTTCCTTACAGCTAATCTAAACCTGTCTATTTTAGTTGAAAAGTTACCTCTGCCAGCAGAGATCCTTAAGGTCCCTGCAAACAGCTGTAGCTTAATTAACACTATCAAACGTATCTGCTAGTGCATTTTCTGTTTCATTTGCCAGAGGAAAGGTGGAATGACTTTGCTTTTAGGCTGATTCAGAGGCTGATTTTGCATTCACCTGCTAAGAGCCTTTAACCTTAACTCAAACACACATGTTCTATGGCAGTAGATGCAGCCCATTAGAAACTGTGTTTCTGGCAAGGCCCTAGGGAGATGGAGTGAGAGGCAAAGAGCTCAGCCCTGTCAGCAACAGCCAGGCAAGGGTCTAAATCCAGTGCCATTATTAGCTCACATAATCCAGCATCGGGACTCAACCCTACATCAGCAGAATGGTTTTAAACCCATGAAATACAGTAATGATAAAATTCAACTTTTTTTTCCTCCTCGGCCTTTTTATTTATTTCTGAAGCTCTGTGGGTAACCGATGCCATGATTTGGAGAGGTTACGTCTCCTTCTAAAGAAGATGCTCATTTACTTCAGAAGCACGTCATTTAACAGACTCCCTTGCCTCCAGGACCAGAGTTTTGAGGAAGACAAGAAGAGAACCAGGACAAGCACTGATCAGGCCGCAGCAGCGCAGAGGACATGTTCGTTCTTCCCCCATCCCACCATATTCATCCACTGGGGTGAGAGACCCAAATCTTTATTTACAAAGCTGGCTTTTGTCATATCCTGCCCAGCATCTAAATCAGAGCTCTCTCATTCACCAGTGCTGATGTTTCCACAGAAGATGGATTAATCTCTTTTTTTTTTTTTTTTCTTCCCACTGATCTGGGGCTTTAGGGAGAGTTGCAGATAGCAAACAGGAGGGGATTTAAGCCTTTCTCTTCACCTTTAAAAAAAGCCCGGCACAGCATTGCTCTCCTAGGAATAGGCCCACATTATTACTGCAGCCACAGCCACATCATCAGAGCTACAGTGCTCGGAGTTGTAGATCATCAGCCTGCTGTCACAGCCATGATGTATGATGGAAAAAGCCATCCATCTGAAAGTATGCAGCACAAAGGGCTGGGGCTGGAGCCATGCAGCATGGCAGGGCCAATGTACAGAGCACCGAACACTTTCCAAGCCAAACAAGGCACAGATTTGTGCCTGATGAACTGAGGTTCATTAGGAGGAAAAGGGAACAACTTCAAAGCATCTCACTTGCAGGTGTCCAAAATAGCAAAATGCAAACGCGCTCACGGATTGAGAAACAAATCCAGCTACTGCTTCCTCCACACACACACCTCTTTCCCTTAAAGCTTACATTTGATTTTCTTTTCCAGTGTAAAACCTCAATCATATTTACACCAGCTTTAGGATCTTTACAGACAAAGACATTTAAAGCTGTGAAATCTTGGGCGAAAGTAAAATGATATGGTGGATCAATCAGCTGATGCTTCTTCCCTGCACAGCAGGGGACTCCAGCAAACCTCTTGCATTTTGTGCAGAGACTCAGCTCCAACTGAATTTTTCCTTTGGCACTATAAGAGCAAAAAGATATTTAATTAAAAAAAAAAAAAAAAAAAAAAAAGAGAGCAAGGGAGAAGGAACAATCATGTGCCTTTATGCATGGCTCCAGGTTCCTCAACTAAAATGAACTGTTGCTCTTCCAAGAGAGAAACCATTTCACATCCATTATTCTCTTGCACAACACTCCAAGTGTGGGTGCAGAAATAGTTTCCACCTAAAAAACCCTCAAATTAGAAGAACACATGGCATGCATGGATCACAGAGGCGCAGCCCAGGGTGCCGCTCACCCACACATGGTTGTCCCAAATTTTTAACATCTATCACCATGACACAAGCAAAAAAAACACTTTATGAAAGCAGATGTTCAGAAAGTTCTGTTTTTTTTCCCTCTCCATGTGAGAAATGCCTCATTTAAAAAAACAGAAATGGTGATACCTGTAGAGGTAAGGAGCAGGTGACGCAGGAGCAGGCACTTCAGCAGCCCTGCCTTTTGTGCAGCAGCAGAGGGATGAGTAGTTTGATTTCAAATAGCCACAAAGTAATTTTCAAAACACCTACCTCACTGTAACATAGCACACTTGAAATACCACATTCCTGTTCATTAATGGTAAATTATGGCACATACACCCTGCTGTTACTGAGAATGTCAGTCCGAAAGCCTTTGACAAACACGTCCCCTGCTTGTGGGGATGAAAGAAAACCAACATCCAAGGTGATGTCCGATCTAACACCATTCTTCAGAGACCTGCTGATAAATCTGTCATGGGTGCCATGGAAAAGAAAGAGAACACCAACAACAAAAAAGTCAGCAAACTTTGTGTTGGAGGGATCTTAGAACAGTCACGAGTATGCGACAGTGTGCGCTGTGGCTCAGGAGAGCTTTTCAGTTATTCTGCCCTGTTTGGTGTCTTTTTTTTTTTTTTTTTTTATTTTTTAAAAGGTACTTTATTCTGGGCCAACTCCGGAGAAGAAAACTGGGAGGAAAGAGCTCAAGAAAGACTTTTTTTGCCTAAACAGCCAGGCCAGCAGTTTATAGAGCCAATAGAGGCACAGTTGCATTCTGCATGAGTTGACCAACCATGGGCTGAACTGTCCCGCTTAATTCAGAAACTGAGCTTTGGCTAACTGTTAGCCTTAAATAGACCTATGTGTAGTTAAAAGTCACAGGTAAGTCTTACTAAATTATCTGGGAGGTGAAGATCCTGTTTACAAAGCACCTTCAGCAACTTGATTTACATTGCCTAAATGGTGCCCACCTCCACTCTGTTTGACTTTTGTGATTGTAAGGCTGGAGCAACTATAATTAAAGAGCATTTTTGGAGTGAGCACAGCACTATGCAGTGTAATGTGACATTCAGAATATATCAGTGTCACTTCGCACAGGAGTTCTGATTACTTTTACATGTGCGCTTCAGCCCTGTCATTCATCCCTAGTGAAGCTCATCTGCCTCAAACCACAGTGTCTCACCTATGTCATGTGGTTTCACCCCCTCTATAAACCTCTGCCATTTCCATTTTAATCATGTGTTTCATTCTTAAGGTAAATAATTCTATTTGCATGTTAATGATTCTACTAGCCTATTGCCTAATACAAACAGTCCTAAAATAGGGCAGCTCACCAATGTGGAAGTGAGACCTAAGTATCCAGTAAGTAGCCCATTCACACAGCAAGATGTGTCTGAAATGGGAAGAGAGATCTGTATCTTTTTCCATGCGATTCCAGCAGGAGCTGAGACTGCTCTTTGATTCAGCGATAATGAGTGAACATTGCACCAACGACATTTACATTTTTCAGTGGTAAGGAAAACACAAGAACTGTTCTTCTGGGTTCAGATTCTGGCCCCCAAATGCACGCTGATTTCCTGAACTTTGAACCGCCTCCTGATGTGAACAAACAGCCTGGCAATTAGCAAAAGGCGACATCAGATGTGAAAGGTAAACATGGCACAGGCAGTGCTTCCTGGAGGCTCTGTCTCAGACACACATTAACCCAACTTCCTCCTCTCTTTCCCCTGCTGTAGGTGAAATCAAATTTTCATCAGTTTCTGCGTATCTTCTTCACTGGGAAACTTTCTGAAAATATATCAGAAGGGCTGTTGGAGGTCCTCTGCCGTGCTGCCACGTGCCGTGTCCAACTATTATCCAGGCTCCCTGCTGACTGCTGCTGGAGCAGGCTGAACTTTCACATCAGGGAGGTGGCAAGATGCAGTTTGGTGTGTGCCTCAGATGCTGGGCAGGAAGAAGCTACGCTTTTCCTCTCATGTGGACCCCTGAAGCCCTCAACAAAGGCAAGAACTGGGGGCATTGACAACTCCAACAAGGCTGGAGCTCACCTGCAGGCTCTGGTTTCCTTTCCTGCTGGCTAGCAACAAAAGGGTGACTGTCACATGGGCACTGGCTTGGATTAGGGCTGTAAAAAGATATGTGTGTGGATGTACAGCATCAGTATGCATTCCAATACACCAGGTTAAAGCTGAAGCAAGGAAATAACAAGATCTGGTTCTTTTCATTGACCAGTGTTGTAGCATGGACAGTACTGCTGTTCCTTATGGAATTCTTCCAGTTGTAGCAGAAATGCTAAGTCACAGATTGAACCAGTGATTGAGCACCTGAGGGGAAGGCAGGACCAACCCAGGGGAGCTCAGATACACGCGATGTACCCGAGTGACTGGAAGGGGTGGAGCCAGGATCCACCCCTTCCCAGACCTCACATAAGGGCTGGCAGCGGAGGTGAGGGTATCTCTTGTTGGAGACTCCTGTGTACCTGAGGTCTTCTAAGGTAGGTAGCTGGTTTTTGTTTTGTCTGTTTTTTTTTTTTCCCCCCTTCCTCTCTCTCTCTCCCCCTTTATTTCTGTGTTCATGGCTCATGCAAGAAAGAATAAGGTCCCTCTTTTGCTACAGCCTGAGACCTTACTACTCTGCTGACATTGCTTTGTTTTCCATCATATTACACTGGTCTAAACTAGAAATACTGCATGACCTACAAGTGTGCAAGGAGCAATTCCTTGAGCATCTCAATGACAGTGTGTCCTACCCCAAAATTCTTTGTTATCACAGAATCCAAAAATAACAGGGATTGGAAAGGGTCTCTGGGGATCATTGAGTCCATCTCTCTGCTAAAGCAGGTTCCCTAGACTACACTGCACAGGAAAGTGTTAAGAAGAGTCTTGAACATCTCCTGAGAAAGAGACTTTCTTTTCCTGTGTGGTTTTTTTTTTTTTGTGCAGTACCCAGTGTGAGTTCCACACTTGCTATGTGCATAATCAAAGAATTTTAGGATGTCATAATCACAAAATAAACAAGAGTTAGGCAAAGCAGACTATGATAACAAAAGAGAATAAACAGAAAACTTACCCCTATCCTGGGCTCACTCACAAAACACCAGCAGAGCAGATCTCCAGGAGAGATCCTTCCCCACTGGTAGCCAGCTCTTAAATAGGTCTAGGAGGGGTGCAGCCAGGCTCCACCCCTTCCTGCAGCACAGGTGAATTGCCTTCAGCTGTGCTCCTATGGCTGACTCATGGCTCGCCTCAGGTGATCCATCAGAGGTTCAGGCTGTGACTCAGCACTTCCCATACTCTATGAAACAACAATAAAGACTATTTTCAGGTAGAAGAACAAGTATCCTAAAGATGGGAAAACAACCATCCTGCATCAGCTACGGTTGCTCATATCTGGTAATGAAGGTACGACAAACACTCTTCTGGTAGCAGAAGCCCTGTATAACTCCTAGGTGAGTTGGATGCTGCCAGCAGAGCTATTCCTCAGCACCTCATACTGAAACTGGGCCTTTTGCCCATGGACTGCCTTCAACAAACTACTAAAGACTTGCCCACAGTCTTATTAACTACTGTTATCCAAGCTATTACCTTGCCCATCTCTACACATCTTTCCCCTCCCCAAGACGCAGGGAGGAGGTGGCTCTATTTCTTTTGCTGTGGTTAATGAGGAAGAACCTGAGCTACCCCCAGCTTCCCAGTCATGAATTAAGAGAAATGGCTGTCCAGTTTTTTTCCTCCATGAAGGATGCACTTAAGCAATTTTTGGTACATTTTCTTTCTGTTTTTGATGAGAAAAAATAGCGTTCTCATTCTTCCATTAGAAACTATTATATAGCAGCTACTATATTTATAGACAGTAAAAGCAAGCACACCAGTTAACATTTTGCTGGCCAAGTCTACCACCGCAGGAACAACAATTTTAAAAATTAAGGTCCAAAAGTGAAGTCCTCTTTCAGCTCTTAGCACTTTGTTGACACTGGCAATAGAGTAATACTCCCAAGTCCTACTGCAGCTACCAAAGGAACATGCCATATCTTTAGCTTCTTTGCCCACAAGGTGCAGGCTGGAAAAGTGCCCTGCTCAGCTCCTCTGTAACGTGCCTACTTGGTGACACAGCACTGATGCCTCACTCCGAATGCCTCTAAACCCCAGGTGGGTACCGATCTATTTTCTTCCCTCCTTCTCTGCCCAGAGCTCTTTATATTCCTTGTTTTTCTCCCTTCCCTTTTGTTAATTTATTATATGAGGGCAGCAGCACATGACAGATTAAAATCATGAAAGCAAGGCTCATTAGGATTCTATGTCCTTTGAGTGGTATGTAGAAAAAAAATTCTGTGTGAAATGTCATGAAAGTAGATTTTGAGGTTTTGACAGATGTGAGAAAAGGAGAAATGTTTGCCATTTGTCTTAATGACACTTTAGTACATTTGGAGAGCCAAGGGGAAGAAAAAAAGAAATGCCAAAAAAAACCCACCCAGCAACAATTCGGGAGGTATGTGAGCTGCTTCCAAAAGCAAGGCTGGGCTGAGAGCATACCCACAGGATACCAGGGAGCCTGTTCCTTTGCACAGACTGCAGAAAGGGGACAGCAAATGGGGAGAAATATTTGACAATGTCAACTCTGGATGCCTTGAGCTCTGGCTAAGCTGGCTTGCATGTTTCCCCCTCCCCCAGCAGGAATTGCAGCAGTTTGGGATCCTTGAGCACATCCACCAGTATGAACAGAAACAAGCAAATCTTTCAGGAGTGTAAGGGAAAGCATTTGCATGTAATTACTAACCCAGTTAAAACAGCTTATTTTCAATGTCACATCTGGACAAAATACCTGTTGGGTAAAATCCCATCCTACAGCAGTCAGATGCCAAGTTGCCAACAACCTGGAATTGTCTGATGGAGTTTTAAGTTTCATTCATGTGAGAAAGCAGGAGTCATGACTCACCAATTTCCTTTGACTCCTGAGTCTAGGAGATAATCTAACAGGAAAATGAACCCAGGAAAAGGCCTTGGTGAATAACCGGTATCTATGGCCAGTAGGTGCCAACACCGAATCATAACGTTTCAGCCATTCTTTGCCCCATTGAAGAGAAGCTTAGGTGGGAAAGGACACAGCATCAAACAGAGGAAACTGAGGAGCAGTGTGGTACACTGCTAGAGCTGTAGGGGAGGGGGCTGAGGAGGGAAGGACTCATTTTTCCACATGCCAGAAGTTGTATGTAACCTTGCTTTCATGATTCAGTGAGTAGGGAGTCAAAACTGCTAGGAGTAAACAATGCAATGGCAGAGCAGCATACTGATTTGAGTTAGAAATGAGAAATGCGCAATGCCGTATTGCGAGGGACTATTTCTGGGAGAGCTATTCACAGCTAAGAATTGATTTGTTGAATTTACCTTTTTTCCTGCGTGTGCATTGTCCTGAAAGAGATCACAATTCTCATGAATGTGTCCAGCTCTCCAAATTATCTGATGAGCAACGCAAACACATTCCAGGCTGAACTGCTGGTAGGCTGCTCGCTGTGATTGCTGCTTGGAATAGCTGGTGTTAAGAGCAGAGCTGCTGCTCTGTGGGCAGGAAGCTCAGCTGGTTTGTCAGCTGGCCCCATGGATCAGCAGGGCTTGTTCACTGCATTCACACCGTGAGCTGATTGCTGGCACTGTCCAGTCTGTCCCTCATTTGTCCACAGCAGTTTGACTTTCCAGACCGTGATCTCCAGGGGCTGAATTGCACCCAAAACCCATTTGTGGCCAGGGCCACTGGACCAGCCAGATGCTGGAATAGTTATTAATAATAATAAAAAAGCAGGTCCTTTGTGTTTTTGTTTTGCTATGAAGACAACACCACACAAAGCTGATGTGAAGTCTGCGTAATTAATGCCACGCTGACTCTCTTGCTATATGGGAAGGGAGGAAAAGCAAGGTGTGGGCTACCCTGCTTTCTCCAACCCTCCAAGGTCGCCCAACTCTGCCCAGATCCTCTCACATCACTTTGCTAAGCATTTGCTGCGGGTGACTGTTTGCAAGGGGTTGGAGGTTGCAGGGGTTGGATGCTACAGGTGAAGCCATTCTGGTGAAGCTCTGCAAGCAGGGCAGGTTCCTTAAGGGAAGCCATGGTTAAATTGCAGTGACCGCAGAGAGAATTTGGGAAGCCATTAAATGTATCAACGTCTTCCTCTCTATTTTGCTAATTTCCTCACAGATCTCCCATCAGTTTTTTCAACTTTGGTAGATAAAGGTGACCTAAATATCTCAATTTTTTTTTTTTCCTCCTTCAGCACTTAAATCTATGTTTTTATTTTACCATACACCTCATAGCTGTTATTCTGCAAGCCCTCATGTGGCAGATGAGCATGCCCAGGCCCCTGCGAGAGGCAAGCCCTTTCCATTTCCAGCAGCTCTGTATCTGCTAATCCATCTTGCAGCCTGCTACCATTACAGCTTGCTTTCACCTCTCACATTTCCCATTTTAAAGAAAACCACATTGCTGGGAAGCATGTTTGTTCCCAACCTGCAGCAGAACCTGGACCTACAGCAGCCTTTTGCTGCAGGAAAAGAGCTTTTCTTTTCCTCAGCATTACTGCAAGAAAAATACGCAGTGTTAAAAGCAAAATGACTGGGAAGGTTTTTTCCTTGTACCCTGTGAATGATACTGAATTCTGTCTGTCTGTGGGTGCAGCGATGTGAAAAATGGAAAACCTGCACTGCCTGACCCCATGGGCCCCCCTTTACATCTGCAGAACCAAACACAGCGCTCCAGGAAATGTGAGCATGAGCTGTTTGGAATGGAAGGGGGAAAAAATACAAACCACAAACACATATTCTTAATTTTCTACTGCTGTAATTTAAGATAAGTCCTTGGGCTAGAGCATTGGAGAGAAATAGGGGATGTGCTTGGTGCCAGAACCTCCCTGCCATGACAGCCAAAGGGGCACGGACCAGAGGATGCCCAGTGGTACAGTTTTGGGAGGCTGGCATCCCACCCCCTGGGCTCTGCGGCCCCATGCTCCTGCACAGCAAGCCACTCACTGCACAGCTCTGCCAGCTTCCATGGTTTAATCAGGCTCTGCCTCCAAATATTAACGGCATAAATAAAGTTATGGACTGTGAAGCACTTCGAGAGGTCAGCTGGCCCGTTTCCTTGATTTAAGGTCGCATTAGTCACAGTATATCACTCCTGCCGAAGAGAGATGCAGTCTGCTCTTAGAGATCCTCAGCAGTCGAGGTCTGACAGCCTCCATGCATGGGCTGTCGCCTCGCCACCATTATCATTACAAAGTCAATCCTTGGCACCTAACTGTATTCTTCCTTGGGCGACTGAAGACCACAGCCCCTTCCCATGCACTGGCAGTGGAGGAGATTCCTCCAAGCTAACTGCTGGTGGCCTTTTATGCGTGTGAAGACCTGCACGTCCCCTCCATCCTCATCCCTCGAGGCCAAACACAAAGTGAGTCATTTCCTGGGGGCACATTTCTTTATTTTCCCACTCCATGTGGATGGGAGCAAGCAAACCAAATCAGTGCAAGTGCAGAACTGGGGAGGAGGCTTGTGCCTGTGCAAAACTGCCTGAGAGAAACCCTAGTGTGCTACCTGGCATTTACACAGCCAGTTGTGCAACTATTTACCAAGCACAGTACATAAGGTTTTAACCATGGCAACCTCTGTATCATGCAGTCCACATGCACAGACAGCTGTGATAAATAAACAGGTGACAGATCCGAAATAGCAGCACACTATTGCTTTAATTGTTAGCCCACTGATCTTGTATCAGGTGTAAATAGAGCACTTCTGGAGGAAAGAAACAGGAATCTTAATCAGCCCTCGTCAAAAAGGGCACCGTGCAAAGACCACGCAATAAAAGGTATGGCAAAAAAGAGCTTCCTTGCTGAATCAGCCCAAATGTGCAGAAAACAAAACAAACAAAAAAACTTGACTGATGTGACAGCCACCTGCTGCTACGTTTTTGCCGCTGTTCTTACTGTGCATATGTGCTGACATTAATGGTAATTATAACCTGCAAATATTGCTTTAATATCCAGGCTCTCATGCTGGGGGAGACGATCCCTAGGTCCACACGTGATTTCCATCCCAGTGCTGGTAACATCTGCCAGGTGGTGCTGGACTCGGCACCTTGGTGGCAGGCTTGCAGACAGCAGCCTGTCACCATAACCCCCAAATCCACGTTCCCCTGGACATAACCTCATAACCCCAAATTCCATGCACTCAGTATGAGAGCGCAGTGGCAGTGGGCTGCTAACTGGAGCCCCCCTGGCTGAAATCCCTCTTGCATCATGTACAGGGTACAGCTGAGACCTCCAAGCCGGGTCCGTTCCAGCCCCAGGGACACATCTTCACACCAGAACCCCTTCAGCTGCTGGCTTGTAGGGCTTCACAAGATTTTCCTACCTGCTTCAGCCTTCCCCACTCCATCTTTCCTCCCCACTGACTGACAGAGCGCTCCAACTCTGAATTTTTGAAAGGTTACTTGAAAAATCCCGACACAGTAATTCCCTTTGAACATCCAGTCCATGTGGTCTTGCACCCAAGAGCCTGAACAGCAGCTGCTGCAGAAAATAACCTATTCATTAGGCTTCCAAGGAGAGCTGATCAAATTACTCAATACAAATAATTCAGCTGACAATTTTCTCTTTGCAGGTCATCTACACGCGGGCCACTTCTCACAGGCACAAAACTGCCTGGTGTCAGTGAGCCACGGGATGGATAAGGCCCCACTGCAGGAACTGGCCCACAGTTTAATGTGGCAAGCTTTCTGCTCCCCATTAATATTAGGGAGAGAGGGGGAAGAGAAACGCAATGCCCTTGGCGGAATTATTGGATCCCAAACGTAAAGGCACATGGCTGAGACAAACAGACGTATAAAAGCTGCTATCTGTTGGCTGGTTAGCAAGTTTACATTCCATTTTCTGTTGTCACGCTGACACAAATTATTTGCTCTTGTGTCTGGATTGCTATTTGCCAAGGGTGCAGCGAATCCCCTCAGCCTTCCTCACTTGATTAACCGTCTGCGAGCCGCAGCCCTGTGGAAGCAGGGAGTTCCCACCGGCTGGCCCTGCCCTGCCGAGAGCAGCACGTTGCTGTTAGCGTGCCATGCCAGGGGGGCCACAGCTCACCCCGTGCACCATGCAATGAACCGCAGGGCTCCGTGCTGCCACGGGACCGGCACGGGCCAAGGGCTGGGTTTCAGCCAACTTTAAATAGAAACCACCATCTCCCTGCCTGCACCAGGGCTTGTGTGTCAGCCCGGGGCGCGATGACTGATGGCCCAGCTGCTGCTGCGGCCGCCTTTGGAGACCTCTAATTTAATTAATGGCTTTGGCATGTGTGGAGCATCGCTCCCGTGGCACACAGCCTCTGCCTCTGCTTCTCTGTGTGGTGTGCAAGTGGAAGCACTGGGAGCTGGGATTTTCCCGTGGCTGGCAGCAAGGGAAGACCCAAAAGCGTTAATGGAATTTGCTCAGCCAAGATTTTAAAAAACTAAATAAAGAGCAGAAGCTGTCCTAAGCTTTCCTGACATCTGCAGAACTCAGAAGGACCCAAGAAAAACCTTTTCCCTTTTGCAAAACACAGCAGGATGGTTTTCTATCACAGTGCCCTCGATCCTCATTGAGATGTCCTAGAATCATAGCATGGCTTGGGTTCCATGGAAGGGACCTCAAGGATAGTCTAGTTCCAACTTCTGTGCCACAGGCAGTGTTGCCAACTGCTGAATCCAGTACAAGATCAAGTTGCTCAGGGCCCTATCCAGACTGGCCTTGAACACCTCCAGGGATGGGCATCCACAGCCCCTCTGGGCAGCCTGTGCCACTGCCTCACCATCCTCTCAGCCAAAAAACTTCCCCTGACATCTAATCTGAATCTCCCTTCCGTTAGTTTAAAACCATTCCCCTTTGTCCTGTCACTAATGCTTTGGAGCAAGGCTCCAGCTTAGAGAAAAGTTAGCTAGAATGTCCCATCCCCCAGAAAAAATGTCCAAAAAGAGACTGACCCTGCAGCCAGCCCTCAGTCAGGCCTGAAGCCAGAGCCAGAGTGCTCAGACATTTGGGGTTAGCTCTCAGAAATGAAGAGAACAAGGGCAAAGAGAAGAAAAGGCTCAGAGAGCCTCCGCTCCCACAGCTTTCCCAGATGAACAGATTTGGGATAAAGGTGAAGCGCTTTATTTTCTTCAGCATGCCCTGCAGCGTTTGTCCATCATTTGCTTTGAGATGCGCCAGGCTCGCTCAGCTCCACTGTTTACAGGTAGAAACAGCAGCTCCGCAGCCAGGCATCCCAAGCAGCATTTCCCTCCGCTCATCAGCCCGATCACCTTTGGACCAGGCTTTAAAAATAGCACGATTCTAAGATTCGACCTTTATTTTTTAAATTCTGCCCTTGCTTCTTGCTTTCCATCACTACGGTACGGGTGAACAGAGCCTCTCCCTTCGCTGTGAGCGTTCAGCTGGACCGCAGCCTTCTGCCTGCTGGGAGCGGGAGCTGCTCTGCCAGGGGACGGCTGCACCGCCGCGACGCGCCTGCCTGCATCCCCGCATGGCCGCCTGCACGCAGCGATGTGTGGAGCTGCAGCCGGGCCTCAGAAACGGGCGCTGACTTGTTAGCGGGCGCCAACCAGCAGATTAAAAAACAACAATGTTGGCATTAATGAAAATAAAACAAAAAATAACCACCACAAATAATGATAATAAATAGAGGTAAGTAAGTAGAGAATAAAACAATAAAATCGGAAAATAAAATGATAAAAACATTTAAAAAGAAAAGGAATAAAAAATAGTAGTAACATGATAAAAATAAAAAATAAATTATAATGAAATAAAACGACAAGAATAAAGAAATATGAAATAAAATTAATAAAACTTAATAAAGTAGAATAAAAATAAAACAGTAAAATAACTAAAATAAAGAAAATATAAAATAAAACAACAATAAAATAGAAAAGTAAAATAAAAACTAATAAAAAATAAAAATAAAGAAAATACAGGGAAATAAAATGATAAAAATAAAGATGAAATAAAAGAATAAAAAAGAAATAATATGATAGATGAAAAATAAACTTGAAATTTAAAAAATAAAAACAAAAAATGAAATAAAATAAAAAATTAAAAATAAAAAATAATTGTAAAAATAAAAATTAAAAAATGAAATGGAATGAAGAAAGAAAATGAAATGAAGAAGTGAAATCAAATATAAAAAAATAAGAAAGTAAAATGAAAGAAATCAGATACTAAAATAAGACCATCAGTGAGACCTCTCCCACATTTAAGCTTTGAGGCCCTCGGTGCCTCAGTGCTGTGAAGCAGCCGCCCTGCTCCAGCACAGCAGCATTGCTGGCCCTGTGTTTATGGTTTACTTCCAGGTAAATGTGACCATAAGTTTGACCCAAAAGGTCTTCTGTAACTTGTTATTTGTTGCTGGCCTGCTGCTCACCCAGCAGCCAGGGAATGTTTCATGTATGAGGTTTCTATACATTTTCTTCTTTGAAAAGCATTATAAAAAGATGACTTTGCTTGTAACTGGTCACACGTGATCCCCACTGCACAGAAAGCAGCACCCAACACTATTTTGCGCTTATGTGGCAGCAAGGTGACAGCGATCCCATGTGAGCTAAGCACAGGAGCTCAGCTGTGGGTGTAGATCCATAGGCAGGACAACAGACTAGTGCATCGAGGGACTCATGCTGCCCACTTTCCTATAGCTACGTGTCTTTATGGCCACGCCACATACCCCAGGGTGTCTGGTAATGGGAAGGGGAAGGAGAACCTGTGGGCAGAGGGAAGCAGGTGTGATTCAGGTTGGGTCTTAGGAAGCATTTCTTCTCAGAAAGAGTGCTGCTGCAGTGGCATAGGCTGCCCAGGGAGGTGGTGGTGGGGTCACTGTCCCTGGAGGCATTCAAGAACTGCGTGGATGTGGCACTGAGGGACGTGGTCAGTGGCATTGGTGGGCATGGGCTGGTGTTTGGAGTGGATGGTCTTAGTGGTCTTTTCCAACCTAAATGATTATGTGATTCATGAAAGCTGCAGGAGTGCTGTTTTCATGCAAAAGATACGAGTTTCCAGCCTCCAGGAAAAAAATAATGAGCATTATTTACTTTGTTCTAGAAATCTTTTAAGGATTTAAAAGTAATCCCTGTTTTATAGATACGGTGTACTTACTCCTTTTACATATACTGTAAAAGCAAAAATACTTTGTATCTCATTCATATCTATAAAGGAACATTACGGAAAATTGTTACTTTTATTACGCAACCTGAACTTTTACGAATACCTACTCCATTAGATTT
The DNA here is from genome assembly GCF_019232065.1 of Centrocercus urophasianus. NCBI lineage: Eukaryota > Metazoa > Chordata > Aves > Galliformes > Phasianidae > Centrocercus > Centrocercus urophasianus. Next base: position 50,604,602 of record NW_024884475.1, read on the forward strand.
ACACCCTGACTTCTTAGAGTTAGAAATGACACTATAAAGTACAGGAAGAGCTGGGATGTTTATCTGGAAGGCCACATTACCGCTGACTTTCTGATAACAGCTCTTTCTCTGCTCAGCTCGTTAGCTTATTGCTCCCCCAACCTGTGTCTTCCAGCAAACAGCATGGTGTGACAGCAGCCTGGGAAGCACTCCGAGATATCGGGGGGACCCAAGTGCTCCTCAGGGAGCTGGCACTGGTGTCCCTACCAATGTAAGCCACCCCACAGAGGGCATCCAGAACCCGCCCTAATAACCCTAAATCATGAGCTGGGACTGTGCAGTACTGCTGCGTGATTGGATGGAGGCAGAAGGGTCTTCTCAGCAGCCCAGTCCTTGGAAGATAAATAAAGAAATAAGTAGATAGATAGATAGATAAATAACAGGGCTGTGGGCTGTGGCGCTCAAAGCCTACAGCTTCAGGCAGCCCATTCCACTGCCTGTCACTTTTATATATGCATATATATAAAAAGTGTGATAGCCTGTCACTTTCTACATATAAAAGTTTTACAGCGGCCACCAGTAGCGACCACTCTGTTGCAGCACACAAAGCCATTTCCACGGGGGCACCGCCTGGGCTTTGCCTCCCCATAGGTTCTCCGGGCATCACTGGGACAGTGGCTGTGTGTGCTCTCTGTCTGGAGGTCACAGGGCTGGGGAGTGCTCTCCTCAAAGCAAAGTTCTTCTTCCATATATGAATGAGAGGCTTCTTTGCTTGTAGGAAGCATCTCACATTCTCACAGACAGCAATGATGGTTCAGTTGGGTTAGTTTTTCTTTCTATTTTGAAACAAAAGTGGGTTTGATTTGATAGGGATGCATCAAGTATCCCTTTTGGAAACCTTCTGTGAGCCACCAGAGCTGCACAACCTTGCAAAATCAGATTTATTTCTAAGTAGGAAGCGCACTGGGTATGCCAGCGTAGAATAAGAGCCTCCTGCATTCTCATAACCTACTTATTGCTGCTTATCTATTAATGAATAAGGCCTTGGGAAGTCAGGTTTAAAACAAAAACAAAATTGATAGCTAGGAGGAATGAAAAAGAAAGGGAATTTTCAAAAGCACTTAGCATCGACTCCTAATGAGCACATTGATTTCCAACAGCATTGCCAGTGAAATACTTCCAGTAGATGAAATAGCTCCTAAAGATAGCAAAGACCTGACACCAAATGTCAGCACCTCGCAGCCCAGTCTTCAGAGCAAAGCTGGAGAACACGGCTGGGTGTGTGGAGGGCTTTCTCTTCTGGGGCTCATCTCAAAACATTTTCACATCTTTGTAATTTGCCAGAGAAGGCTGGAAATGCTCCTGAAAGTTGGTAGGCGCTTCAGGAACATCTCCATCCACAACAAAAGAAAACTTCATGGAAATGCTGGCTGTCACATACAGCAAAAAGGAAGGCATCCAAAAGACAAAAATCCTCACAGCAGCATACAGAAAACAAAGCAAGAACTGAAATACTGTTAAAAGGTCAGCAAACCTGAAAAGGAAAAAAAATCTAAGTAGATGTAAATCCATTCAGCCTTGCCTCCTACAAGACATGAAATACTCACAGGCGGTGCTGCCTGGCTGCTCCGCACACCCGGGCTGTGAGAGGGTGCAACTGAGGGGACTGAAAGCTCATGGTGACACATCAGAGATGAAGAGCCCTGGCTGGTGTCTGCTGAAATGTGGGTGTCAGGGTGAACCACAGCATGCTGACCCCAGAGGGCTCCACTGGGCCCTTGTCGCGGTGTGGAGCCAGGAAAGGCTCAGGATGGCCCGAGGTGAGGGTCAGTGAGGGTATTGCGTCGGGTGAATGGCTTTGTGTTTTCAAGGCGTTACACTGACTTTATGCACTGCACCTGCAGCACCTGCATCCCCGATACTGAAGGCAACGCTGGCCCATCTACCTCAGCTTCTGCCTGTCGCTGGGTTGGGAGGCAGCTCATCCCACACAACCCTACATCCTTTCAGCACTCCACTGCATGCAATTTTCTCTTTTTGTGGCTGGAGGTGCTGATGGAGGTTTGCGTGGCGAGGCTGCATTTAGGACCGTCGATCCCAGATTTTTTCTCTGAGCATTGCACTAAGGGTACCCCAACTTCCTGCAGCCCCAGGCCAGCCGACTCAGGACACCAGCGGCCACGGCGGGGGCGATGCGCCATCTCTGCACTGAGAGCATCCTGAGAACGACTCAATGAGTTGCCGGAGGCTCTGCCAGGAGGATGCAGGTGCTGGGAGGAGCGGGACCAGCTGTAAGGAAGGCGAGCGCAGCCGTGCAGCAGGAGGAAGCTCCGGCACAGCATTTCGATGCGGCACGCATCGCAGAAGCAGAGCGAGACACATCTCCCTTCTCGTTCCTCCCCGCGGTAATTAGCGCGAGGGTTCCTCTTCCCGCAGCTGACAGTCGGCGGCGTAATTAGCGCCTAATAAAGCCCCCCGAAGTCACAGAGGCGACGCGGGACAAATAAGCAGCGAGGGGGGTCGCGGCGGGTGCGTGACGGCCGGGTGACGCGGCGGCTAAGCGGTGTGCGCAGTGACACTGTCACGCTCCCGGCAGCCCGGGTGCCAGCAGCGGGCGCAGACAGACAGCTCGAATTAATCCCAGGAGGCGCGCGTGACAGGCGAGCCAGGCAGACAATTAGGAGGAGGGAGGAAATTGGAAATGGCAAAGGTGTGAACATATGTCAAATTACGACTAAATGATAAATTACAATTCTGTCATTGGAATAAGCGGTAATTAAGAAAGATTTCAGCTATCCCTCTCGGAGGGGAAGAAAAAGGAGAAAGAGTGAAAAGCAGATTTTTCTTCCTGCCCCCCCACCCCCCTTTTTCTTTTTTCTTTTTTTTTTTAATTTTAATAATATAGCCGGGGAGCGCTGGCTGTATTGTTTCCATCCATCTCGCGCTCCGGGGCTGCTTCCTCCCACCTTTCTGACATTTGTGTCCTGAAATCTCATACCCTGCCTCCCCGCCCCATCCCCCCGCAGCAGCGATGCTGTCAGCCGGGAGTCGACGCAGCGACAAAACCCGCACGGACGCGTTAACACCCAACCTACCACACCGCATCCCCCCGCTCTGTTTAAGCCGCCGCACTCTAATTATTTTAAACAAGCCCAGCACAGCGCAGCTGACAATTAGGAATCCCTGCTTTCTGGCTCGGGGGATTGGCGCCAGCCCTCATCATCACATCCCTGCGCTTTGGGCGGGGGAGGGGGGAAGCTCCCACCGGCCCCCCGGCGCGGAGCAAGGGCTGCCCAGAGCACGTCCGCGGGGAGACGCTTTGGGAAATGGGATTTCTCCCCGACCCGACCGCCGCTCCCCGAGCAGTGCTCTCGGCACAGCGCGGGGCTGATAGCTGGCAGCGCTCGTCCCCGAGGAAGGGAGCACGCACCCGAGCGATGATGGATGCTCGGCTTGCCGGTGGCGCATCCATCACGCTGAATTAAACCACGCCGGGCGCACAGCACATCCCAGCCAGGGAGCGCTCGGCGCTACGGAAATATAAACGAGGGGGGTTTTAATTACCCAGCGCGTACGCAGGTAGGCTTTGTGCCTCGGCGTGATCTGTTTGGGCGTAAAACAATTATGGCAAAATTTATCTATCGACAATAATTGCTTAAAATCCGACGGAGCTGGCTTAGCCTACAAATCAATACTAAATCGCTAGAAAGCGATCTAGCTCTCTTTGCGTTTCATTACATCTATTAGGTTTAATTAATCCACAAATGGAGTGACACAAGGGCTAAAAAAAAAAAAGCAAGACGGGCTAATTACAGGTCAGTGTCTTCTTACGTGCGTCCTTACTGTTTCTTATATTTATATATAACACGTAAGTAGGTAAGAGCTGCCCCACAGAGCCATATGCCCACTGATGCCCTGGCTCTGTGACACAGGTGCCATTGCCAGCCCTACCCCAGGCAGAGGGGCAGAGACACCACAAGTCACAGGGTTAAACACAGGGCCGCTGCTGGTGGCCACCATTAAGGATAAATCGTTTCACAGCCACTACGGCCAGAAAGTGCGGCTCGGATTCCAGAGAGCTTAATTAGGAGGCATGTTAAAAGTGGAAGGGTGAGAGCTGTGTTAATTACCAGGGGTCCCTCTTGGGGCTGGCCCTGAGGTGACTGTGCTAGAAAGCGAAGCAGCATCGTGCTGTCCCTGGGATTAATCAGCCCATCTCGCGATTTTGACAGTCGCTTATAGGAAAAACACACCCAATTGCAACTGCAAACTGCAAGTGGAGGCTGGGGTTTGATTGTACCTGATTACAGCAACACAATTCTAGTTTTTTGGAGACATTTCAGACACAGAACGGGTGTGTAGAGGAGCTCCTGGACTCAAGCCACAAGTGTTCATCCAGAGGGCTGCAACCAGATCCTGAGGGCTGCTGGATTTTCACCCTTGGAGGAGACTGGTATGGAAGCCCTGCCCTACAGCCAGGGTGCACAGCAAGAGCTGTCCCAGTTGCAGGACTGCCGAACACCACCACATGCCTGAGAGCTGCTGTACAAGTGTAGCCCAAAAGACTTCTCTGCTTTGTCCTCCTACTGAGGGATCTAAAAATCCTGGCTACTTGGGTACTGTCTTCTCTCATGACAATAACCTCAATGGTTTCTTTTGCTTTTGGAATGGCCAAGTCCTACTTCTCACTTTTCTGTGGGCCTGTTCCACTGAAGCCTGACCTGTTAGTGGAGACTGTTTTCATAAATCCCAGTTTTCAGTTGTGAGAATAGCATATCAAGCTTTGAGGCGCCATCAGTAAGGCTTTACCAAGCAGCTAAATGACATAGCAGAATAGTTCCTTTTGGAGGTCTGAGGAAATTTATCTTTGCCACACCGCGAAGTGTGCAAGAAACAAGAGAAACCAGCAGTGTCTGCAAGGAAAATGCTGAGAGGCTCTCTTTTAATGGCTGGTGGCTATAGCATGCTCTCTCACTCTCTCCTTCTCCATCCATTACCTTAAGTTAACCCAAAGGGCAGGAAGGCCATCCCATAAGCACAATTGAAAAAACCACTTGGAAATTCCCCTGAAGTTGATGTCATTTCCAAGTTTCACTCTTGGTTTATGCTTTAAAGTCTTCAAAATGGAAACCTCTGCTAAAAGAGGTGCCAGGAGAGAAACCTCTGCACATGCTTTTGCAAGGACAGACTTCTCTTTGCTTCTGCCAACTCTACCAACACTCGGTGCTGCATCACCCAATCAGAGATGAAGATCAAAAATCTTTCTCGGCTTTTGCCTGACTGCTGTTTGAGGTGGGGGAGGAAAAGGAGGCAGGCAGCACCTGATAAGTGCCTTGGCCCACTAGACATATTAAAATGCACCATCAGCAGCAGTCATTAGCTATTCCAAACACCGAGCTATGGCAAGGAAAGCAGAGCTTACACGCACGAGTGGAAAAACAGCGTTTACAGCCAGGAATATATTTGGCACCAATAGCACTCTGAAATCATTTGGCATGAAAACCCCATCCATTACAGGGATGCGCAGAGCGTGATGCTCAACCCTTCTGTGGCCACAGGTCTACGATGGGGTGAGATTATTACGCATGGAAAATGCATTCGCAGAAAAGATGTCCCGTGACAAATCTTAGATAATCATTAACCAATTGTGGCTGCTCCTGGCAGAATGAAAGCAAAAATAATACGAGCAACAGACTAATAATTCCGGCTATTTGGAGAATCACAGGAGAAATATTACAAAATTAACTGTATATAAGGTTAAAAAAAAAGTGAAAGAACCTGCAGGAAAAGGGAGAGCGAGTACAGATTAAATAAGATCCTTTATATGGTTTTAGAAGAACCACATTCCCTTTGTAAATACTTCATCTCAAAAATCTGGGACATTATTACTAAAGATTTTCTATCCTAAGAAGCACCCAGCTCTATTGCCTTCAAGAAGCTCGTATTAGATCACAGCTGGTTTTAACATTTTGGAAAACCGAGTTTAGCTTCCATTTGAGATTAAAAGAACATAAAACTGGTGGTTTTACTGCTGCCAAGCACATTAAATCATGCTCTAATAAGAAGCAGTTGACTGCAACAAACAAACAGGATTTGGACAACTGCAACCTCCTTCAGCCTGCATTACTTTTACAGATTGGGAGCAGGCAGGAGCGGATCAGATTCACAAACCTCAGGCATCGTATGCATGCACCTGAATGGATCCAAGTGGCAAGATAAGTCAGGATATTGCTTTATGGGCTCGTCCCCTTCCTGCCCCTCCCCCAGCCCTCCGCAGCTTCAAAAAACCTTTGGAGATGATGGGCATTTCCCGTGTCTGCAGCTGCTGCAGATTGATTTATTCTTGACCAGAGTTGCAGCTGATAACCAAAACATCAGAGCAATGTGGGGTTTGTGGTGCTCTGTGTATCACTCAATATTTTTCCCCCTTCCTCTTGTTATTTTTCAAAACCTATAGGCATTTCACAAGCAGAAGCAATGCCCCAGTCTATCTTCTTCCTACCAGTGTTCTTTGAACCGTGTTTCATAATCATAATGCTATGGTAGCAAAAACATCTGAAAAGGAAGCAGCGATTCACAGAAAATTAAAAAAGCCTGTCCCAGAGCACACGCAAAGATTTGCAGTCAGCAGATGAGCGTGGAGGAGCCAGCACACAAATTACGGTCCTGAGTCAGCAAATATTTGGCAGGTATCCTGACATACCCTGCAAGCCTGGAATAAAATAGGACAGGGGAAAAAGCTGAAGAAGGAGATAAGTGAGCAATGCTCTCTGGGGAAGAAACGAGAGCATCTCCCACCTTTCTGACCTGCAGTATTTCCATCAGTGACAGGGCTTCAATACCGAGCAGTGATGGCACCTGCAGCCCAGCACACTCTGTGCTGAGCCCTGCAACCAGCAGGACCCTGCAGATACTGGGCAGCTCCACACCACACTTGTAGGCATGGAAAAAATCAGCTTTAGTGGGTCTGCTCCTTACCCTGCTGTGCTTCAGCCTGCATCAACACATGCCCAGAGCTGCTCATAGCATGGCTTAGTGCTGATCGGCCTCAGGGTTGGGCTGGGTGATCTTTTTCTAAGTCTTTTCCAACGTAGATGGTTTTATGGTGAGATCTGCTTCATCTTTTGCTTGCCAAGGACCCAACCCCAAACATTTATTCCCTGTTGGAGAACGGACACTTCAGGTCTCCCAATGGTCTCCAGTGTTCCAGGCTGACCCAGTTTGAAGCTATGCTTCAGTACTGAACTAGATCCATCACAAATGGTTTCCTTTAAAACTGCTGCTCCCGAATGTAATGCTAGAAGATGTTTAATTTTTTTATTTATTTTTGTTGAGAGAGAGGGAGAGAGAGCGGGACTAATCAGAGAATGTATACGGGGTAAACTGTAATGCTCACTGCGCAGCATCAGCAGAGTGCCTAATTAATTCAGCTTCGCTCAGATTTCACAATCCTCTTCAGAATCAGAACTTCTTTCCAGGTAGAGGGAAAAAATTATAAAACAATGCAAAAATACATGTAAATGCAGCTTCCACACATATTAATGAACAGCAAAGTGGAAAAGGCAGCGTTTTTTTCCAAAGATGAGAACAGCGTCTGCAGTGATAGATGCAGGGTGCAGCAAAATAGGTCAGAACGGGGAAATACGTGCAACAAATTACATAAAGCTCTACGTATAAAAATGGATGTATTGATGAGAAGTGATTTTAAAATAAAGGCTCGGATACCAATCATTAATCCTGTGGCCACAAGTAATACGCATGCTGCTGCCATAACCGATGTCATTAGAAGCAAATAACGATGCCATCGGCAGCAGTGGGACTGGCTGGGGGAGAGCAGGCGTTACCCAGCCAGTGCACACGTACCTACTCCACTGCAGCACATGCATTCCAGAAAGCAATGTGCAGATCATCTGCTGAGCATGTTTATTGTGGCGAAATGCATGCTCCAACTAATGAAATGCATAGATCATCTGGTAAAATGATAACGTCCATGCCGTTTCTTTATTTGGAACCAACTTGTTTGGGGTAGGAGGCTGTGCATGGTGCCTCTCCTCCCAGGGACCCATAGTCCAAAAGATCTTGAAGGTGTGTTTGTTTGCACACAATGCAAACCCAAGCCCAAGCTCACTGAGAATAAATTAGCAGGGAGCCTTCTCTCACAGGGCCCGAGCATCTCCTGAGATGCTCACAAAAGGGTTATGCTATGGAAGACAGATGACAGCTATAGGAAACACAACGGAAGAAAAAAAACAGAAGACTGTCAGGCACAGAACAGCTGCACTCAGAATCCCTTTCTCCTTCCTTCCCATGAACTCTGTTGGCTCTCAGCCGCCCGGCCCATCGATTGGAGTTCCTCTTCCCTGCTCACTGTCAATTGCTTGGCTGCAGCCACCAGGCAATCTCATGCTGAGCCCACTTTTGGGCAGCAGCCCCAGCACCCCACACTCCGGGCAATAGGAAATTGGGCAGCCACTCGCACACGTCCTCCCACTTCTCACTTTTAGCAGCACGGCTCTTTCAGCTCGCTCGCATGTCACCAGCTTTCAGAGCAGCTGGTCCATCCAACTCTCAGCCATGCTGGAGACTTTTTACCTTCCTTACAAACTTATCTTCCTAACATGCTTTTTAATGTGTAATCGTTGTTTGATTCGGCAGGGGAGGCTTCCTTGGGGTTTATTGTCCCTATTGTTGTGATCCTTTTTGACAGAAGATGTTGCAAAAATACACGTGGGGTCGGACTGGGTACATTTCACAGCACAGCAGCGTTTTCCTCCAGCGACATGAGCCCCATTTCATTACGCCATGAACCTCTCGGTGAACCTGGAATCTCACTGTATAATTTATGTCTCCAGATACAATTCAACAGTTTAATCTCATGACTTATGCGCTTCATTTCTAATTTGATCATTTTGCCATAATATGCGTTTTCCTACATGATTTATGCGCGTTCTCGAGCAACGTATGTGCTGCGTGCCATAATGTACACATTCATCAGCTGTGTGGGATGCCCCCAGCGGCACTTTCCCGGGGAGGAAGGTGGGACACCCCAGCCTGAGGCCAAGTCCCAAGGTTAATTGCAATCAATTCACCTTCCATGCAATTACACTTTCATCCACACGCGCCTGTGAAGTGAGCGTGCTTAACGCACTATCAGCGGGAAGGCAAATGTGCCTCTTTTCCCCCCAGAGCCAATAAAGCCAGCCGTGGCAAAGGATTACAGGCAGGGCAGCAGGGATGGTTCAGCCCTCCTTCCTAACATTTCCATTGAGGAGGCACGGGGAATAATTAATTATCTCCCCGTTGTGCTGATTAGCACGGGTCTCATTTCAGCATGCCAGCAGCAGACATCCCAAATGCCTGCTCTGCTTTGCAGAGAGCATTCTCTTGCAGCACCAAGGCCGGGCTGAGAGAAAACCTGGGGAAAACAAAACTACCACAGCACAAAACTGGCTGTAAGGAGCCTCTTTTCTGCTCCCTGCGGGGATCAGCCCCCTGCGGTCACCATTTGGCCATTTGCAGGTTGAGCCCCAGCCATCCCTCCTTTAGCCCAGATAAGTCCCCACCTCTCCATCCTCCCTTGCAGGACATGTTCCCCTAACCTTGCATCATCCTTCAGTGCTCTCTGCTGGGCTCCCACTGATTAATCTGCAGTGCTCAAAATGGGGCAGGAAACACCAGCTGAGCTCTGGCCATGCTGAGCAGAGCAGAAAGCCTGCCTCACCTGCAGTCTCCCTTCTCCCAGTGAGGTGTTTGCAGTTTTCACAGCCATGCATCGAATGCAGCTTGAGATGCTCCCAAGACCCAGAGGGTATTTTTTTCCTTTTGTTCCCCTGTTTAGCTAAAGGTTCCTGGCCCAAGGTACATGCCATTCATTTCTACCTCAGGGCAGCACTTCACATTTTGCCTTATCCAACCATATCACTTCTCTCACTTTCCTCACCCAATCTGGCCATGAGCACATTGAATCCCTGCCCTCCCTTGAGCTCCCCGTCTTGACCCCTGGTCCATTCCTGAGCGATTCTCCCAGACACTGACTGGAGTGGCCCTTTGGACTCAGTACATCCTACCACAGGGCACCACTGGTGATGGCTGGTGGGGTGATCCTCTGCCCGTACCATAGCTTACTAAAAGCCACTATTCCCTATCATCCGTAAAAGAGTGCTATGTGAGATGGCACCAGAAGCCTCCCTAAGCGAAGATATATGATATTCATTGCCTCTCCACAAGGCTTATTGCCCTGTCATAGGAGGAAATAAGGTGAGTTTGACATGATTTGTTCCTGACAAATCCCTGTTGGCTGTTACTTATCTCTGCACTATATTCTGGAGGCTCATAAATAATTTGTTTGATTATTTCTTCCAGCATTTTTCCATGCGCTAAGTAGACTGACTGTTCTATAGCTCCATGGCTCCCTGGTTTGCCTTTTTCCAAAGACAGGCACTTTGCTCATCCTCTCCCACAGTACAGGAGCCTCCTCTCCTTGCCACAAGTTCTCAACAACATCACCTTGCCAACAGCTAAATGACTCCTTTTGTGAGCTCTCACATCAGCCTAATGGAAAGTATCCTGCCATCTTCTTCCTCCTCCTAAATTTGACCTCCTGTTTGCTGAGGTGAATACCATCGCCCAAAAATTTTTCACTGACAGCAACATGGGTAAGGCTGAAGCAAAATGAAAATGATGCAGGGTGCTTTTGCCTTCATAGCATCACCTATTGCTAACTTCCCCACTTCATTTAACTGTGGGTCACTACAATTTCTTTATAAGATAGCTGTGGAATATGTATTTTTCTTTATGCTCCTTACATGTTGCTTCTCATTTCATGTCTTGGGCATTCTCATTTTGACCCCAAAGCTGCATGCCATTTCTTTTCTACTCATTGACTACTGTATGCAACTGAATATATCTGATGCTTTATGTTTACTTGTTCTATTACATTTTCCATCTGTCCTCTCTTGGTAGAGTGACTTGTACTTGGATCTCAAGATCATTTATTCAAAAGAAATGCTAACTTACCTGATCTTCCTTTTCCCCCAGCCCTGCTTCCCACAGGAAGCACCTACCAAATAGCTCAGTTCAGAAACCACATAATGTTATACTAGCTTCATATTTTAAACAAAGTATTTCCTGATGATAACATCTGTTTCTTTTCTTTACTTGCTGTCTCAAACACCTCTTTTCAGCACACCCACAGCTACCTTGGATAGGTCACGTTGTATTGCACTCCCTTTCCAACAGAAGCAGGTTTAACTCTTCAGCTGTTAACTTTCGCCATTTCTCATTACTTTCCCAAGTCTGAGCTGAAAATGCCTACAGATCACAGTCGTTGATACAGACAGGATGACGTGCATATCTGCATTAGAACAAGATGTTTCCTTTTCCTCGAGTAGAATTGCTTAATAAAATTAATTTATATGTGTACGTACATGAAGAAATGCATTGATGTATGTAAAAATAGAAATATATAGCAAATACATATATGTAGATATGAAAAAACATGGTGTTTTAAAACCACAATGGGTGGGATCCTTGACTGGACAGGGTATTCCTTTAGTACTGGCACTGCTCGGTTTCAGACACCCCAGCCTGTAGAGTAGCGTGCCAAAAGAAATACCAACAAGTCTCAGCTTTTTACCACATGATGAGACCAAAGCCCAGTACAAGCTTCGTGAGTTAAAACCCAGCTGTATAAACAGCAGGGAGCTGGCGTGCGTGTTGAGACTGAATAGTAAGCCAGATGTGAATCTGGCCCTTGTTCAGCCCTTCCAAAGCCACAGGCGGAGGAGCAGGGTGTGTGGGGAGCCCCATCTGCCCCACCACCACAGAAACACAGCTTGTCACGTCTGACACCACGCTCAGTTTGGTGGATTTTAACAATGTCAGTCAGGGACTCCCTCTTAAAGAGAGAGAAACCCAAAGGGGAGAGCATTTCTGGAAATAGCAATAAAAAATAATAATAATAATAACTTTAATTGGGGGGATGACTCAAGCAGTGCTGAGGTCTACACTATAAAAATGGGGGAAAAAAATATATATATATCCCAGGGAACTCCCACACAAGCTATGCTCCTGAAAGACTGGAATATGCTTGTGGGGAGCTACGACTAGGCTGCTTCTGTTAGATAACATTGACTGTCCCCACCAATTTTAAAAGCATCTGTTAAGAAGGTGGTTCTTAGGAGATCCTATCTAGATGCCAGAAACGCTCAGGCCGTTTGTATCTGAGATTAACGGCTGTGCCGGATAGGAAATAAGTGTCACCTTCATACAAGTGTCAGGGGAGCTCTGTCCATCTCAGCAAAAACCACTCACCCAAGGCACGGTCAGGGAGGCAGCCATCAGGCTGCCACCACGCCAGAAAAGATAAAAAGAAGAACTTATCAGCTCCTGCCTCGCTGGGACAAGACCCGTGCCCCACCATGCTGCCTGGCTGCCTGCGTGCCCTCAGCTGTCCCTCTGCTTGTAGGCCTCAGCGCTGCCCCAGACCCAGCAGCAGAGACTGACCAGGGGCCAGCACTGGCCTCCCCTCAGTATGCTGTGACTGTTTGCCACCTTGATGGAGATCTCCAAAAACAAACAAAAAAGACGAAATCTGAGTGGAGCAGGTCCCAGATTGTCAGCAGAAACTCTGTCTGAGCAGCAAACAGACAAACTGATGCTGGGATGTGGGACTTGGCAAACAAAACAGTGTGACCAGGGACCTGAGGTGATGTATACACCTATGCACGGCTTTCTGTTGTGTCTTTACTGAGACAGGCCAAGCTGTGGTTGTCATGAAGGCCCCCACTCCTTAACACTTCTGCATCATGCACCCTTCCCACTACTTTTTAAAGTCAATGACTGTGATTTTTCAGCCGTAATTTGATTCAAAGTATCCAGCAGTCAAAAAAAAACAGAGGATAAAACCCAATCATTTATATTGACAAATACAATTAAAACCTTTTAAACGTTGAATTAGACACACGAGGCCTTTGCCAACACCTCTGCCATGTCCAAGGGCTGGGTTCTGGCTCAAAGGACAAATCTTGCCAATGGGAGCATCTCCAGGCAGCCAGTTGGCTGAGCCCCCCCAGCAGCAGAGCAAGCCTAACACAGGTATGGCATTTTCCAGACGGAGAAGGCCTGGGCCAGGCACAGCTCCTGTCGACCTCTTCTGCAAAATACCAGCACTTGGCTCAGCCAGGCACAACTTCTAAAGCTGCTCTGACACCATTCAGCTTAGGTACATCATCGTGTGCAACAAGCTTATGTGCCCTCTGGGAGAGGGCATGGGGCTAACGGGGACTGCCCCAAACCAGTGACACGTGGCTGAATGCAGTCAGTGAAACCATAAATTGTCTCACAGAGCAAGAACAAGGCAGCACTTATTCAAGAGCCTAAGAAAAGCAGCCCTGGGCTCAGAACCTTAGGGTTCAGAGGATGACCCTCTTGGTCCTCTATGGGCCTCACCATTGGTAGTTGGATTACCTTGACAGCCAGTAGAGGCCTAATTACAGCTTGGCACCCTGGGAAGTGGAAGCACTCATGGCCCACAGGGTTGCATCTCAGTGTTCATGAGAAGTACAGATGTGATGCACAGGGGTTTTGCAAGGCAGTATACTGGTCTCCACCCACATAAAGCAGAGAAATGAGCATCCAGACAGCTGCAGAAGGAAGGAAAAAGAAAATTGCTGCAGCCTCTCATAACACATCAAGCACGTCGATAGCTTGAGAGAGAACAGAAAGATGTTTCACTTGATTTTGCAAAGTAGAGAACAAGTCTAAAATGAGTTCTCTTTTCCTAGCCAGGGAGGATGCTGTATGTATCCTACAGAGTGCAGAAGCTGACCCCACAACAGGCGGGGGTTCCCATGGCAGTTTCAATTGAGAACGTTTGCAAGGCCCTCTTCCTAACGAAGAAAAAAAAGCGACAAATGGAAGTCACTGTGTTTCTATCGCCCTGAAGACGCCAGTAAGCTTTTGTGTCTGTTTAGCTGAAACCTCCCGGTTTCCTTTGTTGTCGGAGTGCATTTCACTCCGGTGTCAAAGTGTGTCAACCCCAAGCTTCCCCTCTGTGCTGCTGGCATGGCTCCAGCCTCCCCAGCGCCTGCTTGGCTCCCTCCTGACACCTCCATCTGATCCATCACAACACCTCGCCGCATAACGAGCAGGCATCATTTCCTCTCCATCAGCACACGCAGAAAGGTAATTAAAGCTGTTTAGGTATTTTTTGTTGCTGTCATTGCTTTCCGAGGCTCAACAGCACAACTGCGACTTCTGCTCAATTAAGTTCCTGGATAAAAATAAAATAAAAGAGGGTCTTTGGCAGCCCTTTATGCCTGCACATTAAAGCTGGAGCCTGGGATTTACACACACACAACCCGTGAAAGGAAATCTTCAAATAAAAATCTCTCCAGCTGGAATGACCATTATGATACCCGTTCACATGCATATCTATATCTATCTGTATGGATATATACATGTACACGCACCATGTATAAAACCCAAATCTGCTGGTGCCTCTTTCTGCTTATGCTAAGGGTGCCTTCCTCCCCATTACAACAGCATTTGCACATTTATGGGAGGAATAAAGGTGGGGGGGAAATGCGTGATCCATGTGGAGAAGCCTTCCCTCTGCCAGCCAGAGAAAGAAGAACTAAAAGGATTATAAAAGTTCAGATTAAAATGATATAAAATCTAGCATTTGGCTCCAACACTAGTGCCTCGGTCCTCTGTAGCTAATCTGTATGCACTCTGTGACCTCCTCGCAGCGAACCCTGCTAAATATATTATTCCCACGGGGGCTTTCACTGCTGCTTGGTGTCAGAAATCAATATGTATGAGGCGCGTGGATGGGAATTTCTAATAGATCTGCCTGGCCCTGTGCTGCTTTTCAATATCTGCCTTGGACTATTAGTGCCGGCTCGGTGCCTGTGAAATAACCGAGATAATCTTTTAAGGTGCACTGTTAAGGTGGAACCTAAATGTTGCCGTTTCAATTAAAACAGAAAAATATATATATTCATAAATCAGGCAGTGCCATGCGTAACCCTGCATGCAGCTTGATTATAAACAATGATGGGGATTAAAGTATTAGGGTGAGTATGCTAATGGCTGAGTTTCTGGGGAATGGTATGCTTGTTTTTGCTTTTTTTTTTATTATCGACAGAAAACTGCTCGGATTGGAGGCGGGGGGACCCACAGCCTCGCTGCCCCACAGCAGCACTGTCACTGCAGTGTGCACCCGTCTTCCCAGAGAGGCAGCAGTCCACCACAGCACTGCTCTCCATTTTGGACTGGTGCTGCCTGGGCGATCGCTTGACATTCTTTGGGGGGTGGCCTATTGATCTGTTATTGCAGAGTAGCATTGGGCCCCCTGCCCATCCCTGCTGGGTGGTGCTCCCACTCCCCCTTTGTTTCCAGCTCGGCACACAGGGGAAGCCGTCTCAGCTCAGCACAGATGCGCAGTGTGGGAAAATGATAACTCGCTGAAGGACCTCTGGCTCTCGCCTCTTTTTGATTATCATTTTTAAAAGGGGAGAGGTAATCGGCTCAATGCGCCGTCAGGCTGAACCCAGCCTTGTGCTGGCAATGACAAGTGGGAGCCATCACCTCTTGGCCACCCTGAGCCCTGCCACCCTGCAACGCTCTCATCATGCTGTAGGTCGCAGACCTGCCTCATAGCCCAGCATTTTTCTTTCCTCCTCTCTCTAGAGCACAGCCCAGCTGACAAGCAAGGCAGCCACCTCCAGCCTGAACCCGTCCTGGGCACCCTGCTTGCACTGACCATCCTCCACACCCTGAGAATACAGGTGTTTACCAAGGGCTCTGGCACCGCCGCGCTGTGTCCTGGATGCCGAGAGCTTGGCTGGTGGTGTTTGCAATACAAACACTCCTCATCTACTGCACGCAATTCCCCGCTGTTTAATAGGGCTGAAGTTCCCTTCCCGCCTCCCCTTTCTCAACCCATCAATTAGGTAGGTAGATGTGAAAACAAACAGCCCATGTGTTTTCTGCATCTCTAAGGAGGTGTAATGGCGCGAAGTGCTGGTTGCCTGCGTTTACTGACGGGAAAAGAGGAGTTTGAGAGGGTCTCAGCAGGCATCGGGCTCTGTGTTTCCATGAGCTCTAGAAAAGAGCAGGGCCGGACTGCAGGCAGAGCAGATGAAGGGCTGGGAAAAAGATCTAGATGTGGCCTCAACCTCCAGAGAGGGGCTATGGGCAGAAAAGTCATCTCCCAGGCAAGGAGTCCTTCATTTGTCTCTTCCTGGTCCATCTGTTCTCCTGCCTGCAGCTCTGAGGCATCTGAGTGGCCTGTTTCACAAGGAAGAAGCTTGCTTTCTCTGCCCTGCCTTGATTATGCCCATATCAGAGCAATGCATTCCAGTCCTCTATGGAGCACAGCTCGTGGCCAGCCTTAGTTAGTTGGACTTGCTTCAAACTCTGCAGACAACCACTCAAACACACCTGAGCCCATATTTTCCATCCATTTCTAAAATTCATCACTGTACCGATACCTCAGAGATGCTGATCTCCTACAGCTCTCAAAGAAGTCTCCAAATCCAACGCATGGTGGAAACCCATGTGGAGCTCATGGCACAAGCAAGCTGTGGAGAAGGACTTGTGACATGTAGTGTGGTCTTCTGAGTAAGTCTTGTGGTGCAAAATCTCAATGAGGTGCAAATTGGGAGCAAACCACAGGAGCTAAGGAGAACAAAATGGCACAAGTACTGCAACTACTTGCCACACTTGTTCTTATGCCCAGTGCTTGTGCCATCGCAGCACTGGGGCAAAGGCCTGCGCATGCAAAGTGCTGCAGCTGTCTGACCTTTTGCCATGGCTTCTGCCTTGCTGCCTCACATCTCAAATCTTTGTAAAGATGGGACTTGACAAGAGGTGTCACATCCCTTCCATCCCAAAGGCAAATGAATGCCCCTTTCTATCATGGGTGTCACCCTCCATTGGCTGCTGGGCGACTCCCCAGCCGGCACATTACTCCTACCCCAGTTGCTTCCAGCATCTGAAATGCAGTGACTTGGATGAACTCCTGGAGAAAGTAGTGAGCACCAACCACATATCCATCCTGCAATACTCACGTGCAACGTAAGTAATACCAACACCTGAACAGAAAACCTCTTTTCCAGTAATAATGATTTTTTCTAAGGTGGGCAGTGATGGTGGGTATCCTACAGCAATGCTGCTAAGGGAAGCTCCATTAAACTGACTTGTTAGAAATTTGTTTGAGGCTGCAATGGAAGCATGCTGGGTGGCTAAACACCAGAAGGGATTGCTTCCCCTGCAAAGTCACCCTTTCCAGCAGAAGTAGGGATGCTTGTGCCCGAAAAGGTGCCCGGCTAGGACCTGTCTCATTCAGCTGCACAGTTCAGCCTCACCTCCCAGCTGCTGCCCACTTCCTTCAGCAACATCAAGATCATGCACACCTCACTGGCCTGTGGTAGTGGTCACAGCCATCCTAACAACACAGTTTTTGTGCACACTTGTACTGCATGTCAGATTGATACAAGCAGAGGAATTCTTCACATCGGTGGACTGTGCGTAGCCACATGCAGGCATTCAGCCATCTGCTTCCAGCCTGCAGAAGTGATGTCCCACCCCAGAGAGCCCTTCGAAGGGACCATTCAGCAGGTTACCAGCCGCTGCCAGCTCATGCAACCCCCAGGGACACAGCGAACAGCTGCAACGTGAGAATTCATTTCAATGAAATGCCAGCAGCATTTTCCAGCCGGCTGAGGCTGAGGACCAGATGTTCGCCACGTGTCGCCGCCTGGGGCACATCAGGCCCCAAGAACATGCGAGGACGCTTCCCAGACCCACTCATGCTGAGGGGGTTGCCCAACGACATGCAAGCAGCCGCGAGCATCGCCCAGCTCGGGCAGGCGTGGAGTAGTGGCGGTGAACGAAATGCTTAATTGGTCTCAGCTGGAGGCTGCTCTGCACGTGTCAGCACGATGTAGAAAGCAGGGCTATGGAGAGGAGACGCTGCAGCAAGCAATTAGAGCAGCCCTACTTCCCTTCCCCCTCTCCGCCAGCCCTCAGCCCTGAAAGTTTGGTTGAGTTCAAGCAGGGAGCATTTCTTACCGCAAAATGAACTCAAGGCGCTGCTGCTGGTATTGCCATGCCTGCTGTGGAGAGCATCTGTGGGGAGAACTGCAGTTACGTCAAGTCAAAGGCCGTACCTCCCTTTCTCCGTTCTTTTTTTTTTTCTCACCAACAGGAAAGAATCAACACAAGAAAACCCTTCGTCCAGTTCAAATCCAAGTTTATTAGCTCGTAAAAGTCTGTTTCCACACAGTAATCATAGGAAATGAATGAATGTTTATGGAGCACAGCATAAAAATATTGCGAGTCAGCCATAGGTTGGAGGTTATGTTGCTCACAAAAATTAATCAGCAGGTCACATGGCATTGCATCAAAAAGGCAAATCAGGTCTAGGAATGCAAACAATCAGATCAAAAAGGCAAAACAAGTCAGAGGAGAGTATCAGAAAGCAATAATTAGGTTCATATCTCCTAATCTGGGTGGCAGATCTCGTTAGACCAGGTTATTTACCCTACTAATTGTCCAAAGTCAGCTTGAAAGTCGGTTGTTCAGTTCTGCATTAAACCACAAATCCTCAGCCAACATATCAGCTGGCCAAATGAGCTACCCAGCCTAGGCATGAGCATCAACACGCAGGCACGTGAGAGACAAAGCACACTTATCACAGAGGCTGGTGGTTCAGACACCCAGCCAAAAGCAGAATCTCTACTAGACACGCAGGCCGAGTTGTTCTAGGCCCCATCCTGATGTGCAAGCCTTCTTTCTGCTTCTTTCTACAAGCCCCCCAGCACCTTCACTGCAATCAGAAGGATCAGGAGGTTTGCCTATCTCCCAGACCCTGTTTACCCTAATGCTGGTCTTCTTCAGGGCTGCATCTGATTGCCAAAGGTAATAACAGGCTATATAGGAGAGCACCCACATTAGGAGAGGTGGGCCAGCAACAGGAGCTTCTGACCTGGGCTACCTCTTTTCTCTCTCCTCTCACAGAAAAAAAGGCTAGCAAACCAGTCCTCTATTTCTACCAATTTATTTATTTTGCCTGAAGATGTGCAGATGGCTAGTGCTATTAACTCTGTAACAAGGGCAGACGTAGAGGACTAAGGAAATAAAGGTGTTTTCTTCTCAGCTGGAGGATTCTTATACGTATTATAAACAGAGCTGGGGGAAACCACTCCGAATAATTAGTCCGGGCTCTGTTTGACATGGCAACATCTGACAATCTGCCCACAAGGATTCTGACTGCTTTATAGAAAAGATCCTGCACTCAGGAAGGCAAAGATGGCTTACACAGACTGCTGAACCCCCAAGTATGAGATCTTTTCATGGAGCAGTCAGCTTAGAGTAAGAACTACCTTCTAAGCCCAGTAACCCATTGGGGTTCATGTCTGAAAACCCCTTTTCTAGGAACGGGTAGTAGAATTACAAACTATTTCAGCTTATTGAGTAATGCCACAACCCTTTCATATAGTTCAAATACTTAGAACAATAGAACCCCTTATTTCCTGAACATGACAGCTTCTTTAGGCGGCACAGACTTTTTTTGTTACAAGATCACTACACACATTTCCTTCACTCTCACTATCTAAGGCAAAACAGCCGTTTTGCAGGTCCCTGCTACCCAGCCAAACACATCTATCCTAAAAGCCAAATGGAAAAGAGAATCAAGGCAATGGTAGGAAGAGATTATGAAAGCTAAGCTCACACTGAACTACATCTTTCCTTCCTCAGATAGGTCCAATGGTCTCAAACTTCATTGTATTTCCTACTGAGATGACGCGTTTCTTAGATTTTTGGTCCATCTACCCATGCCCAACACATGCTGGTGACCGAGTTAATCCTTGTGAAGTTCCTCCAACTTCACAAGTTACCTAGCAAAGCCCATGGGAATCCAGGGAGGACTGGATGTCCCAGGAAGCACGCTGCCTCGTACCACTAGGCCATTCATAATTTCAGACTTGTTCCTTGGAGAAATATCAGAGAGAGCTGAAGTGGCTAGTGGCAAAAACAAATTGAGTCCATCACAGCCTAGAAGAATCAAGCTTTTCGCAAAAGGATATTTTCCTTCCTCTTAATAGCTTCACTAATGAGTTTGTCAAGTTTTGGCTTTGAAGAATTACCTACTTTTTATTTGAGTTTGTTGTTTTTTTTAAAGATTTTTTTTTTTTAATTAAAAAACAAAAGCTATAAAAAGCTAGAGGTAGTTTTAAACTGCAGAGTTCATATCTGGGGTGAATTTTTCTCTGGAGCTAAGGGATATTTTTCATTCAGACTAGTATAAAACAATACCCTGGGGGAAAAAAGTTGAAAGAGAAAGCATTAAAGGAATAGGAACTCAGAGACCTTTTCCTGCTTCCAAATCGACCATCTCATGAAATTAGCACATTTCCTCCCTGTGAATTCTGTACCTAATCCAGAGACATCACTGATTGTGCCTAAGCAACTTGGCAGCCCCTTTCTTCCTCCTCTTCAAACAACTCAAGGCTCATCCCTGGTGCTGTCTAATGAGCGGTCTAGGTCTCATAAGAGCATATATCCTTACGGATTTTGATGAGAGAAGATGGGATCAAGGGAAAATCCAACTCCGTTCCTTTTGGTTTTATTGCTTTCTCTAAAAACCAAAAGGATACACCTAGGCTTCCCAGAAAATCAGCTGGCATCGAAGGAAACCTTGCAGCCCAGGGGCCATACCTCTTCTTTCCACCCCTCTCACAGTCCTGCACTGGCACACTGAGCTGACATTATGTTTATACGAGGTGTAATGGCAGAGCAATGACATTCCAAACTTCATGACAGTCAGGGGACACGCTACCCACTCAGCCACACACTCTCCCACCTACTGGCATGATGTTAGCACCTGTCTGTAGCACAAAGGAAGAAAATGGAAATGAGAAACTATTTCCTAGGTATAGCAGGAAAAAGAGCAGAACTTCAAACTGAAAGGCGGAAAAACAAAGAGAAGGATATTGCTGTCACTCTCACACAAGCCATGTTTGCAATCCCAAATGCTCCAGTACTGATGTGACAATCCACCCTCAGGTCTACAATGTGCTGCAAGAGTCACAGATGAGATTTCACCATCGTACGCTCCTCCCTAGGAAACAAACCGCTAACTCGTCACATCACTCCCACTCCATTATACAACAGAGGTCTGCACCAAAGGGCTGAAGACCTTTCTGCAATCTGTCTTCCTTCTAACTCCACCTTTCACAGTCTCTGCAACTCAACATCACACTCCTAGTCTTACAAAGGTGGTACTATTTTCCTGTTCTCTTAAACAATTCAGAGCACAACGGCACCTGCAGGTACACAACTTATGGGGTTTCCAATGACTGCCAATTGAGAAGGAATTAGTTGTGTAGCTATTGCACCGCCACTTCATAAGCATTCATTCCCAAACGTGCGATTGAGGTCAGCTTTTGGACCCTCTTCATCATTTTGAGGATTCTTTTTTAAAAGAGATTTTCATTGCTTAGGATCCCACAAACAAAACCTGTTTATGGAAAAAGAGAGATATCTTGAATACTAAAGTCCTTTATTCAACAACACAGAAATATCACAAAAACAACTTTACTGGGCAAATTGAATGTTTTTATACAGTTTTGTACATGCCCCATAAGTGATTTTTTTTCATAAATACACCGTTTTCCAAAACTGTTTTTTTTCCATAATTGCACAAGCATACATACACCTTACACAAATATCTATTAGAAAATTTAATAGATAACTGCACAGTTCAGAAATAGGAGAACACTGTGAAAGGAGTACATTTCTGTGGCTCGTGTTTCTGAAAAAAAACCTCCTAGTTCCCTGCAATTGTGAAAATGGAGTACTTTCTAACATAGGAGCTGTCTTTTATTCACTAAAAGTACAGTAGAGCTCAGCGTGAAACTGCCAAATTTAATAAAAACAAAATCTGAAACATTTAGCTGTTACATGAGAATCCACTGTTTGATATCACTATGCATCTAACCATGATCAAAGACCCACTACTGCTTTTTGCTGAGTGTATTCGACCCTGAATGGTATGTTCATTTAACTACTTTCTTTCTTCATTATTTGATTACAGATATAGCCCATTTAAAGACTTGATATGCTTTAACATTAATTGCATGACTTACATACCAGGGGTTCTGCACAAAAGAGAGCATTTCCCTCTTAGGGGGGGTCTGTTATTAATTTACAGAATGGGTACGTATGCCTCCCGTTCAGCCTTACCATTTTTCCTACATTTATCTGGGGTATGCCAACAATGCTTCCATTAGGCTTAGTGCTCATACCTAGAAGACTGTGAAATTGTGTTCTGCTTTTCTTTTACAATTTCTAACTTTTTTTTTTGCACCGTGTGAATGAAAGACATAGAGGAATACAGATTTTCATACTGGAAAATATTTTTGGACTTTGAGAAAAGCACAAATTAGGTCATTAGAACTTGAAAAAAAAAATAAACCATTTTACAAATATGTATACAACAGGGGAGGAGGAAGGCCAGCAAAGGGATTTCCTTCTTCAAACATCCCAAACCAAAACCTCTATGCGTACCACATCTCAGAAATACTGTTTTCCCCAAGTCTAAAACCACAATGGTGTAAAGGAACAATATCCAAAATGAAAGCCACATGGGGAAACCAAAGAAAAATCAACTCTTGTTCTTTTTCAGTAATTAACAGGTTTGCTTGTTTGTTTTTTAACAATTTTGAATTGACATGTAAAACACCACAATTACAATATACAGATCCATCAGTTCTTTAAAAGAAAACGACAAAACAAAAAAAAGAAAGCACATCAAGACATGCAACATTAGGGTATTAGACAGTAAGTACATCGCTATGAATATTCTTTGTACACCTAATGCAGCCTGAATTTAATCTTGTCTCTACTTCTTCAAGAACAATCACAATTTTCCAAAAAGCAAGGCAAGCTTACCAGCCAGATGTGCAAATAAGGCTTCAGTTGATAAATCAATCAGCATTTTAGTAGAGAAGACCTTACAGAGCTTGTGTTAGTCAATTGGTCAACAACAGAGGCCCTAACCAAAAAGTCTCAAACACAAAGAGAAATCCGTACACAGTTGACATAAGAACAGACGTAAAGCTCATTGTATGCTTATCCAACTGATGACCCCTTATAAACAAAAAGAGGGGCACTGTGACAGAAGCATTTTGAGTGTAACACTCCATTTCCAAAGTCATGCACGCAAAGACATAGGCCTGTGGTCCACCCTTCATCCATCCATGCTCCTCCAGATACAATGACCCACCCATGCCCAGCCCAGCCGACAACGCGGGTAATCTCAGGAGGCTCCTCCTGGAGGACCTTGGCTCCCAAGAGCCCCCTCCCCTGCCAAAGCCAGCATCCCCTCAGCCACACAGGCCCCACACTGCCACACTCCCCACCATCCCACACGATCCACCTCATGAGGGTGACTGGGGACCACAGGCTGGAGCACTGAGCACATTCATGAAGAAACAGCTGAAATGAGAGAAGATTTGGGTGGGCTGTGCACCACTGATCAGTTCTTTCCATGCCCAGCACCTGTTCTGTGAAACTACTGGCAGTCTTACTTTGTATAAAACGATAAATCTATCAAGTATGTGGCACAACAGCATTCATTTACTTTGACGGGATGGCCTTTTCACTCATGAATGGTATGGCCGAGCAATAAGAACTGATGATCAACCAGTATTAAGTATCGCTAAGTTTCAGTATCCTCCTTATTTTTCCCAGCTATTTCCTCCACACAGACAGAACAGGAAGGAGAGCAGCACAGCACTCTGCTCAGGGCCTAAGGGAGCAGTGGTTCAGCAAAGCTGAGAAGAGTGGAACAAGGACCATGTAGGGAGGTCTTTGTTATTGAAGTATTTTTAAATTCAGTTTTATACTTCAAAAATATTCAGGTTCTCAAATAAATACAACTGCAAGCGAGACCCAAACCAGTACAGTGGTCAAAACTCAACCGTGAAGAGCTCCTCTTGGACCAAAAATACTGCATTCAGCTTTACAAAACATTTACTCCACTGACCAAAAACTTTATGTAAGAACCCGTACACGGAGGGCAATGAAGCCGAGTCCTTATTTATACTAAGGGCTCATGCTCACCTCATTTTCCATCCTAGAACAAGCTTTATGCACATCCACATAGGCTGGGCACTTCGCCTTAGAACTCAGTGAAAAGTAGGTCAAACACCATACAGCATTTTTGGATGGATACCCCTATGTAAAGCTCCTTCGGAAGCAAGGCAAGTGCATTAACCACTACTCTAATATAGTGCGTGAAAGATTAATCTTACATTATATGTCCTCCCCTCTCACAACACCATGATGGAAGGTAATTGCTACATGCGTCACAATCTTTTTATCTTCCAAAACTTGGTATCAAGTCTCTATGGAAGGATGCATGGTAAAACAGTGCTGCTGTTACTGCTGCTGCTAAACAACTAGCAAAATAATATTTAAAGCTAGGATTTATTGCTCCGGATTTAACTCGCAGAACCACACCGTTGTGTACAAACCATTAATCTCCATAGATGCTCAGACATGATTGTCTCCTTGTGTCTAAACACACAAAATACAAGCGGCTATCTGTACAGTTTACAGTACTGAAACACATATATTTGAAAATGAAGTATAGATATGTTACTTTTCAAAGATACATGACTTTATAGCAGGGGTTTACCCAAACTTTTTTTGTTTTTTTTTTTTGGTTTTTTTTTTGTGTTTTTTTTTTTTGTTTAACAGCCACTTTAAAAATAGACAACAACTTCACTAGTATAGCTAAGTTACATCAAAGAAAGAATCAGTGTACTGAATGTGAATAAGCTGGCCAATTCCCCAGGCTCCCAGATTTTTGTCTTTTGCTTTTGAGGAAACCCCTATACAGAAATGAAAATAGTATCTGAGTATATTCTTCAGTGGTAGACTAAGCAGTTTCTTAAAACAAGACTTTAGCTTGCCATTCACTTCGGACTGCCTTGAAAATAAGATACACTACTGCTTAAAAGAACCATCGGAATGCTTCAGCGCTGGGAACAGGTGTTCTCTAAAAAAAAAGCAAGAAAACAAGTTAAGCTTTCTTTTGTGGCATTACAAAACTCGATTTCTTCTCTTTGTTCTTTCCCTGTACAATTCCGGCATACTTTCAGTTATCTAGGAACAGCACGATGCCTCACGCAGCTTGACAATTCATAGAAACATCCCTCCTCCAAGCACATGCCATTACAGGGTCACATGTGACACATCTTAGGCAGTAAGTAACACCCCTAGCATGCAGCCTCTTTAGTTAGCTAAGCAAGGTAGTCACGGGCGTGTGAACATCAGTATCAAAAACATCTCCTGGAAAACAGACAGTGCCTTTGGAATGACCACACAACCTTGCCCAGCTGCAACTCGGCACAGCGTACGGTTTGTTGGCTGCAGGAGGGTGGGTTGCTTGCCAGTCAGGCATGTGTTTTGGCAGGAGCAGTTCTTCGGACAGGGGCATAACAGGCATTGCTCTACCTCCCTTCATTCCACATTTCAGTTGAAGCACATCCTCAACTTAGTTTGAGGAAGGGAAATACCAACTGACCCAGGGGGCTGCCCAGGCTGCCCACCTGCTTGCTTCCATACACGTGCTAGGCCCCTGGCCTCACATCAAACAGTTTGCCTTCAGGGCTGCTGCTCTTCACCCCTACCGCTCCACTTGCTGTCTCCCCAGAACGATATCCACCTGCATTTGGGTGTCCCACATGCATCTGAGCACAGGCCAGTTCCTTTCACACCTCAACGCATAGTGTAATATACTTTACATACTGACATACAGAACCGCTGAGGGAAAGCAGCATCACAGCACATGAGATTACACTAAAAACACAACCCTGGGACACAAAGACTTGCTGATGTAGCTGACCATGTATACAAATACCAGCTTGTCTAAACAGGGTCTGTGCTACCACTATATCTACCCCGTGTGCTCACAGAGCAGCAGCGCAACCCACGCTACCCAGCACCCAGTCCCTCTCCATAAGGGCTGGTGTCCCAGAGATCATCTGAACACCAGCTCCCTCAGGCAATGGCCTGGTTTTTAAATACATCTGCCTCCAACAGTAAGAATTTCCATGGAGCAATAGCCTTAAAGCAGGAGTCGCTGGCAGCCAGCCTGCCAGCCCCTCACCAAAACCTGAAGCATGAGCAGCTGTCCGGGAACATTGAGGACAGCCCCAGGTCAGCACAGGCTGTAAGATGGCTGCTGAGCTCCAGCCAGGGATGTGGATTCATAATTCATAAGGAGGTCGGCTGCAGGAAAGGCTTGAGTTCAGAGTGGAAGGAAGCAATCACACGCCTAAATTGATCTCAAAAGAGCAGCCAGACATGCAAATGTATTGAACTCGATATATTGTCTTCGCCTGAAAACTAAACGTAATGCTTCTCCATGGGTCCATCTACCTAAACACGAAAAACCGCAGCTAGCTAGACAGATTTAAAGGCATAGCAGCTGCAATGGCCTTTATTTATTTCCTCACAACATCAGGTTGAGTTACTGTCAGACGTTGTCATATCGGCTAGAAGGAAAGGTGCAATGTCTGATTAAAAGGTCATTCAGACCTTTAAATGCACAGAATAGTATTTCTGAAGGGCAAGGCTGTAGTTTAAGATGTGTGCTTTCAAAAAATCACAAGATACAGAATTTTGCATCCGCAAGCTAAGTTCTAATTACAGATACACATTTACAATCAAATATCCAGTATGCTAACACCCCAATTTGGGAATAAATTTTTCATCCACAATAAACAAGAAAGCTTTTAAAAGGGAAGTAGATGGCCCAAGTTAACACAAACCCGATTTATGAGACAAGGCCCTTAGGGCTGAGCCCTGTGAAAGCTAAGGTTATTTCACGACAAAAAAGACCCTGCAGCTCACTCGGTGGCTCAGCTCAATTGCAGCCTCCATCTACCGCCTGCACGACTAAACTCGGGAGTCCCAGCTGGGAAAGGCAGCTCTGGAGGAGATTAGGGCACGCTGTGGCCTCGTGCTCTGCCGGCGGGGTATCATTATCCTGAGTGACAGCGAGGACAGATTCCCCCGTGCATCGGGCGAGGAGCAGGCCGGGGGCTGATCAGCATTCCTGAAGGCAGCCGTTGCCGTTCACACTGGTGTAAATGCTGACAAACGGCAGCTTGGCTCCCAGGAGAATGCTCACAAACCCGTAATGCTGTAAGGCACGGCAGGATGGAGGATTTATCCCTGCGCAAGCCTGCTGCCAAACGACCTTCCCGCTTAACACTCGCTATTGCGTTTTCCTCTCAGCAGCTTTCACCAGGACATAAGTTTGCTGCAGAAGTGGAAGGTGCTGCTCAGATGTAGTGAAGATTCTGTTTCACAAGGTGAAAAAGGCAACTAGGACTGATAGACCTGGGAAAATCCCTGAAATTAAGCAGCAGTAGGAAAATCACACACGTATTCATCACCAGAGACTATTTTGACAGCTGACTTCTTCATTCTTACATCAAAGGTGTTCATTAAAGATCAATACCCTCCACATTGGGTGGACTGACTACCCAATGGATCCTAAGGGGCTACCCACAGGCCCACCTGCTTTCCCAGGCCAGCTCCAGCCCCAGCTCTTGGCTACTTTATACCCTTTATACCTACAAAACCTGCTGGAAGTGTTCATGAGTCTCACAGCTGTTGGAAAGATTCTAGGCAGATTAGAATCAGGAGAGCCAGCCACTCCTGCTATGGATGCTGTTGTTTGGAGTGCACCCAAATCCTTGGGTTTGCTCTAGATCACTTTCAGTACTATTTTCTGTAGGGCCAGGGAATCCCTTGGGTAGAAGTGAGCTGCATTCAGAAATAGAATAGAATACTAAAATGTATTGGAGTGCTACATGATGATGCCCTAATACCTTACTAATGCTAAAAGATGTTGCATTATGTAAGAACCCTTTGATGTTTGATCTGAGAGCAAAAAACCTCTTCTCACAGAAGCAAACCCACACATTGGCTACAGCAAGTTATTTGTCAGATGTGGCATTTCTCTTCAGGAGTCC
Source organism: Centrocercus urophasianus (assembly GCF_019232065.1). NCBI lineage: Eukaryota > Metazoa > Chordata > Aves > Galliformes > Phasianidae > Centrocercus > Centrocercus urophasianus. Next base: position 50,632,645 of record NW_024884475.1, read on the forward strand.
TGGCTAAAACAATTTAGCTCTACAGAGGCCTTTTGGGAGATATACTGCTGCTGGGGTATGTTCAAGATACTGGCAACCCAACAAACCTATGCAAGCACAGAAACTGGAAGCAGGGAAGGAACTTTGCCCTGACTGAATCCAAAATCCCAATTGCAATGCAACCAAAACTGGTATATTTTCTCATATTTCCCAAAGCAGCAGGACTGGTGCTGGCCACATAGAGGAGAAAGACCATAGGAAAGTCAGTGTTACAAATCCTACATGAGTCTCAGGCTGGAGAACCATCTCTGCTGAAATCTCTTCCACAGGAGTGGCGGGTTGGCAGTTAGGCTACTGGATGCACAGCACGAAATCTGGGCCAAACGTGTTTTTTACAGATAGTTACACATTTATACATTTGTAGGCATATATGTATACATACAGATAGATACATATACACCAAACTAAAGTGAGAAATTCAAAGCTACATGATGACCAACAAGTTCAGTTGAGAAGTCATGGTGCCGCATGAAACACCATTTGGATCAATCAGCAGCCCAAGAGCAAACACTGACCACTGCTGCCAGTGACTGCACATATCTCTTACACACTTACGAGTATGGACTACAGAGCACAATGTCTGCAAGACTGCCTGAGAAGAGCAGAGCCCCAGCAGTGAGCTCAGCCCCAAGGTGAAACGGCCTTTCCCCACGCCACGCGCCCAAAGGCAGAGCCACCAGGAAAGGAGAGCAGTCTTTGGAAGCAACTGCTGCCCGCTTTGTTCCCCTCATAAATATACATTACCTACAGCGATGACTTTGGGGAAAACCTCCCAGCACTCACATCCAGCCCGCACAAAGTCTCCTTGAATGTTTGCCTTGAGGCGAGGAGGCTCTGGGGCACAGAGCTGGTGTGTGGATCCCCCGCCTCGTCCCCCCTGCAAACAGAGAGCCGCTGCCAATGTTGAGCCCGAGCGGTAGGAGCCATCCCAGTCTGTGGCCCCAGCGGGCACAGGGACAGGCATGGGGTCTCAACATTGGCTGCAGCCCAGGCTAAAATCCCTCTCATGCGGCTGAGCTGTGGGCCTGGTTCTCTTCAAGCTGAGGAGGAGATTTAACATTTATTTTAAAAGCTAGCTTTATTTGCTCAGGGAAGACATGAATCTGCTTGCCAGCAGCTATTTTTCCACTCGCACTGCGTATCTCCCGCACCGTATTTGACACAAACCAGATTTAGCACACACCGGGTTAGGAAACTCATTTGGCTTTCCCCGCCGAGTGCACGAAGCGAAAAGCAAAGCTCTGCCACAAAATGCAGCAAGTGGCAATGTGAGATGAGCAGCTCATCTGGGGCAATGCCTCAGGAAGCCAGCTCCTCCCCGGCAGCTTCCTCAAAGTAGCCCCAGAAGCACGGGGTCTTGCTGCTGGGCTCAGCACGTGCAGCAGCTCCTGGCCCAGTCAGTAGGGTGAGCCTGGGGCAATGGGTTTCTCCCCAGGAGAAAGAATGAGCAAATGTGTCTCTCCTTTACATGCAGCACACACTAGAATTTATTTTATATATTCTTTTTTTTTTTTTTTTTTTTTTGCTTTATATATGAGATTAAGTCTGGGGAATGGGTAAACAATTTCAATTTTTGATCTAAAAAGAAAAAAAAGCGTAACATCACTGGAGAAAACAGATGGTAAACAGACCAGAAGCCATAAGGAACTCAGCCTAGCTCAGCTCCATCTCCACTGAGCACCAATGGCAGCACCAGCCATGCCAGCAATGTCACAGTGCTACGCCTGAACCAGGGCTGAGAAGGTCAGAGGAGCTGCCACGCTCCCTCGTCCTGACAGTGGGAACGCACATCAATAAGCCCAACATGCAGTCATAAAAGTTGAGGAGTGTTTTGTAAAGAAATTCTTGGATGCTGGTTTATTACCGTCCCTCAACATAGAGCATGAGGCGCTACTATGCAAAAGACACGACAAGTGAAACATCCAGACTGCTGCTCAGCTCCTGCTTTCACCTAGGTCCCAGCAGGTGCCTTCTGCTGATTGTCCTCTGTCAGACACGACCAGCAGGAAGCAGGCCTTCTGCCAGGGACCTGCCCTCTGCCAACCCCTTGCACAGTGCCTCCTAATCAAATCCATCAGCTCCTCTCACCGATCCTCCTCCCATGCAGGCTCACAAACTGGAATTCTTCGTGTTAACATTCACTCTGTTAATGAGAAATCCCCATCGGTTCATTACCCAGCGGTACCAGCCTCCGCGCTCACACACTGACATCTCTATTACCAGCAAAGCAGCTGCTGCAGGGCATGGTGAGCTCGCATGGACTGGTCCACAAGCAGAAGGAGGTACATTTCCCAGTGCCAGGCCTGCACTTCAATCTCCTTCCCCTAGAGCTGCTCTGCCTTCGGCATCTTTTCCTCCTGCACAGAGCCTCGCACCGGCTACGATGCCTCATTGGTTAGCTAACTGCTTCTGTCCTCTGGGATTTCACACATGCTGTTGATAAAAGAGCCAGTGAAAAATACATCCATTAAATGCTTGGCCTCTGCTTGCCTGCTTCTTCTTTCTCTGCAAATCTTTTTTTTTTTTTTTTTCTTTTTCTAACAGAAGAAAAAGATGCTTTGTTCAGGAATCTACCTGGGCTGGGGCATTTCCAGAGACCTGCTGTGGGTGCTGGGTGCTGGCTCAGCTTTCACAGCTACTGAGCTCTGTAGGCTGCCCAGCTGGAGGAAAAAACGCAAACCCCTATGCAGCAGGTCACTGCCATGCCTGACTGGAGTGGAAAGCCTCACAGGACTGCATGTGGCTTTGAGCTCCCTGGTACGTCTTCTGAAATTTTCAAGCATGACAATTAAGATTCATCTCAGTGATTATTTTCACGACGTTATCACCTCCACTGGTTCCTGACCTCCAATTTATTTTACATCAGCTTCCAAGCAAGCAGCCACTGGCAATCCCTGCCTCTGAGGCTGAGTGGTGCTGGTGATTTAGAGCGAACAGCTTTTATGTCATTACTGCCATCAAGTTCTCTCCCACTCACTTCATGTCGGCCACCTATACAGACCCATGACCCTGCCAAGCACATTTTCTCCTCTCCCACTCACTCTAAAACCAGCAGACTTTGGTTGAGGTAGGTACCACTCATTATAGAGTTAGTGCATGGGACAACCATCTGCTGATTACCTCTCCTTTTCCATGCCTGACCTCTGAGAGCAGCCCAATGATCACACTTTGCCCTCCTTATACTTCTAGGCAGAGGAATGGACTCCCTGTCTCCCTGCTATGCCTGCACCTGCTGAGACCGGTGCACAGCGAAGGATGCCCCACGTGCAGAAAGATGGATGGTACCTAACAACAGCTGCCACTGGGTATTACTCCAGTGATGATGGAGCAAATTCTTTGAGTTCACATGCTCACATGCTCCTGGTGTGATCCAACTTCCCTGGGACATGTGGTATATGCTGCCCAAGAAGACTCTAAGCGCACACATTACTTGTACAACAATCCATCATTCTCAGCCCTTCATTTGCTGTATCACCTCCTTCTTTCACATTTGCTCGTTTGTACGTACGCCTTCATCGTGTCCTTGGCTCTGGAACGACTTGTTCGAATCATGAGAATCCTTCCATACCACATGCTCGCTCCAGCACCCAGATCCTCTCCATAAATTACACTCAGTTTAGAAAAAGAATGAAAGAAACAAGCTTTCCCTATCAGTCACGAGACATAGGAAGCCCAGCTCACCCATTCCAGGGTCCTCTTCTGATGTGTGAAGCCTTGGCCACCATAGGCAGAAGCTGTGGGAAGAGAGCTATAGGTGAGCTGCTGTGCCTGCATCTCTAATGCAAGCCGCCTGCTCCCAGCAGCAGCTGCGTGCTGCTTTCTCTCTACCATGGGAGGTCTCAGTGTCATTTTCAGCACGGCCGTACTGCCCTTTCTGGCAGCAGAGTGCCTTCAGAACCTCATCCATCCACCTACAGTGCCTGACTCGCTCCAGCTGAGGAGCAGCATGCTCCTTTGAGGCTTTGCTCATTAGCACCATGCCAGAGTCGGTCCTGGGTCCTTTCCTGCTCGAGCACCCTGCAGCTGCCCTCTCCTCTTCGCGTGAGTTCACTCGTCTGCATCCTAAACTCCCTGGGACTTCCCATAATTTGCCAGTGTTTATTAGATTCCTGCCTCCACCTCAAATTCTAACACTGCTGCTCTACTTGCTAAGTTGCTGAATAATCCATTATTAGCTCCTAGCCAAAGGAAGCCTGACACCAGCTAAAAACAATCCCACACAGAAGCTCAGCAGAGACTGCAGCCAGAGCAGCCTGGAACCAAAGGGAACACTGTCCTGAGACTGCAGAGGAGCTGAGCTTGAAAACGTCTCTTTTGAGACTGAGATGGGGACAAACTCTAGCAGAGAAAAGACTCAAACTCCACGGTGGCAAGGGCAAAGATGTTTGATGAGTGTGGCTCACTAAGAATGCAGCATCCAGCAAGACCCCCATGCTGCCTTTAAGTTCCTGTACTTCACTTGGCACTGTGGTGGCTGGTTAAATATGGGGAAACACTGGAAAGCTGCAAAAAAAAATCAAAAGGCTTAACGCAAACCTGGCCGTGGATTTTTATGATCTTAATTAAGAAGATGCCTAGGAGTTCCAGTGAGGACAAAATATTTCCCATAATGTCTGAGAGTAGAAGTTAACAAGCCTGCTGGGATCTTTTTAGCCTCTGCAGAGCTAAGGCTTCAACATTATTAAATGGCTTTGCATCCAAAGTATGGTACAACATAGCTCAACAAAGAACAGCAAGCACAGGATGCTCAAACAGGAGATGGCTTGAGATGATGCCACAGAGTGATTCAGGAGGTGTTTGTGTGTGACTGAACAACACATGACAGTGGAACGCAATATGGGTATCCAAAAGAAGAGAAAAGACAGACAGACAGAGCAGGCTCCCAAACAGCAAAGAAGCGTCTAAACTAGCATGCTTCTAGATGATCCTGCAGAGCAGGTGAGTTATTAAAAAAATGCAGATGCTAAGCAGCAGAGAAACACTTCCTTGGCATGGTGGTTCTCCTCAGAAAGTGAGGTTTGCTGGCAATTTTTAAACAAGCAGTATTGGGAATTGTTAGTCACAGAGGTCAAGTCCCAGGGACTTCCTTATAGGGACACGAGTTACTTTTTCATTCCTCCTAACTCACTCGGGTATATTCGAAAAGCTCATCATAAGCCTTTCCCTGCGCAATCAGCAGCTGCTTCCCACCAAAGCCAGTGATCAAAAGGCTTATGCGGTATTTGGTGAGACTTTAGGGTGTACATTCTAGGTTTGCCTGCTTAGAAATGTCTTATTCATCAAGCCAAACCCTTAAATCACAAGTACGATCAGAGTTGGAATCCTACCATCTTTCCTTTCACTGACACACTTCTTTTTGGCTCTTTGGAAGGCACCTGTTCTCAACCATCACCGCGCATCAAATGCATGACACGGAGTACAGAAATTAATGACTGTCTTTTATTGAACTGCCTAGAGCACATTTCTTTTAAAACCAAAAACGCAGTACCAAGATGTTGCTATTCAACAGGGACTGCTTTCTGACATCCTGATCCATCCCCTAGGCAAGCCAAGCCTTCCCCGCGCTTGGTGTCAACCCAGCAAACAGAGTTGCATGGAAAGTGACCCCACAAAGCGATGTCAGCATACACGTACAGGCAGACAGAGATGGAGTCTTGCTCTGAATTGCTGTTTACCATTCCCCACCTTGAATGAACACTATGTCACACAGTGCTCACCTATCTACTGACTTAAACAAGTCTCCTCCTACAAGCAGTGTGGTATGTACATAGCATTTTACACAATCACAGCCGTAACATTTCCCAAAAGCACTGTAGCTGTCATACAGTTCCAACCCATACTGGCTTCCATGTACACATTCCAAAGGGATTCAGACCATTTGGAGGGAAAAATTAAAAAAAAAAACAAAAAACAAGCAAACAAAAAAACTTGTTATGCTTATTGCAGCTTTAGAAAAAACCTGTTATCTTCATTGATCATATTTCTCATGACACATGCAACTTGTCCGAAGGAAGGAAGGAAGGAAGGAAGGAAGGAAGGAAGGAAGGAAGGAAGGAAGGAA